>NC_034602.1:25564801-25639452 GCF_900095145.1 Mus pahari
ACACACACACACACACACACACACACACACCAGAATGCTGAGGCAGTAAGCCTCCCGTAGTACTTTCATTCATTTTTCACTCACACACACACACACACACACACACACACACACACACACACACACGGACAACAGGACGCCGTAGCACTTTCATTCACTTTTCTCATTAAAAGATACTTGTCAGGGAGATACTCGAGAAGCAGAGACGGTGATAGGAAGTTTATGGCCAGCTGCTACACAGTGAATTGGAGGCCAGCCTCAGCTACATAAGACTCAGGCTCAAAAAAAAAAAAAAAAAAAAAGCATGAAGAAAGGGTACATGAACAGAGGGAGCAGGCCCACAGCGCCTGTACCTGGCAAAGGGTTACTACTAAGAACAAAAACAGAGCATTGTGATACAGCCTTTAATCCCAGCAACTCAGGAGACAGGAACTCAGTTTGAGGCCAGCCTGATCTGCTGGCCAGGATCCTAGCCAGCTAGAGATGTAGAGGAAGATCCTGACACCATGATGTGTCTCTGTGAAGGGACAGCTTATACAAGAAAGCATTTCATTGGGGGCTTGGTCCATTATCACTGTGGCAGGGAACATGGCAGGGAGCACAGATGGGGAGAGAGGAGAAAAGAGCAGGAGAGGAAGATAGACTCAGCCTAGCTTACACTTTTGAAACCTCACAGCCCACCCCCAGAGACACACTTCCTCCAACAAGTCCACACCTCCTAATCCTTCCCAGACAGTTCCACCAACTGGGGACCAAACGTTCAAACACAAGCCTATGCATGGGAGCGTTCTCATTCAAAACACCACAAGTCTACTGTTTAAAAACGAACAGACAACAAAACAAAAACAAGACCCCAACTAACCAAATAATAAATATTTTAAAAAAAGAAAGAAGGAAGGAAAGAAAGAAGGAAGGAAGGAAAGAAGAAAGAAAGAAGGAAGGAAGGAAAGAAGAAAGAAAGAAGGAAGGAAGGAAAGAAAGAAAGGGGGGCTGGGTACCAGGGTACTTACCTATGATTCAAATATGGAGGGAACTGAGGTTCAGGGGCAGCCTGACCTACATAATAAGACCCTGTTTCAAATCAGAAAGAACACAGAAAGAGGAAAGAGGGCTGGAGTTACAGTGATAAAGTGTGATTAGCATTTAAGAGGTCCTGGGCCTAATGCCTAGCACCCACAATAAGTAAGAGTCTTTTATCATGAAAATAATTTAAGAGGGGGAGCAGTAGCTCACAGCTATAATCCCAGCATCCTGGAGGCAGAGGTAGGCAAGTCAAACCAACCTGAGCTACAGAATGAGATGCTGTCCCAAAAGACAAACAAACTAGGACCTAAAAAGGTGTCTCAGAGTGCTCTCTGCTCTTGCAGAAGGCCTGAATCCACTTCACAGGACCTATGTCAGTGGCTCACAGCCATCTGTAACTCCAGAACCCAGGGGAGCTGATACCTTCCTCTGGCTCCCTTGGGTATCTGCTCTTACATATGCAGGGACTCACACACAGATATATACTTTAAAAAAATAGAAATAATAATTTAAAATTAACACATAAATAACTTTGGTTCAACAAATATAGCAAAAATAATCAATGGGGAAATGCGCCAAAGCCGTGGCTAGAATTTCACAGCAGACCATCTGACTGGTGTGAAAAACCATCACGCAGGTCAGTGAACGCAGCTCAGAGGCAGAGCTCTGGCCCAGCGCACACCCAAAGCCACAGCAACGCAGCTTTGTAAAAAAGCATAATACAGGCCGGGTGTGGTGGTGTACACTTTGATCCCAGCACTCCAGAGGCTGAGAGGCAGGAGAATGTTTGTGAGTTCAAGGCCAGTCTGGTCTACCTAGTGAGTTCCAGGACAGCTGGGGCTCTGTAGAGAGTCCCTGTGTCAAAAAAGATAAATACCCCTAACTGGGAGCCCCCTAACTTGGAGCCCAAAGCACCGCAGGCACCAGTTTTGCATTCATTTGATTAGCAAATGAGCATTCTCCAAGTTGGAATGTGCATTGGTAGAGCCCATCTGAAGAACAACCCCCCCCCCACTCCCATACCCTCAACCCACCCAACCCTGCATGCTAGTCTCCTGTAGATAGAAAAAACAATCTGTTTGTTTGAAGTCCAAAGAAGGGCACAGCAAGCAGTTAAGCCTGACCTCTGAATTCCTCCCAAATGACACTAATAGTGAACAGAGCAAGTACACACACAATCCTGTGCTCCACCACCTTTAGGTTGTGCTTTAGGTATAGCTGAACCACACATGTGTTTCCTTTAGCCGTAAGTCCCATCCCCAAGATAGCTTATTATGTACAGACCATGCTCCCAATTCCCCGGCATTGTGGATAAGGATGCAGCCTGACATAAGTGCTTCAGTCTAGGTATAAAGTTGGGAGAAGTTTTTAAACTCCCAACTAATTACAAAACATGTATCTTGAGAAGAAAGTAGGGAGTGGGGCTGAAGTGATGGCTCAGCGATTAAACATCCTTTAGAAGACAAGGATTCGATTCCCAGCACCCACATGGCAGCTCACAACTGTAACTCTAGTTCCAGGGGATTCATGGCACTAGCCATGCGTGTGTGTGTGTGTGTGTGTGTGTGTGTGTGTGTGTGTGTGTGGGCATACACATGCAGGCAAAATACCCATACACATAAAATATGTTTTTTAAAATTTGGACTAAAAGGATGTAAGGGTCCGTCCACAGAAACACTAACCAAGCAACTCCCCTCCACACACACACACACACACACACACACACCAGAGCTGGAGGATGTGACAGAACTACAGCAAAATTTAATGACCAAGGTGGGGAGCACCGATGGATGGTGAGAACCGCAATGGTCACTAGGCACTCGATTCCAGTTTGAATAGATCTTATAACCTAACAGCACAGCTCCAACATGCAGATAGCATGGGCTAATAGATAAAAACAAAGGGGCCACTGTACAATCAACATGGGACATTTTGATATGCTGTTCTGAATTGCGGGAAGGAAAGCAAATTAAAGCAAGGGCTTCAAGTCTGAACAGCAGAAACCACTAGTTAGCCACAGAACACTGCTGCCCAGCTGCAGCAAACCCACGTGGGCCATATGCAACTGGTCCATAGGCTGGACCACTGGACACATTCCAGAGTATGTATGAGGGGAATCTTTTGACTTCAGAGCAATTATGCTAGAGAAAAAGAAAAAAAGACTGAAGAAGAAAACAAAAAACAAAACCCATGGTTATCCAGACATGAAATATGCTTCAAACTAATCGGTAGGGCAGAGAAAACAGTATGAAAGCCAGCCAGCCAGTGGACCTTGAATGATCACTGCACCTTGGTAAGCGCTGGGACTCGGCTAAAGTCATATTTGGAGTGATTGACATGCAGCGTTGAAATGCAGATCACATCAGAAAAACATGAAATAAAAACAGTGAGCTAAGTATCTACCTCGAATCAGAACACAAACAGAAGAACCAGTTCCAGCCAGTAGGAGGGAATATTGTGCATAATAAAGCAGAAAACGGCTAAAGAAGGGGCATAGTTTTATCTCCAACCAATGAACACACAGGCAGCTCCGACCTGGGTGTTCAATATAGGCAAGGCGCTGCAGCCAACATGCTGTGCCTGGCGCTCAGCAAACCAGAGTAGCAGGGGAAAACATTATGAGACACAGATGAAAAGGACAAATCCCCAGAGAAGTTCAGTGTAGAGAAGCTGCGGGTGGGTGAGAGTGTGCCAGGTGAGGGCGTGTCTACCCAGCTGGTGGGCTCTCCGGGCTACGTTCCTGAAGGATGAGCAGGAGCCCGTGAGGGAAGGGGCCACCCGGGTCGCTCACACTGCCGCGTTGTTGCCACAGGGAGAACGCAGAGAACATGTACTATTTCTCGGAGCTGGCCCTGACCCTCAACGAGCAGGAGGAAGGCGTGGCGCCCACCGATAGCCGCCTGCGGCCGGACCAGCGGCTGATGGAGAGGGGACGCTGGGATGAGGCCAACACCGAGAAGCAGCGACTGGAGGAGAAGCAGCGCCTGTCCCGGCGACGGCGGCTGGAGTCGTGCACGGCGGGCTGCGGTGGGGAGGAAGGTGAGCGCAGAGCAGAGCGTGGCATGGACCGGAGTGGAGGTGGGGGGATGGACGGACACTGACCAAGGGAGAGATGGGGGAGGGGAAGGTGAGGCGGGTAATCTACGCGGGGGCGGTGGGTGGAAAGGTGAGGAGGGGGAGGTGAGCCCCGGGGCATGGCCAGGCAGCAGGTAACTCACCCGGCCCACTGTACCTGCCCAGCAGAGAAGGAGTCAGATGGCTATGCGCCGCTCTGGTTCGAGAAGAGGCTAGACCCGCTGACCGGGGAGATGGCCTGCATTTACAAGGGCGGCTACTGGGAGGCCAAGGAGAAGAAGGACTGGCACATGTGCCCCAACATCTTCTGAGACACTCCTGCGGCAAATACAGGCGTCTGCACTGCCTGCCAGCCTTTTCTTTAATGCACCCAATTTACTACACACATGCTTTCGAAAGGGTAAGGGCTGACCTGGGTTCTTGCCAGCCCCCAGGTTGCCGGGTCACCTGTGCCCGTTGTTATCATTGACTTGGGCCCCATGGGCACCCTAGTTCCCAGTTACCATAACTCAGGCCGGCTGGCCGGGCCATGGGCTGCCCAGGTCCCTAACCCCAACCCAGGGAGGAAATATTTCCCCTCCCACCCCCGCTAGGGAGTCTCTTTTGACTTTTTTAAGAAAAAAAAAAAAACTTCATTTCTTTCCAACGATGAAGTTTAGTAAATATTTTTAGCATATCACTTAAAAGACTCACTTTCCAAGTGTTTGTTCTTGCCACATAACTGTCCTGGCAAGAAGCCCTTTTTTAAAAGACGTGAGGAAGCCAGGCCCCTTTGAATGGGGAGCACTTTTAACACAGCCAGGCTTTCTATCTGGACTGTCCAAGCTCCAGGGACGCAACACCGCGGAGGCAGCAGGAAGCCTAGCTGGCACCGAAGCATGGTGTGCAGAACCCGCAGGGGGAGCAGAGGAAGGTAGAAGGCAGCCCCCCCCCAGCCCCCGTGCCAGGCCTTGGCCGTGCTGGGACAGTACCCCAGAGAGGCCAAGAAGGGCTGTAAGGCAGGGCCCTTAGGTGCTTCCTGCCCAAGAATCAGGCCCCCAAATCAGCAATAAGGAACAAACCCTTCATTTAGCCTGGGCTGGTGACCCAGGCAGGCTCCTGACACCTGGCCTCCCTCCTGCCCTTAGGCAGCATCAGAGTGCCTCTCCTCAGCACTCCTGACATCTTTATTTGCCTAATTTATATATATGATATACAAATATATATATATAACATAACTATTTTGCTTAAATTTCTATGATACGTGAAAGTGAAAAATGATGAAGACAGGCATGCCTGTCTGAGTTTGGCCTTCTGTCGGCCCTGCCCTCTCATTGTCCTCCCGGTGGCTTCTGCCAACCTTAGACATGAAACCTGTCCCTCACACCCTCAGCCTCCAACCCATCTCACTTCAGTTTGATCTGGAAAGTTCCTTGCAGGGCCTTTCTTTCTACTCCAGGCCTAGTTTTGATTTTTGTTTTGTTTTGTTTTTATTAAAAAAAAAAAAGAGAGATAAAGGGAAAACACCACGTATGAAATGCCTTACAACGCCCACTCTAGAGAGGGGTGGGGAGGGGGAGGGCACCTGGTCTCCCTCAGAGCTGGACTGTACCACTTCCCAGCAGGCGTGAGCAAACACCTTCTGACCACAATAAAACTCTTGGTTCTGGAGTTTTCCACAGCCCTGTTGCAGAGTCTCTGTCAGTGGCTGATGATGGTGACAGCCATATGGGGGTGGGGGTGGGGCATGGAAGCACAGGGCTTTATTCTGCTCAATTCCTAAGCCACAAGAGGTGAGTCTGGAGGGGGAGGGGAAGACATGATAGGACAGAGGGAACACCAATTACTGACCCAATGAAAGGGCAACCCTGTGACACCATAGCCATGGTCCCAAATTAAGCCCAGATAGGCCCACAAGCTACCCAGAAGCCACCAGCAGCACCTATTGTTCATTCTTAGACACATCCAGGTAGAGGAGGCGAGGCCATGGACCCCCCCCCCCAGCCCTCTATAAAGACTGGTGAGTTCCATGCTACCAGACAACTGTGGTGTAGGCAACACCTATTGTCCTGTTGCCAGGCAACTCAGATCACTGGCTTCTGAACCAGGGAGCAGAGAGACTGGAGGCTTGGCCCCCTGGCTCCACCTCCACTGTCTAGACTTCCAGGCAAGGGGAGTGGAGGTGGTGGGGACTGCAGATACCAGAGCCAGGACATTTGCCTTGAATCCCAGCTCCACAGGCTCTGACCTGGCCCCACAAAACACCATCCACCCTGGGATGGACCTGACTCAAAAGGGCAAGGGATGGGACAAGCCGTACTGGGCACAGTCCAGAAAGGACAAAGGCCTACACACTGAAGCCAAGAGGGATCCAGAGAATCAGGAACGGAGCAGTAGAACTCTGAACAGCTAGCAGTAGCAACACATGTTCTAGAAAGATTGACCTACGCTCTGGTTCCCTGTACAAAAAAAAAGCCCTCTGAGTAGGAAGTGTAACTGTAAGCAAGAGGCAGGGCTCATATGGTAGCTGAACTGATAGGGTTTCGGCAGCGGCAGATTCACTCCCAGTCAAGACCTGAGATCACTGAACCATGTGGGATAATAAAAGCAAATTAAGGGGCCTGGGGAGGGTACTTACTGTGCAGGCATAAGGACAGGAGTTTGGATCCCCAGGCAAGTATGGCAGCCACACGCAGTCAGGAGACAGACAGGTGCGGGTGCCTGTGTAGGGCCAGCAGGCTGGCTAGCTAGACTAGCTGATTGGCGAGCTTGAGTTCAATTTGCAAAGTCCTCTCGACCAAGTGGACTGCCCTTGAGGACGGTACGCAGCACCAGTGTGGGGCCTCTAAGGTATGTGCATGCATTCACACCTACAGCTTGACAAACACGCACCACAGTCCAGTTGACGGGTGAGATGACAGATTAAACTGGTACAGCATCAGCACAGAATATACGCTTGTACCATAAAGACACAGAAAGGAAGTGTGCCAGACACCCACGAGGTGACAGGGTATGGGAGAGATTGTCTGGTACAGAGAAGTCTGCATCTGTGGAGGCACAGCAGCTCAAGGGGAGGGGAGCCGGAAGCCGCCCCAGACGCACAGAGTGCCAAGTGCCACTGTGAGTGGGGTGCAGGCCCGGCAGCAAAGGTCTCCACAGCAGTGTGGGCACTCGATAGTGAGGTAAAGGGCCAAGGGTGTGGCGGGTGTGAGAGCATCAGGTGACTCAAGAGAGGGCCACCCATACCACAGGCTGCTGGTTCAAACAGGCTAGACAGTACTCACACTCTCCTCCAGCCTCTCCTTTTCATTCCGGCCTCCCCTTTCCTTCTCTAGTGTTCTGTCACTAAGTCCAGGCTGGCCCAGGCATAGGGATCTCGGAGGCCTCCCAAGACCTGGGTATGCTGTACACCTTTTGACTGCATAGCCACAAGCCTCTCTGTTCAGAACCACAGCTGCCTCTCCCCCCCCCCCTGCTTTGCCCATCCCCCTTCTCTGTCAAGCTAATCCCAACCTCTAGTCTCTCTCTGAGCTTTGTCTTCCTTTCCACTGATACCCAAAGTCACTAAAGCAGTTATCACATGACCATCAGTGACCCTTTCTTCCTAAAATGTCGGTGTTTATGGGGGACTCCATGTTGTGCTCTCTCATACCTTTAACAGTGACTGGTTTTTTGCACATAAAAAATGTGTGCCCTTTACCCTGACCACATGTCTAGCCGTGGAAAATGTTACCAGAACAACTCAGTCCATCTTTAACCGTGCAAATGCTCTCTCTGAAAGAATAAAAGCAATCTAAAAATATTTTTTAAAAATGACCCCAACCAATGACTAAACCCAAGATAATCAAGCTAGGCAGTGGTGGTCCGCACCTTTAATCCCAGCACTCAGAGGGCAGAGGCAGGTCGGTCTCTGTTAAAGGCCAGCCTGGTCTACAGAGCAAGTTCCGGGACAGCCAGGTCTACACACAGAGAAATCATGTATTGGGGGTGGGGGGAGGACATGCAAGTCCCAGTGCAAAACCACAAGCAACAACAACAACAACAACAACAACAACACAGGCAACATAACACCCATAACCCTACAGCGGTGGCCTCCACCAAGAATGACTTGATGAAATCCAGGACAAAGAACTCAAAGGATGACTGCATGTTCAAATGAGCCAATAAGCTGAGTTCCAGGAGAACACAAACGGCTGAATGAAGTAAAGCCAATGCAAGATCTGACAGAGTTCAAGAAACGCAGATAATGGGCTGGTGAGATGGCTCAGTGGGTAAGAGCACCCGACTGCTCTTCCAAAGGTCCTGAGTTCAAATCCCAGCAACCACATGGTGGCTCAAAAAACCATCTGTAACAAGACCTGACGCCCTCTTCTGGAGTGTCTGAAGACAACTATGTGTCTAATTACATATAATAAATAAATAAAGCTTTAAAAAAAAAAAAAGAAACGCAGATAATGAAAAACTATAATCTGGAAATGAAAAAAGTAAATAAAGCAGAAAGCCTCACTGGTGGAACAGACTCAGAGTCAGGCTGCAAGGCTCGAGTTTGAAGACAAGAGAACCTGGAAAGTCCCAGCGCAGACAGACAAGGTACATGCAGCACTTTAAAGGGAATATGGACAAGGCTTTTTCCCCTAAAGGCATTAAAAACACTTTCAATAAAATCAGAGCAGAAAATTAGGAAAAAAGATTGCAATCCACACAACGAGAGGCATTCAGCACATCCAACAGGTGACCAGACAAGAGCACCCTCACAGGGTAGGTAACTGAACTAGTCAGTGTAAGTGAGAAAGAAGCATATGAAAAGTGTGGTAAAGACGCCCCTGAACAGCGACCTGAACAAGTATGTCACCCCGGAGGTATACCGGCGGCACACTGAAGGTCCGTCTTGGTATACTGATGAGCTTACTAGGCTGACATACAGAGCGTGTGTGAGCAGTCAGCTGTGGGGCTTGGATACAGGCAAGCAACTGAAGCACCACATAGCCCCACCCCATCATGGACGACAACCTCCTAGCAGCTGCATCCCTGACTCCTTGGTTCCAGTAACTTTCCATTCCCTGCTTTAGCATCTCCCAAGGTCATGCACATTGAGAAGTAATAACTGATAACCTAGGTGAGGATCTTGTGGCCCTGGCCGCCTCCATCTACTAGGGAGTGCCCGTAGCTCCGCTACCATTTCCCATAGCTCTGGGCACTATATTGTTCTCTTGTCGTGGCTACTGGGGGCCAAGTCCAAGATGGCAGCATGTTAAGCCCAGATTTTAAAAAAAAAGGCCATACAACCAACACTGTGTATAAAGGCAGACCCATGAGGTTTCTTGACACACACTTTAAAAGCAAAGCTTTGTATAGCAGTTTTCTCCAAACTAAAACATTCCCTCCAGGAGGGAGATTAACTCCACATCACTGTCTAGGGAAGCAGAAGGTTTCTTGAACACCCCATCAAGCATTTTGTGAGTAAACATCTATTAGGGAGGAGACTGGCGAACCAAGCTGGAGAAAGATTCTTGGACCTGTTGAGCTGCCTATAATTTATACTGAGAGCTCTGGTTGGTGAGTTCACACCTATACTAGTGAGCTTTTTTGGTAATGTATCAGCTACTGAGTTATCTCTGCTCCTGTAAGTAACTCCTCATCTATATCCAAAGAAAAACTCATTGGTTTACCAAGTCATTCTTTGGTGCAGTCAATACTCTGGTCTGCCATGAGTTCCCCTTTTGTAGTGAATAGATTTGTGTGTGTTGCATCCCTCCAGGAAAAGTTTCCCACATACCACCAGGAGGGCTTGGGATGGAAGACAACCATCAAACCAGACTACTATACCCAGCAAAGCTATCTGTCTAAAATGGCTCAGCGGGTAAGAGCACTGACTGCTCTTCTGAAGGTCCTGAGATCAAATCTCAGCAACCATATGATGGCTCACAACCACCTGTAATGAGATCTGATGCCCTCTTTTGGTGTGTCAGAAGACAGCTACAGTGTACTTATGTATAATAATAAATAAATCTTTAGGCCAGAGCGAGCAGGGACTGAGTGAGCAGAGTTGACAGGAGCAAACTGGGCTGACCAGAGTAAGCAGAGGTCCTAAAATTCAATTCCCAACAACTTGAAGGCTCACAACCATCCCTGTTACACATCCCTGTTACAGTACACAGCTACAGTGTACTCACATACATAAAACAAATAAATATTTAAAAATATATATAATCTTACCACAATAAAAACAGGATAAAGGAATTCATGGCCAGTAAGTACAGAAGATAACTGAAGAAATCCTTCAGACTGAAGAGGAAGACAAGTATGTGAGGCAATATTTGAATAAGCAAGAAAGGAAAAGGTAAACAACACATACTACAGAATTAACAAAGGACAGGACTTAATACACACCTTTCAATAAAAACAAGTATTAATGGTCTTAATTCCCCAATCAAAGAACACGGACTAGTGGATTAAAAATCAGGATACAACTATTTGTTGCCTTCAAGAAACACGTCTCACCATAAAAGACAGATGCTCTCTTGGAAGGATGAAAGGATGAAAGGATGGAGAAGATATTCCACACAAATTGAACAAGGAAGCAAGCTCTGATGCTTTAATACCTGACAAAGTAGGCTTCAAGTTACTGTCTACTGACCGAAGGAACAACCCATCACAGGACATTGTAATTCTTTTTTTTACAATTATTTTTTATTTATATGAATACACTGTAGCTGTCTTCAGACACACCAGAAGAGGGCATCAGATCCCACTATAGATGGTTGTGAGCCACCATGTGGCTGCTGGGAATTGATCCCAGATCCTCTGGAAGAGCAGTCAGTGCTTTTTTTTTTTTTTTTTTTTTTTTTTTTTTTTTTTTTTTTGGTTTTTCGAGACAGGGTTTCTCTGTATAGCCCTGGCTGTCCTCCAGGCTGGCCTCGAACTCAGAAATCCGCCTGCCTCTACCTCCTGAGTGCTGGGATTAAAGGCATGCGCCACCATGCCTAGCGTAGTCAGTGCTCTTAACTACTGGGACATTGCAATTCTAAACATAGGCACCAAACACAGGAGCATCTGGCTTCATTTAAAATAAAGTCACAGATTAACTCCAGCACAATTGTGTTACTTCAAAAGCCCACTCTCACAACAGGTGATCCCTGCAAAAACCAGAGAGAGAAACAGCTCAAGTGACATCCCAGATCAAATGGACTTAACATCTACAGACCATTCCATCAATATACCTCAAAATACATATTCTCAGCAGCCTGTGGAACTTTTTCCAAAATCAGTTATATTGTTGGAATACAAAGCAAGTCTTACATATAGCAAAACAAACAACCCATTGTATTCTATCTGATCACAGTGCAATAAAACAAGAGAAACTGTAGGCTATGCACTAACTGGCAGAGTTACATACTATTGAATAGTGAATTGGTCATTGAAGAAATAAAGAAGGAATGCAAAACATTCCTCTGATGAAAATGTAAAGGCAACATACTGAAGTCAATGAAGGGAATGAAGGTCAGCTCTGTCAATGCCTTGGGTGGCACCACTTTTGAACTGTGCTGTTTGAGCTAGCTGGATGTTTTTCTGAGTGTCACTGGGATGGCAGCACTTAATGACTGTCCCCTCTGCAGAGGATCGGGACTCTATCAAGTACAATGACCTGCAGAAATTAGCCAAAAGGCTGGGCCTCTGGGTTAGCTTGGGTGAGGCACGTTGTCAAGAGTCTTGAACGCCCACCTGAATCCAGAATCAGAGGAGGAAAATAAAAGCCATTCTCCTGTGATAAGACTGAGATACAAATTAACAGTGAGGAGCCAGCTGAGAGGGAGCCAGCTGGTGATGTCACCAAACCTAGGAGAAAGCCCAAGACAGTCCACAGAATTCCTAACTTCCAGGATCACTCAGAGATAAAAAGAAGTGATCCCACAACATTTCAGAATCAAGAGAAGCAGGCAAGTCAACACCTTCGAACTACTACAAAGGTTTCCTCTCTGCCAGACCAGAGCCAAGAAGACAGGATCGCAGCTTCCTCGGGAAAATGAAATGCATGGCACGAAACATCCAAAGAGACCTTTAGAGACAAGATCTCTCTGCATGCCTGGGAACAATGCAAGGACTGCAGCCACTAACTTAAGCTCCCTAAGACTCCATGAAAGAACAATGGAGGCCTGGTAGCTGGAAGGGTGGCTCAGGGGTTAAAGGCACTGGCTGCTCTTGTAGATATCCTGATATCCTGATATTCAGCAACCACATAGTGGCTTACAGCTTCTATAACATGATCTGATGCCCTCTTCTGGCACACGGGAGTACATGCAGACAACTCTACATAAAGTAAATCTTTTTTTTTTTTTTTTTAAAGCAGGAAAAAAGAATCCAAAGAAACAACACAATTCACTTACTGGGGTAAAGAGACTTGGCAGTAGAGACTGATCGAAGTTCCATGCAGGAGGACTGGACCCTGTGCCCGGCCAGGCAGTGGCCCTGAAAGTCATGGGACTATGTGTCTGAAGGGCCAGATGAGCACCCTGGGCTGTCTGCAACTAAAGTGAATGTCAAGTTTCCAGCTGCTTCTAAGGATAATGAACCTAAGTATTCACTGGCCAAGCCAGCCAGAAAGTCTCCACATGTGACCCTTCCTGGGATTTCTTCAAAGTTCAAGGCCACCGAGAAGAACATCCACTACAGTTGTCTGCCTGCTCAAGCTGAAAACTAAACACAGACTTTAGGCACTAGCAAGAAACCAGTATTTAATCTCAAAGCATTCTTGACATGTCCCCTCAACTACAAGCCACACCGCTGAACCCTTGGTGGTGATCTAAGAGAACAATTCTCTGAAGAAATGGGTAAGAGTTAGATTCCACTGGAAAACTTACAAACCCTCATCTTTAGACCTGGGAGGAAATGCGAACAAGAACCGAAGGAGAGGAACAGAAAGGGTCTGGAAGCTCAAAGCAGCCTGGTTATGCTTAAAGACCAGTGACTCTGTGGATTCCTTTAGTCCCAACTACAGTAGTTTTCCTACTGTAAATGTTCTGATATTCTTCTACTTTAGTCAAAAGCTTTTTCCTACCATAACTTTGGTCATGATTTGTGGAGTGCCTGTTTTTTGTATGCTATGGCTCCCAGAACACATTATCACCTTAAAGTTCATAACTAAGTGGTTTTCGCCTAATCTTCTCTTCAATCTGCTTTTTTTTTTTAAAAAAAATTTATTTTATGTATGTGAGTACACTGTAGCTGTACAGATGGTTGTGAGTCTTCATGTAGTTGTTGAGAACTGAATTTTTTAGGACCTCTGCTTGCTCCAGTCAACCCATCTCGCTCTGGTCAACTCTGCTTGCTCAGTCTCTGCTTGGTCTGGCAGATTTATTATACAAAACTACACTGTAGCTGACTCCAGATCCACCAGTAGAGGGCATTAGATCTCATTTCGGGGGTTGTGAGCCACCATGTGGCTGCTGGGATTTGAACCAGGACCTTTGGAAGAGCAGTCAGTGCTCTTACCACTGAGCCATCTCGCCAGCCCATCAACTCTGCTTTTTAAATGAACTGTCCTCCTTTGGATTCCTTTTTTTTTTTTTTTTTTTTTAGGGTTTCTCTGTGTGGCCCTGGCTGCCCTGGAGCTTGACTTGTAGACCAAGCTGGCCTTGAACTCACAGAGATCCTCCTGCTGGAGCAAAGGCATGCACCACCACCAAGGACACCGTCTCAGCTTGTCCTTGGAGTTCTTCACATCAAGGTCCTGCTGGTTCTTCTTTTTTTAATAGATTGTGTTTTTATTAATGACTTTTTATTGCTTCTGTAACAAGAACACTGAAGAAACCCCTCTCCTTTGGTTTTTCTGTATGAGTTCACTGTAGCTGTCTGTCTTCAAACACACCAGTAGAGGGCATCAGATCCCATTCGTTACAGATGGTTGTGAGCCACCATGTGGTTGCTGGGAATTGAACTCAGAACCTCTGGAAGAGCAGTCAGTGCTCTTAACCACTGCGCCATCTCACCAGCCCAGTCTTGCTAGTTCTAACAAAGATGACCTTCACCCTTTTCTGAACAAGGGCATTTCCCTCATGGCAGCAAGCCATAGCAGAAGCTTAGCAAGAGAAAGTGCGATAAAGATAACAGGAAAAAAGAGACTGGAGAGGTCACTTCTTTGTTTAGTAGTCTGGAAAATCTAATCATCTTATTGAAGTCTTATTGATTTGGTTATGGGTCAATATTTTATCAAGGTGGAAAGTGCTTCAGCTTATAAGAGTCTTGTTCAGATCACTTCATGTCATTGCTAAAAAGCCACAGGGCAGAAGGTGTGCCTCAGTTGAAGTGCACTTGTCACAACATGCCAGACCCTGAATTTGGCCCCTGGTACCACCAGTAACAAAACTGAGAATACAACTGTAAGAGTTACCATCTTTGTCAGACTTAAATCTCACGAGTTGTAAGGAGAGATCAGAGCTGCTGCCTTATCTTTTTGTTCTTTGCTCCGCCGTGTGGAGATTCTGAGCAGTGTATAATGCCTATAATTTTCATAACTGTTTTTGCACTGTGAGGGGAGAACAAATTGGAAAGAGGAGCTGGAGAGACTGAAGATAGCAACAGTGTATTCATATACATAAAATCTTTAAAAAAAAAGTAGAGCACTTGCTAGTATGTATAAGGTCCTCTGTTCAATCCTTGTCACCAGGATTTTTTTTTTCACAAATACAAATACAACCATATCAAATAGAATGTAGCCACTGTTATGTAAGTACACTGTAGCTGTCTTCAGACACTCCAGAAGAGGGAGTCAGATCTTGTTATGGATGGTTATGAGCCACCATGTGGTTGCTGGGATTTGAACTCCAGACCTTCGGAAGAGCGGTCAGGTGCTCTTACCCACTGAGCCATCTCACCAGCCCGTAACCACTTTTAAAAGGCATACAGCTAAGTGGTAAATTCATGGCCAGTTGGGTTTAAGAATGATATATTCATTAAAAATGAAAAACTAGACATTTTAAAATATTTTGTTAAAATTTTATTTATGTGTATGAATGCTTGCTTGAATGTATGTATGTGTACCACATATATGCCCAGTGCCCACAGAGGTCAGAGAGAACATCAGATCTGCTAGAACCAGAGTTTTTGACTATTGTAAGCCCCACATGGGTGCTGGGACTCAAACATGGGTCTTCTGAGAGAGCAGCCAAGCTCTTAGCCACTAAGCCATCTCTCCAGCCCTGACATTTTAAATCTTAAGCTCAATCATGAGCTGGAAAGGATACAAGGAATATGTTCACAGACATGGTTCTGAACCAGTGAGCCTAACCAAAAAGGTTTTAATACCTCAAAAGACCTGCTTAGCCTCTGCACTGGCTGCTGTAGAATAACCATCAACAATCTTATTCATGCCGGGCAATGGTGGCGCACACCTTTAATCCCAGCACTCAGGAGGCAGAGGCAGGCGGATTTCTGAGTTTGAGGCCAGCCTGGTCTACAGAGTGAGTTCCAGGGCAGCCAGGGCTATACAGAGAAACCATGAAAAACAATCTTATTCAGCTGTGGACCCTGTATGCAACACTGCTGATCAGCTGGGCAAGATGTGCCTATGGATGCAATAGTGGCAGGTCTGTTTATGGGGGTACCAGCTGCTCTCTGACCAGACCTGAGGCTCACCCCACAAGAGAATTCATATCTGGTGCTGTGAACCAGTCAAAAGCCTCTAGAAGTCATAGGCTCTAGTCGGGGAGCAATTGCTGTTGTTTTGCTAAATGGACATGATACAACAATCTAGTTGCCTTTAATCAGCTGTGATCAGAGAAGATTCTTTTTGTAGTGGTCACCAATAACTGGTCTCTGAAGCAGAGAGACTTTAATCAAAGTACTGAGACTAAATGACTGCTGAATGCTCAGACATAAATGGGACACCTGACAGAATTTTAGAGCCAGGAAGGGAGCATGCATGACAGGACATTACATGGCTACTGCAATAGCTGTAATGACCTGCACACAATTTCCTCAAGATTGGGGCTATCAATACCCTCTCCTGGAAACAGAAGGATAGCTTATGGGGTTCACTGCTCTCTGAAGATTTATAGGAAATTATGGCTGGTGAGGAGAGAGATTTTTCTTCAGTGTTATAACCACTGGTAAAGTGCCCACACTCCTGTAAACAACCCTAATGGAACACACACACACACACATACACACACACACACACACACACACACACACACACACACACACACGTGCATGCAAGCGCGCACACACATGCGCACGCACACACTATATGAAAGTAGAAGTAAATCTAGTTGGAAAGTGGCCCAAGTCTGCAATCCTGCAGCAGCAGATAATCGCAGATTCGAGGCCTGCTTTGGACTAATGAATGAAAGGACAGCTTGGAAACTTAGACTGTTTCCAAACAAAAAGAGTTTAAAACAGGGGAGCTGATGGCTGGGGGTTGAGTTTGGTGGTAGAGAGCTTGAGCAAGGACCTTAAAAACAAGCTTTCACAACTATCTGTTCATAAAATAAAAATAAATTATATATACTCAAGTATTACTGGCTTTTCTTCATACCAGTAGTCAGTAAGTACTAGACACAGGGAAAGGTATCCCATCGGAATAGTGACAAAAGCAATGAAGTCACTTTAGTCAGAAACCTATTAAAGCTGTGTGAAGAAATTATAAGGCTTATCATCAGAAAGTTGTAGATCCCTTACAAGGAAATTAGAAAGCCTTACTAGATAATCTAAAACATCTTTTCACCAGATTTTAAAAAGTTTATGTGCATGGTCCAGAGTCCAGAAATGGGCATCAGATCTCCTGGAATTAGTAACAGGCAAGTGTTGCCACCTGACTTGAGTGCTGGGAACCCAGCTCTGGAAAAGAACTGCTCTTAACCGAGCCATCTCCAACCCCCTAAAATACTATGAACACATGGGAAACCATTTGTATCTTTCTGAGAGCTTACTAATATAAAAATGTCAACAATCTCAAAACATATTTAAATGTAATGCAATTATAGTTTCAAACACAATTATAACCTATTTCCTCCTAGGAAAAATACTCGATGTAACCTTTACTATTTATTTATACTAAAATAGTTCCACAGAGGCTGACTTAAAGTTAATCATTGCAATTAAATGTATGTTTGTGGAGGCAAGGTTGGGAAGAAAGTGATCTTCCTCAGTAGGTTAGGAAACCCCCAAACCTGAAACCAGTTTTAGTCAGGTTTGGTAATGCGTGTCTTTAATCCTAGTACCTCTGAGGCAGAGGCATGAGGATCTGTTAGAGGCCAGCCTGGTCAGCAGAGGGAGTTCTAGAACAGCTACAGAGAACAAAACCAACAACAAAAAGTTTACCTTTCATATAGTCACCAAAAATGGAGCTAAGAGCAGACAGACCTATTTATGTTGTGACACCCAAAAGGTCTCAGGTACTTAGCTCTACGCCAAGGCTGGGAAGCCTGCACACAGGCCGGCCCTTCCCATGCTGTCCACCTCGCAGAAGCAAGGGCTGCTGGACAGAAGGGTGTCTGTGCAAAGTGTCACCTGGAGTGATCCTCCGTAACGAGTTGAAAAGACTGGAGGGCAGAGCCACTGCCCCACAGTTAAGAGCTCCTGCCGCACTTGGATAGGGCTCAGGCTTCTGTTTCTCAGCACCCACGGTTTCAATGCCCTCTTCTGGCTTCTGAGGGTACCACACACTTAAGTGATGCACAGGCATCCAGGAATGCAAAACATTCATACACATAAAAATAAATCTTTGACCTTTGCTGGCCTCTAAGATAACCCCAGGTTTTGATGAGTCCCTCAGGGCAACCTTCCTGTGTGATGTAGCAAGTGCTGTCTGAGTTGGGGGCAGTGCACTCTTCAGACCACTACCGTTAGCCAGTTGGAAGGTTGCCCCACAGGACTGAACATTGGTTACCTCCAGATTCTGCCAGGCTCCTCTCCAGTGTCAACGAAAGCATTCCAGTTTCACAACATGTGAGACATCTGGGAAGGGCATCGAGAACCTATAGCTTAAGAAGGGCAGGAAGGTCAGGCAGTGGTGGCACATGCCTTTAATCCCAGCACTTGGGAGGTAGAGGCAGGTGGATTTCTGAGTTCCAGGCCAGCCTGGTCTACAGAGTTCCAAGACAGCCAGGGCTCCACAGAGAAACCCTGTCTCAAAAAACAAACAAAAAGGCAGGAAGGATGGCAAGTCACAGTAGTAGAGTGGGCCACTGCTTTAAAAGAAATGGGGGGCTACAAGGGACCAAGAATCCTAGTAGCATTCCAGGAAGGTCCAAAAGACCTGAGTTTGTAGAGTTCTTGCCCTCAAGGGCGGATGCTCCCTCACCCCTTCTTCCAGGTATTAGCTGGCAACTGCTGAGGACGAGAGTCCTAAGAAACGGCAAGAGTCTGGCAGAAGCTGAACGGGAAGTCCAGCTCTTCCTTTGGGACACTGATGAAGCTGACTAAATAGATAGCCATGATGGCAGTCCTGGGGAAAGCATGCCCCTATATGGCCCACTCAGTAAACACACACCTCCAGCTTCTGGCTTTTTAGAAGCACTGAATTTCATGTGGGAACCTGCCCTTGTGGCTTACTAAACTGGAAAAGATCTGCCATGTAAGCCCTTTAGAGAAAGAACAGGGGGCCAGAGTAGTGGCTTGCCTGCCTTCCAAGCAAAAAGCAAGTTTCTGCTGAGCCCAGCAGTGGCCCTGGCACCTGGCAGATTACTGAAAATAGTAAGACTGAAGTGTAGGCATGGCAACACCTTGCCTTACCATCCCTTTTCACCGTGGAGACGGTCCCTCCAGTGGTGGAAGGAACGGGCAGTCTGAGCCCTGCCTCCTGGGACAAGCTGGCTCTGCAGCTGCTTGAGAAGCGAGTACCATGTAGCTGCTGAACACGGAGCACCTGTGGTTTTATCTCCAGTCCAGAACCTTGCTAGAATGCTTAGGGGCTCACCCTACCCTGCTGGATGATCTTCCCAATAGTGATCAAGTAGCCAGTGCAGGAGGCACAAAACCTGAGCTGTGTAAATAGCAAATCTGGAATTCTATCAGGCACATACTACTGATCCCTAAAGGTGCAAACTAACAGGCAGCCACTGTATCTGAACATCATGCAGACTTGGGAAACAAGCCTGTAAGATTAAAAAGCAGTGTCTCTCAGATGAAAGAAAGAACTTTCTTCAGCTTGTACTACTTATCTTTATCTGGTGGTAGACAGCATTTTATTCCTTAATGGAGTTAGAAATCCTACTTATTTTCCTGAGGATTTTGCAAAAACTCAAGATGTACAAAAAGAACCCTAGTTCTAGACTCAGAACTGCATATACCTCTCTACCAACAAAACCATAAACCTAGGCAAGTCAAAATGCTCTGTTATGTGGAAACTAAATCCCTTTTACTAAGAGTGAAAAGTTAGGATTGGAGATACCTACAGTTAATGAGTTGAAACTGGAAGATGCTGGGAGCAGAATGATAGTCCTTTCTGGAACTTATCCTTTATTCAAATGTAATGGATAAAGGCACACACATACCACAGCTTTCTTTGCAGATGCTAGAATTATTAAGTATATTGTTTCATGACAACACAACCAAGACAATGAAATGCCCTGTGATGGTTCAGAACAAAGTAGACCCATACTGGCCATTCTGAAATATGATGCCCTTGGCAAATAATGTAAGGAAACCCAAGAGGGCAGATGTGTAGCTGGGTGTCCAAGATGAATACTCTGATCTCCAGGGAAAACTTAGGGATCAGGTAGAAGAGAGCCTTTTTTTTTCCATGTTCAGTCTTTTGTAGTATTTAAATTCTTACCATGTCCACTGCTACTTAGCATCTTAAACCCCACCCTTCTCCCTTAGAGCCAGTGGATGCTTTGTCATCAAAACGTTCCAGGTCAGCTATTCCATGATGTTCCCAGGAAAGACCCAACACTCAGAAAAGTTGAGGCTGGCTTTAGCACATCTGGAAAAGTTAAAGCTAAAACAAACAGTGGAGCTGTAACAGGATGAAGAGAAAGGTCTTGTGTTTCACATAAGAATGTACCAAACACAGGAGTCTCACCAGTAGAAATTTATAGTAACACATTTTCATTACATGTGTAAGTAAAAAAAAAAAAAATAATCAAAATGAGTATTACCTGCCAATAAAAATGCAGAGCCAAATTCCTTTTAAACAGTGGGTTTACGGACAAAAATGGACCACACCCTGCCTGGATAGGGTCAACAGAAAGTTGGATGGGGGGCAGCCGTGAGGGTAAGTGTACCAACTTAAAACCCATCTATTGAAGAATGTTCCAGAGAAGAACTTCTGAATGCTATTCCCCCTAAACAACCTGATGGCAGAACTCAAGCAGGCACTTCCAGCCATATGTGCACAGTTCCCTCACCAACACTTCCCCGTCTTCTGCAGAGACTACGGGACACAAGGTGGCAGCCTTGCCTTGATGGATACAAATCCCAAGGTGGTTTGGATCAAGAGTACAAAATCAGTCTTGAACAGGAGTGTGAAGAGTTGGGACTGGAAGCAGAATTCTTCCAGCAGCCATCAGATGAAGCTCGTGCCTTTCTGGCTCTGAGTAGTTATCTGAAGCACGTGGTCCCTCCTCTTCACTTCCACAGCATGGGAGGTGCAGGGCTCTCTGGAGCCCAGGGAGTACATAGTAGAAAAGCAGCAGCAAAGGCTCTCCAGGAACTAGCACCACTGTGGAAGCCTTCTCCTCCAGAGAGCTCTTTCACACCCACACACCCTGAGAATCTTTGGAGTTCAACATTCAGAGTGTTATCCAGCCCAGGGATCCGACCAGCCAGAGCTGTCTATGCTTGAGCCTGGATAGTGTGGTTGACTCAGGAAATGGCTCCTCCAGTAATAAAGTAGGTGGTGTATTGGGAAATTTGAGTATTAAGAAATATCTCCAAGCTGTCTGGATACTGCCACACCCAAGATGACTGACAGCTGCTCACAGCCCTGACTGGACCCAGGAGATCTGTTATAGGTTTAGTCTTTCTGACACTGGGCCTGCTTTGATCACCCCTTGAGGGTCTTGCAGAGCTGAGTCCCTGGGGCCATGTATCTTTCATATCCCATTGTTGATGCCCTTGGAGCCTCTCCAACTTCAGGATGGTGCTTTCTTCATCCTATCTTGAGGTGCTAGGAGCTGAATGGTTCAGACTCTGTGCCCTTTCAAGAGTCACACAAAAAAAGTACGGTCTCACACGCAGGCATTAACATCTTCTCTTTTAAAAAATAAATATTTATGTAAACTTAGGGAAGAAGATTCAAAGAATCTCATTCCCAAAGCACAAATGTCTCACATGACTCAAACCAAGATCAAGTCCACCAACTCACAAATGAAATTCCCCTCCCTAGAAGCTGCTGTGTTGAGGGGCAGGTGTGCGAAGGAGTTGACCTTACACCCAGCTCCTCAGTCCCCTTTGGTGATGAGGTCCTCAATGTAGGCATCCAGCTCATCATCTGTATTGATGTCTATGTCCTGGAACAGAGTGGAGTGAGAGTCAGATGGGGCAGGAAAACAGGTTGGAGAATGGGGCTGAGCCAGCTGTGAGCTTCTGTTTCTTGTTCCTACCCTACTTCCAAATTTCAGTTAAATCTGCATGCCCAAAAAAGGATGGGAGCTTTCTTATAGGTTTCCTGGTTCTAACCCGCACATCTTCAAACTGATTAGTGTCTTATATTAAAAGTTGGACTATGCCACATCAAACCACATACATAGAGGTCTCCAACCTCTCCTACTGCCCACAATTTCCTATTACAGCTTAGTGAGCTCCCAGTTTCAGTGCAAGCCATCTCTACCCTGAGAACCCTAGTCAAGTGGCTTCCCCCAGGATTCCATCTTTTATTATTTATTTCACAGTACTACCCCATTAATAGCTCCAGCTCCTTCACCAGCCTGTCCCCAGAGATCAATCAGGTTCTCAGTGTCTACTGTGCAGCAAGAATATGTACCACATCCCTTAGGGGCAATGTCCCACTTCTAC
This sequence comes from Mus pahari, assembly GCF_900095145.1. Lineage (NCBI taxonomy): Eukaryota > Metazoa > Chordata > Mammalia > Rodentia > Muridae > Mus > Mus pahari. The sequence continues at coordinate 25,586,834 of NC_034602.1, forward strand.
ACAAGCACATCTGGGATATCATTTAGATGAGAATTTTGCTTATGGCTTAAAGGGATCTCAAACAAACTATACTGCCTAGGGGTCTGGGTGGGACAAAGCCCAGGCAGCTCTATCATTTCAAGCCCTCTGCTCAGGACTCTGAGTAGCCAGGGTTGGAAACAAAGATTCCTGTGAGTAGTCCAGTCTCCTCCCTGAGACCAGTTGGTCTACTTCCTGAGAGGGCTCCCGGCTCACCTCCTGCACTTTTTGCAGGAGTGCTACAATGTTGGTCCTCAACTTCTGTAACTTCTCCTCTGTCTCACGAAGCTTTTTCTCTGATGTGCGTAAGCTCTCCTCTGAGGCTTTTGCCCGTGAATCAGCACGGCTTTGGTAGGAATGGCAAAGATTCTGGAGCCCCACCTCATATTGCTTGAAGTATTCTTTCTGTGGAAGGAAACATGACATGGGGTACAAGGGGAGAGTGAGCAATAAGTTCACTTGGCTTTATTTCACTACAAGGGGAAAGCAGCCTTCTAGAGCCAGGGTAAAGATCCTTAAGTGGCAGTCCTTTGGGGATACCATTCGAATGAAGAAACATGCACTGAGCCAAGTGCTCAATGAAGTGGAAGGAAGTTTTACCTTTACACATGCAAAGAAAAAAAAAGGGACTGTGGGACCATTCTTCCAGTTCAAGCACACCTTTCTAACTCCAAAATAGGACTGCCATATCTAACAGGGTTTGGACCAAAGAGCTACCAAGCACCTACCAATAGCAAATATGGTCACAGATTCGTATAGTAAATAGTTGTATAACAACAGAGCCTTTTCCTATGAAGTAGTTAAAACAATTTGCATAGTATATACCTACTGATAAAAGGAATCATCTTCATGAAGGCCCTGCTGCCCATTGAAGTCTAAACTCCAGTACTCATCTGCTTCTATGAAGGTTGCATAAACTGCTGGGTTGAGGGGCTTCTGACTGCTGCATTTGTGTCTAGACTACCTTCTTACACCATGATAGCAAGAGAAACTTCATTCTATATAAAAATACCTTGGTTGCACAAAATAAATTTTAAGTCAAATTCAAATGAGTATCTTGAAGGCAATTATATTAAGCTTTTAATTGTGAAAATACTACCATTTACACACCAATAAGGACAAAAATTAACATTTGAAAATTGGTTTTAGCAATCGCAACTAGACGATAAAGTTGTGACCTAGTACTTGTTATAGCACTTTTGCAAAAACAAGCTAGATATTATTTTTAGACTTGGACAGTCACAAAACAGACTGTTTTGGGCTGAGTAACAGTGCCTACAACTGAGGTTCTGCTGTGCCCTGGCTTTTGCTTTGAATTTCATGATTTGATGCCAAAGGTAACAAATCAAACTGCAAGATGTCTGTTCTCCTAGAACCTCTGGAAAGCCTGGTCTAAACAAGGGTAAAAGCCAAAGCCTGGGCTGGGCTTACTGTGTAACAGAGTGTGGTGGGTCTCGTGCCCCTGTAACAGCAAGGGCAGCAGACACAAGCAGCTCACTGCGTGTTTCCGTAAATAAAGCTATTCCTTGATGGACTGTCTCTGGCTACTTTTGTGCTATAATTGCAGAGCTTCGTAGTTAGCAGACACTAGACAGCCTACAAACCCATTATTTACTATCTGGCCCTCAGCATAGTTCAGATCAACAATTCCTTCAGCTCCATTTCCTACATAAAAATGAGGTTCAAGATGTATCATTTTCTCCAACCCTTCCCAGGCTATCGTGCTCACAAAAGCCTCCTGCTCCACTTGAGTCCCCTGCACTTGGAGCCCTAGTACAGTTGTTAGGTTGTTCGGTTAGGTTTTTAGATAAGGGTTTTCCTTCTCTTCCCAAGCTGCCAAGACACTCTGGGCACTGCCTCCTAGCAACATTTCTCTCAGCCTCATGGCCAGCTACCCAGAAGCAGCAACTCCACCTCTAGCAAATCTTTAAGATGGTGGAAGCAGAAAGTCTGCTGAGCTACCCAGGCTCTCATGCTCATCTCTACATGCTGTTGGTCTCTCTTTCCCTCTCTCCAAGTCTCACGTTTTAGGTAGGGTGAGTCTAATCTCATCAATGTTACCTAGGACAGGACTGAGAAAGAAGGGGGTAGGGAGGGGAGGGAGTCTCAAGTGACGACGCTGTCTGTCTTTTGCACATCAGTCCTATCGACTCAGACCGTCTCAGCAAGAAGGGAAGCTGATGAGACAGTGATAATAAGCATGTACAGGCACTTAGGTGTCAAAGCAAAAGTCGAGTCAGACTCACCAGAGGAAAAGATATTAGTTCTTCTGAACTCATAACACTCAGCTCCTTCTTGGAGATGGGGAAACTTGGAGGTAAGAAATACCGCAAGCAATTCCTAAGCAGGAAGAGTGGGATTGGAACTTAGAATAGCATGAAAAGAGTAAAGAATTAGTGTCAGTCCTAAGGAAAAGGATAAAGAAACACAAACCGAAGAATCTGGACCAGAAGATCAATAGTCTCATGGCTGGTACTGGTGGCAGTGGTATCAGGCTCAATGGGAAGACCATCAGAGGTGGAAGGCTCAGGCAAGGCCACAGCCTGCTTAGCCACCTTAGCTTCCTCCTCCTCTCCACCTTCTTGCTGTGTGTCAGGGCTCTGATGCTCTGGGGAAGGTGGCTTCATCAGTCGTACATCTTCACTGCCTTTCTCCACCCTACAGGGGACACAGAGCTTATCGTATCTGTCCTAGGATCCTAACAGGCTGCTAGGAGGGAACACGGGGGTACCTCCTCTCTTTGCCCTAGCTGACTTCTGTTATTCTGATCTCCCAGAAGAGGGCATTACCAGCGGTCTCTTGGTGTTGTATCTGTGGGCACATAGTCAAACTTCACTTTCCATCGAACCACATTCTTGCCCACCTCCACAGCTGTGACGCGGCCTGTATACCACTCACGGTTCACACGGACCTCTACATGAAGTCCTTTATCTGAGAATTCAGACACAAGTGAGAGTCAGAGAGCTGTATCGGTGCCCTCACCTCAGCCAGGCTGCATCTGTAAAAGGCAGTGCACAGGTGGGTCCCTAGGAATACACCTTGGCTTAGCAATGCTGACTCTTCCATCTCACATGGGGCCAAGGCACAGGATGAATGACTTGCCAAGGGCAAACACCAAAGAGTTAGTATTAAAAAGAGCAAAAAGATAAAAACAAAAAAGTAAGCCAGGCATGGTGATACATGCCTTTAATCCCAGCACTTGAACACTAATCCAGAGGATTATAAATTCAAGGGTAAACTGAACAATATAATAAATATCTGCTCAAAAACCTCTAGGGCCACAAATCAAACAGACAAACAAAAACTGTGAAGGGACAGCTGGACCAACTATGGGAGAGAGCCCAAGCCAGGAAGCTGCTAACTTTCAGGAGGAAGCTGCTGACAGTGAAGGTTCTCTATCTATCTCCACCACAGCATGACAGGGGTCTCCCCAAACTTGCCTTTCTGAGCCTTCTTGAGATCAGCTAGGTCATCCTCCCCAGCACTGTCTGAGAGCTGCAAGGAGAACAGTCTATTAGATGCTTCTTTAACGGCCCCGGCCCCAGGAAGGCAATCCCCGTGAACATCATGTGACTGACCACCTCATTTGCTTCCTTCTTTTCCTCCTTCACAGCAAGTTTGCCCCGCTTGCATCTCTCTTTCCTCTTCTCAGCTTCTTCTTCAGCCTCTTCCTCATCTGAGACTGCAAGACTCCGCTTCCGACCTGAGGTTGCCTAGAGCAGAAGAGTAGAAGCATGAACTGACCATGTTCACTTCCCAAGATGGAAGACTTTATGTAGCTTAAAGGAACTACTCAGAGGAGCTATGTCAATCCCCACTTGCACTTACTCAGTACATACGTACATACACAACCTCCTGGTCTGAGCACAACTGGCCCAGGAGAAGCCTCTCAGTTTCCTCCCTGCTTAACCTGCCTGCCAGCCAGCTGAGACCTCCTTGACACAAATGACTACTACCATAACCTACCAAAGCCATATGTCATCAAGTTAACAAACTATGCCCACGCCATGAGAAGCCAACTCAAGTTTGCAGCAGACCAAGGTTGGCTGTGCTGAGTGAAAATGAAAAGTTCCCTAGGTAAAAAAAATATTGTTATGTGTGTTAGTTCTGAGCAAGTCTCTTCAGCTATGGAGACGTTTTCTTCAGGGGCATCAGAGAAGCTTTAAGATTCAGAGACCCTGGATCCCCCAGTATAACCTTTTCTCCTACAGCACTGCTAATAAGCTGGAGCACGGAGGAGGGAAAACATCTCACCATGGACTGTTTAACAGGTGGCTCTGGCTTCTTGACCACTGGAGTTTTGATGGCTTTTTGAGCAGGGACTTCCCGAAGGTTCTTGGAATTGGGGATTAAAGATGGTGAGGGTGTCTGCACAGGAGGGGTGGGTCGGGGTACAGTCTTGATGGGATGGTTTACAGGCTTTCGAGGTGCCTCAGCTGGCTGGAGTATCCTGGAAGTACTAGTTTCTCCTCGGGATGCTGTAGTGGGTGGTTTTGGAAGGCTGATAACAGACGTCTTTCGGAGATGGGTAGTTGGTCTGGGAGTTTGAATAGAAGGGGGTCTGCTAGGAGCATTCTTGATCACTGCAGGTAAAGGAGGTGACCGAGGACGCTGAGGTCTCCGTACAGGTTCCTAAAAAGAGCCCACAGACAGTGAGAACACTGAACCGAGCTTAGACACCAGAAGAGCCCTGCCTCCCTTATATTCCTAGGCTTTACTTCAGTAGAAGGTCTTGTAGTCACTTCTAAGGGCAATTTCTTCAGGTCAGCTTGTGAGCGGATGGGCGTGGTTTTCTGCAAAAACAAAATATAATAATGAAAATGTATATCTTGGTATAATGAATTATCTCTTTGGATCCTCACTATGTGCCTGAAACAGTGATCAGTTCTATTTCTGAAAGCTTTTTATTATCACTAGAAAGGCAATACACGGACACACAAAAAAAGGGTACCTATATGATTGATTGATTCATCAACTGAGAGAGTGGGGAAAGGCTTTAAATTTTCTAAAAAAAAAAAAGAGAGAGAGACCAAAAAGGTGGGAAAGTTCTGGTAAAGGAAAGTTGTCATAAGGCCAGAAAACTGGATGGGATCAACACGCTTAAGACATTTCCAGTTTGTAAGTATAGAGCATTGTACAGACAGAGAAGAAAGAAAAATGCTTTTGTAACAAATACAAAATTGGGGGCTGTAGAGATGGCTCATTGGTAGAGTGTAAATTAGTCTTATAGGGTATCAGAGTTCAGGTCCCATCACTCGCAACAAGGATCTGATGTCTTCTGGAATAAACAAGTACCTGCATTCAAATTCCTTATGCATGTGCACATGAGCACACACACATATGATTTTAAAATAATAAAAAAACATGAAATCATTAAACACTGGAAATATTAAGTACACATGAAAATTCGATCAACCTTAAAAATATAAATTAACCAGATGGTGGTATAGGCCTTTAATCCCAGCATTTAGGAAGCAGAGACATGTGAATTGCTGTGAGTTAGAGGCCAATCTAGTCTACAAAGTTCCTAGACAGCCAAAGCTATTACACAAAGAAACCCTGTCTTGAAAAACCAAAAATAAACAAATATTAAAATTATTCTTTGCTTACTTTTCTAAACACTGGTTAAAAAGTGCAAAATAATACAAAATATTGCATCTTCTGCAAGGGAACTTAAGAAGATTTTTCTTATTTGTTTGTTTTCTCAAGATGGTTTTTCTGTGTAGCCCCGGCTGCCCTCAAACTCAAAGATCTGCCTGCCTCCCAAGTACTGGGATTAAATGAGTACGCCATCATACCTGGCTTGAGAGAGATCTTTTAAAAAGCCTTAATTCTTTGCAAATTCTTTTCCAATTTTACAAATTATCAAGAAATTATGTACAAAAAATAGCATATGCATATATTAAATACAAATGCTTCCCTATGACTACTAAAAATTATAGAAATGTTTACGCAAAATTGGAAAGAGCTACTTCTGGTGACCCTAGCTACTCCAGAGGAACTTAAGTTCTCTGGACTTAAATTGATCTCAGTGAGACACTGTACCAAGAAAAAAATACAATAAAAAGCAAGAAAAGGGTCAGGAATATAACTAACTCAGTGGTAGTGCCTGCCTAACACATACAAAGTTCTAGGTTAATTTCTGTTCTTGGTGGGTGGAGATGGAGGTGGGGGGTGAGGAGAAGAGGAGGGAGGAAAAGTTATAAAACTATTGAGTCAATGGTAAGATTTCTTTTACGATAGGATGTTTACTTTCTGGAATGCTTATACATTCTACATACGTTGAATATATAAACTTTGAAAATATAAACAAAATGGTTTGTTATCTAAATAATTAATAAGGTACATTGGAAGTGTTTGGACTAAGGACTCAGGGCTGGCTGTGCTCACTTGCCCAAGACCACATACCTGAAGAGCTTCTAGCTTTTCCTGCTGCTGGCGAATTTTCTCTGTCAGCTGCTTCTGCTTTTCTTCCTGGGTCTTTGGGTCCTTTTTTAATGTCCCCAAGGGAACCTTTTGCTTCTGTTCAGAAGCTTCACAGCTGTGAAATGAGAGACTGGTAGCAAAACAAGGCTCCAATAGGGCAGACTTGCTGTCCTGCAACCACCACTGGCTTTCAATGTATAAAAATGGTATGTGTTACAGGACATGTTTACCCTTCCTTCTTAGAAATACACAACGTGCAGCAGCCAGAGATGTGAGGCTATGGAAACAATGGCCTCGAGGAATACCCCAAGAGTGGAGGGAACAGGGGCAGGCATGGTGAATGTCCGAGTTAGTTTTAATTATAGACTTGACGAAAGCCTGGATTTCGAATTGCCTAGATCAGATTGGCCTGTGGAGGGAGGGGACTGCTTTGTTAAATTATACTGATGCTGGAGGGTCCAGTCCGCTATGGATAGATAACAGTATCTCTAGACAGGTGGTCAGGATGTCTAAGAAAGCTGGCTAAGCACCAGCCTGAGTTACTGGCCCAGTTTTTTTATGGTTCTACTTCAAGGTCCTGCTTGAACTCTTGCCTGACTTTCTAAATGATGGACACGCTTGGAAGTGTAGCTAAATTGCTTTTGTTCCTGATGTCAATCACAGCAAGAGAAAGTAAACTACCACAGGGAGAGAAGAGTAGTCATAATCCTTGATAAAGAAAGGCTCACCGGTCCTGCTCAGGATCAGGGTTCATGGAGCAAACCCAAGTATCAGGGTAATCTTTTTCTACTGAACTCAGCTGGAAGGGGAGCGTCCTCCATTTCAGACACAAATCTGCAAGGAAAAAATACCCCTCTCAACAGGTCAACCATACTATCAACAATTACTGGAGTCCTGGCTCCTCAGAGCTAGGCTCACCAGCAAAGATGTCCTTGACCTTCAACCTCTTTATTATTACAAAACAGTGATTCACCTTATGGACAGTGTTTGCAGCAAGGATTAAAAATATCATGGGTGGCTAGTGAGATGGCTCAGTGGGTAAGAGCACCCGACTGCTCTTCCAAAGGTCTGGAGCTCAAATCCCAGCAACCACATGGTGGCTCATAACCATCCGTAACAAGATCTGACGCCCTCTTCTGGAGTGTCTGAAGTCAGCTACAGTGTAATTACATATAATAAATAAATAAATCTTTAAAAAAAAAAAAAAAAAAATATATATATATATATATATATATATATATATATCATGGGATCTTGATGCTATCAGTCTTTCCTTCCTCTGGGCTCAGTCAGTTATCCATTCTAAACCCTACATGGTAGCAAACCTACTGAGCCTGGCCCAGCTCTGATATGAAGTGTCTCCAAGGTGTGGCAACTGTTGCCTCACTAAGAGAGACAGGAGGAACTTCTGGCCTCAAAACTCTGCTCACACAGCCACTGCCAGACAGATCCTGTTCCTTGTGGAACCCGAGTTCATGAATGTTAGTCAAGTCAGAAGGCCAGCTTGAGACTAAAGACAAGAATATCATGACAGGAGTCTGGAGAGAGTTCCTGCCACAAAACTCACCACACTGGATAGTGGTTGGAATTTCCATAGCTCTCCGGCGTTTGAAACGAAGCTCACTAGATGGGGGTTGGTTCCAGTTGGCAGAAAGGTAGCCAAACTCATCCCAAAACTTGATGATCCCACGCTGGGCTAGAAGACAGATGCCCACATATTACAATGGAAGCAACTGTAGCATGCACCAATGTAAAATCCTCTTCCTAACCAAATTCACCCTCTCAAGTCACATAAGCACCTTAAGGCTCATAACAGAGAGGCTGAGGCCTAGTGGCCTGGTCACATTACCAATGGCTATGTCCTTCCAGTACTGTGCCAAGTGCTCCCCCATTGCTCGAAGCAGATGCCGGTACTCCTTAGCATCAGCAAAGTCCTGCTTGTTATGCGTAGGCTCCAGAACCAAGTAGGGCACATCAACAACCCCAACAACCCCACCGCATGCCCTGCAAAGACAAAGAGGTTACAGCTCTGTCACCAAAACTCTTCTGCCATTCACCAGGGCTGGAAAACTCTCCTGAAGTACTCACATGCCCCCTTCTAGCTGTGGGCCCACTTTCTCATACATCTTGATGAGGCGGCTACAGTTGTAGATAAACATGCCATCTAGGTCCCGGTGTTCAATATTGACCCCAAAAACAAAATTAAGTTCCTTGGGTTCTTTGAGAGCTCTAATAAAGTAGAGAAAAAAAAAATCAAGTGTATTAACTCATAAGCAGAAAAACATCATGGTGATAATGGTATGTTAAGTTTAATTTGAGACATGTTAAAGTTTTACATCTCCATTCAATATGTAACGTTAGATTTGATAAGGATCTGCAGTGACCCATGATCCTCTATGTATACACAGAATTTAATGTAGCAAATGGTAGATTTAAATATGAATGAGTTACTGTGAAACTGCTGCAAATCTTTGCAGAGAGAGTTACATGGTAGAATAAATATAACGATATAGTCTTACATTCCTCAAAATCCTAATTTTATAACAATAATAGTTCAGTCTGGCTTGTTTTTCAAGATAGAGTCCTAGAACTCAGTATGTAGCCTAGGATAGCCTCCAACAGAGTTCCACCCATCTGCCTCCCAAGTGCAGGGACTAACGGTGTGTGTCACTGCACCTGGCTTATATAATAGTTTTAAAGGCAAAAAATTAACACAAATACAAAAGATGCTCATGATATGTCAAGAAAATCTTGTGACAAGTTAGAGCGAAGTGAGCTGAAACTTCCATCCGTTGTGAGGAAACCACCTGGAATCTAGCTAGGAAGTCACGTCCCAGAGCCTGAGAAGCTCCATACACAGCTAGGAGGATACAAACGGTACACTCTAAATAAAACAGCACAAAACCCAATCCATAGCATCAGTCTGCATTAGTAGCCAGCAGGGAGAATAAATTATGAGCATAGGAAAATAGAATGCATATTTTCAGAAGAATAAGGAGCGTCACATTATTTTTACTTAAATATTTTATATTTTTCAAGTTTTATACAATGGGCATTCTTTGCAATCTTAACAGAAAAGAATAAGAAAGGTACAACAGTGTGAAGGAAGTGTTTCAAGTGTCAACCTGCCTGCCCCCTGCAGGTCAGCAGAAGTACTTGACCACATCTGTGCAAACAGCAGGGATTGCTTCCTCTAAGTAAACTTGGTGCCGAATGGCACCTTCTCTGTGCAAATGCGACCTGATTTTAAAGACCAAAGGGCTATCCAAGTACTTACCGCTGCTTGGCATCCTTGATCCTTTTCTTGACATCAGCTTCTCTACGAAGAGTGATGGCGGTATTCTGGACCTGCCGCAACATCACCTGCAAATGTACCACCATCGGGTGAATGGAGGAGGTGCTCTCTGTTACATGAAGTAATACGATGTTTTTATTTTTTTATTTTTATTAATTTTTTTTATAGTTTACATTTAAGTTAACATATACTTTTACATACATTGCATCAAAAGACTGGCAACTCATCAGTGAGTAGCTGTATCATCTGTCTATTTTTGTTGAAATGTTATCTTTGAGTATACAAGATATCAGCTTCCAAGATTAAATATGTTTGCTAATTCATTGGTATTGAGTAAGACCTCAAGAACAATTCAAATTGTGAGAGCAGACAACCATTGGCTTTTGTTTTCTGTGTCATTTTCTTACGATGTTTTTATACTGATATTAATTACCTGGATACTAAAACATACCTGAAGATTATTTCTTCCTACAGAAAAGTGACCATGTGGGGGACACTTCATCTTACTAAGTTCAGGATACTGGATCCCAATACCACATATGCCATAAAAGAGAGTTTGAGTCTAAGGACTTACCCTGGAGTCCCGTGTCAGGTCTCCACCCATGCGAACTTCTAAAGTCCGAGCTTTGCTCTCTGCCTCCCGGGCCTTCTCTTCAGCTAAAACAGAAAAGAAATTAAAGGTTCAGAATTCTGTCATCCTTCCTTGATCCACAGAGCAGTCCCTGATGCACAAGGAGTATATGCTAACAAGGAAAAGGCTACCTAGAGGAGGCCACATGGGCATTCTCTGGGCTTGGACTAAAGAACTGCTTCAGAAAAAAACAAAAACCAAACAACAGCAGCAACAACAGCAAAACCTGACATTCAAACCTGTCATGATCAAGATGGTACCTGTCTCTAATTCCAGGAACTGGCAGACTAAAGCAGGAGGGTCACCCAGTTTGAGGTCAACATGGGACAGAGAATAAGTCTATCTCAAATAAAAATTTTAACCCCAAGGAAAGTATTATTTATCCTGACATGCTTTTCAAATGAATTATGAGAGTCAATGGGGATCAACCATTAGCATGAGGTGGAGCCTGAAGAATGCTTTAGACAATCACCATCATCACACAGCCAAGAAAACTATGGTTATTCTGGGAGAAAACCTTTTATTTCTGCTTCAGGACAAGCAGTATGAAGTATAAGATATTTCAACTGGTCATGCCGAAGAGTTGATGTTCTTTAAAATAAAACTATAGGTGTGTTTAATGCCACTCCAGTCCCTCATAAAGTCCTAGAAATAGTGGTAGGAGAGACTCAAGTCTAGAGAAAAGTACTGCAAAGGTTAGATATGGGGAGACTTGGAGAGGAAGTGGATTAAGTTAGGAGAACAGCCTTGTCTCCAGGCTTTGGATATAAGCGGTGCCCCCAGCTCCATCCCTCCTCCTAACCAGGGAGCAGCATTACCAATCCGTGCTACATGCTCTGCTTTCTTCACTTCCTGTTCTGCCCGAGTCTTGAAACGACTTGATGTATACTTGTACATCCTGAAGAGTGGAAAAAGCAACCTGAAGGCCAAGCAGCAGTGGGGCAGGCAGCCAACTTGAGCAGCTCAGGAAGCACCCTGCCTCCTCCCATGTGGTGTTACCCTGGCTCCTTGTGATGTAACAAATCCAAGCTCAATTCCTTAATCAGTTTGTCTTTGGTGTTCAGCAAGTTAAACAGATTAAAGATGATCACCAGTGTTCCTGGGGAACAGAAATCCTTTCTCTCTGCCAGCCAACCCTGGCTCACCCTCCACAATACCAGAGGCTCTGGAGCTCCCAGATTCTCTGGGCTGCAAAGCCAAAGCCTACTCATCACTGTCCCCAGGAATCGCCATCTAATCTCACAGCAGGAACAAGTCTCAGTAATAAGTCATTGCTTTGCCTTTCGTGTAAAGGGTCTATAGGCTCCTGAACTTGAGACAGGACGGCTCCCTGTGCCACTCTCCACATCTCAGAAGGCACTTCTCTTAACTGGCCTGGTCAACCAACCCAATAGCCTGTCAGTCATGTCTGTCCTATCCAGAGAAATGTCTCTCTGGTAAACAGTGTTAGAGGCTTCCCACTGCACCACCCTAAAAATACCCCAGAGAAATGCAGCCAGGCACCTTTTCCCAGGCCAGATCATGGAGCTAGGCCCTTACCTGGGCTTATATAGGCAGCAGGAGAGTCTCTTGGTCTGCACCTTGTGTCCATGGATGAAGATCCTCATCCGGGGATCAATATAGAGTACAGCAGCATAGGCTCGGAAGGAGCGTCGCTCTGGCTTCCTGGAGAAAGCAGGAACTAAGACATCCTGCCGCCCCCACCACAGTAAGCCCAAAGCTATGTACGGACTTCCTCTCTGCAGTTCCTCACCTTTCACTTCACATCCTGGCTTCTCATGCCACTTTGACCAGAATGGTCCCTCATCACAGGTATTCCCTCCTGCCCTGTCATGTCCCTAGTACAGGTGGCCCACAGACACCTCACCTGGCTGTTACAGGAATCCCAGTGCAATTTCACCACCCCTAGACCCAGACCTCAGTTTCTTCTGTCAATGAAAGAGTTAGAGAATCACTAATCTTTGCTTTAGCTTGCCTGAGGAATCACTGTCCTGCTATTAACCAGGCAGGAAATCTCGGACTTTCAGCTCTATCAATACTGTTACCAAGAGAAAGCCAGGAAAGGGGCTCTTCCATTTTTCCCTGAAGTCATCTAAGGAAATAAAGACCAGTTCCAGGTCCTGCCACCCTTCCCAGCCATACTCACGTGCCCTCTGGGGAGGTTTCTGCCATCTGGATATCTTTTGGATTTGAGATTATGTCTAGTTCCGGCTCTCCATTATCCATGAGCTTGAGATTAAAGATGATCACCAGTGTTCCTGGGGAACAGAAATCCTTTCTCTCTGCCAGCCAACCCTGGCTCACCCTCCACATTACCAGAGGCTCTAGAGCTCCCAGATTCTCTGGGCTTCAGAGCCAAAGCTACTCACCACTGTCCCCAGGAATCTTCATGAACTGGTTCATCACTTGCTCTTCAGTGTGGAAGGGAGAGTACTTGTAGACAAGCTCTGTCTCAATGGCAAACTTCTCCACATTGTCTGTGATAGGTTCCCGTGTTCGAGCATTCCAGGTGGGCAATGGGACAATCACCTGTATTTGGGGTTAGCACAGATACACACTATGATTGGGGCTCCAGAGCCACCTTCCCCGAAACAGGCGGCTTTCTTGTTGAATAGTCTGGCATCAGGTTTGTAGCTTCTGGTCCCTCCCCAAACTTCTGTCACTATGCTGGTTTGTACCTCCAAAGACTGTGTGCCTGTCTGGGATGTCTTTGGCCATTTCATTAATTTGGTAAAAATTCTACTTTTTACCACCAGGAAAAAAAATAATTGCAATCATCTAGTAAATCTAGAGATACAAATGATAATCTACAGCTCAGCAATTCTACTTCTGAGTAAATACACCTGAAGGAACTTTTGCATGTACATACCAGCATACACATACAGGAATAACCCAAATATGCACTACAGAGTGACTAAACTGAAATAGTAATAAAAGAGAGTAATAAAAGAGAGTAAAGGCACAGCCACAAATATGAATGGACCTCATAAACACAGTATTATCTGAAAAAGACACAAGTGAATTTCTACATTGTCAGTCCATGTGTACAGGTACTAAACCAAACTAAAACACAAACACCAATGACAGACAATGGCGCCAGCCCACAAAAAGAACACGATCATCCTAAAAGTTCCCACGTGGTGATTCCTCCCAGTGGCACACTGAGGACATCAGTCAGGTGTTCCTAAGGGACTTCTAACTTTGGTTTATAATTGTGACAACGTGGGAATGTGCTTTATTGTAACAATTACTCAACATATATGTAATCTGATTTTATGTCTAATTAGAAAAGAATCCCATTTCTTTAAAACCCTTTCTTAGTGGCTTCATCATGTCCTCATCCCTTGCTCCAAGCCAGTAGTAGTCAGAGGATTGGCTAAAGGGATTCTCTGTGCAAGAAACCAAATGAAGCACCTCATGGGCTCAAGCCAAATGGCCCACACATAAGACAAAGGAGAAATCCAGCATCTTAGCACAGGCCTGGGTGACAACTCCTTAGGAGTTCTAACACTGCTAGTTTCTGAAAAGCTTCATGCTGAAATCATTCAACCACAAGGCTGGTTTGGACACATTCCTCCTGGACTGAAAATGATCTTATTTTGAAATCTTGGCAGAGTTTGCACTAGAGTACAATCCAAAACAGTGACCTTCTAGCACCAAGTAAGGGAAAAATCTCAATCTAGCCATTTCACCAAGGTATCAAGTGACACTTGCATTCCATGAACTTGTCTCTGAACCTTCCCAGGTGAGGACAGCACCACTCTGAACTGTAGGCACTAACTTCCACTAGCACTCCCACTTGGCATTTCTCCTTCAGCTTTGATGTCACCAATCTCCCAGTTTTCTTCCTAGACTTTCTCCTGACCCACACCTTTTAATGCTTGCCTGCTTAGATCTCAAGTCCTTTTCTTGCTCCATTTTCTTTTTTAAGTGATGTTATCTGCTACTAACAATTCCAGAGCCTAGGACCAGGGATGTAGGAGGAAAGAAAGGAAAGAAGGAAGGCAGCCAGCCAGCCAGCAAGCCAGCCAAGAGCTAATATTGCCCCCAAACTCCATATACACTTCACTTGGCATGTCCCAAACTAACTTACACTGTCCTCCCTCCATAATACCCCTCTTCCATTCTTCCCCAGCCCAAGATGGCCCACTAGCTCCAACCATCACACCAGAGCTTCCAAGTCTCTCTAATCCCTTCCTTTTCCTCCTTCAATAATCATCAAATATTGTATCAGAGTCTCACACTCTAAAAAGGTAACTCCATTTCTCTTAGCTCCCAGCTTGTTACCATAAACAGGGCCTCTTGGTTGGTCCACCCCAAATCTTTCTAATCCAATCACTGCAAAGTAACCACATGGACTTTCTAAAGGAAATCTGATACTAGGAACTGCTTTATTAAAATCTCATTCACTCAAACAAGGCCCCAAGCATTGGTTCTACCTGGCCTTGTTTTCCAAAGACTATCTTTCTCCCCAACACCAACTTCAGAGGTTAAAGGATGTTTTTACTGACTCACTTCAAGACTCCTTTGACCAGGTGACATTTCTAACAGTTTGTCCTTACAGCTTCACTGCATGCATCTCTCTCCCTCCAAACATGCAGAATAAGGTAACAAACCTCATCTAGTAGGTGAAAAAAAAAAAAAAATCCACTGATTGGATAACTAAAAATGGTAGGAAAAGGTTCCTATTTTAACATCAATTAGTTTGCCACAAATTTATTCTCAGACCTCAACAAGACCAGTACAAACCCAAACCCTGCTCCAACAGAAAGGAGCAAACTGAAATTCTCAACTGGGCCGTCTACTTAAGTGACAGCTATGAATTTCTTTCTACACAGGTCCCTAGCAAGCCCTGAAAGGACTTGCTAGGACAGACGCTAGAGAGACTTGACAAAAACAGTGGCATATGTCTTTAATTGCTACATTCAGCAGGCAGAGGCAAGTAGAGCTCTGTGAGTTCAAGGCCATCCTGGTATACATAACAAGTTCTAGCCAACCAGAACTACATAGTTAACCCTGTCTCAAAAGAGAAAAGCTGCTCTTCAGTCTGAGTCACCAGACCACAAAGAGAATCAGGTAGGTTTTTGTTTAGCTCACAGGTTTTTGGTTTTTTTTAACGTATAAGGATGTTTTGCTTGCATGTGTGTCTATGTACCACATGCATGCCTGGTGCCTACAGAGGCCAGAAGGGGGTATTAGGTCCTCTAGAACTGAAATTGCAGACAGTAGTACGCTGCGATATGGGTGCTAGGAATTGAACCCTGGTCTTCTGGAAGAGCAGCCAGTGCTCTTAACTCCTGCCCCATCTTGCCAGCTCCTATTACCAATATATTCTAGAAGTTAAGATTTATTAACTTCCAGGACAGTAATAATTACAGAGGCAAGGAAGCATCTGCGAATAACACCAGGTGGAGAGCGATAATAACGAAGATCATACTGGTGATGTCTTCCATATTCTTACCTGCTTTACCACCTGGTTAGGGTCTGACTCATGGCTTCTTATATAAGTTCCATCAACACACTTCCTCAAAAAGAAAATGTGTTCATAACATACTCCATAAAATAATCATTATAGGGGAAAGGCACTGATGTTCTATTTTTAACACCAGCTATAATTTGCAATCAGTTAGGAAAGCCCAAAATACCTGCTCTGCTAACAGTCCTCCATGGAGACACGCTCCACAGAAATGGAGTACCCTGAAGATACGGAAAAGCTTCAAACCCAACTCTTATTTCTTACCACTTCAGTCTCATTCTCAGAAACAGAACAGCCATCGTCTGAAGTACCTTGAGATTTTACTTCCTCTGACATAAAGGTATTATTTGCCTTACCACCTTCCAACCAATGCACCCACCCATCTCATCCTGTAATAGCAGGCACCTGCTCCAATTCTACAGCTCCATGGATCTCAGAACCACAGACAAACCCAGTAAATGTCAAGTAGCAACTCAGGCCACCAGGATAAAACCTACTTCATCAATGCCTTCTTCCTCATGAAAGGTGCGAGACAGGAAGAGGCAGGTCATGGTATCTTCCTTCTTAGTGAAGAGGATAAAATCCTTCCCAATCCGCATTGAGCCCCTGAAAGGGAAACAAAACAGATTATAGACTCAAAGCTCATCTGAAAAGGAAGCACACCTTCCAGGCATAACTGAAGCTGATTAGAAAGCTCTCCTCAAGACTCCCAGCAGCCCTTGTTCCCTTCCACTCAGGCAGCACCCCTTGCTGTGCCTTAAGAGTCTCTAATCCTTAGTCTATAACTTATAACCTCCTCCAGCAAAGTTCCCTTCCGTACAAGGGTTGCAGGTTACTCACAATCCCTCTAGAACATATTCACCAAGATGACAAGCCATGGGTTAGCTTCCTTCCCAGCTTGCTGGCACAACCCCAACAAAGGATCATGCTTGAGCTCCTACGTTCATGGGGTACTCTGACATTATCAAATTTCCCTCCTGCAGCTGACACTTTGAACTCATCATCATCTTTTGTGGCCACACCCTCTTCCTATCCTGCTGTTCCTTCACTAACACAAAATCCCTTCCTGTCCACTCATGAAATAGCAATACTGTCAAGTGTCAAAAGACCAGTCTCACAAGTCTTTCAAAAACCAGTATGACTGCAACACTTACCAAATACAAACGCTAATTTGAGCTTTAAAGATCAAGGCCTACATCCATGTCCAGTAACTCTAGCCATTCTCTGTCTCAGAATTGCTTTGCTATTTGAGCTTATTCTACAGCCTTGAGTTTGTCGTCAACAGACAAAGGTTTAAGCTTGGAGTAGAGCAGAGTGGTGGAACCTTTGCCTAGCATGGGCAAGAGTCTGGATTCAATCCCCAGAGTCAACGGAAAACAAAACTCATCTGGCAAAAGTCTAAATGGAATCAGTGGCTTCCTTCCTCTTAGGCCATGTTAATCCTTCTACAGAACAAGTAGAGACAGGCTTTTCCAGGCAGCCAGGGCAGGGCAGAAGTATGAAACAGCAGTACAAGGACTATCTACTCAGCAATGAGGCTATTTAGTTCCTTTTTTTCTGAGCAGCTTCTGAGTTTTATGGCTATTCTCTCATTAATCCTTACAACACTCCCGGAAAAGACAATGGTAGGGAGCCTCATTAATCTCTATATACAATCCAGCCTGGCATGCCAGGCATACAAATGAATGTCACATTCCATTTCCCAAGCACTCTCGAAAACTCCCAAGACAACTCCATAGATACCCTCAGGGCTGTCAATTATCTTTCCTGATGACAGGGCTCATTTTCCTTAAATTTCAGCATACTCCTTCCTTCCCTACAGCTTGTGGACAGCACTGCCCTCACTCAAATTCGACAAAACTTTCTTCACACTTTTTGGTTGTTTCTGTTTCCGATTATAGAGTCTGATTAGCAGAAACCCTAAAACATCAGCTTCCTTGCTCAATCTTATGCTCACCATAAATCACCTCATCTAACTTCTGAACTTTGAACACTAGATGGCTCCAATTCAATGAGACCTTTACAAAAACCTCCTGAACATGCTCATAAGTTCTAAGTTCCCTCCCAGTCTTCTAAGCACTCTCTGAGTTATGTTTTACTGGCTCCTGAGGGAGAATATCAGAAGTTAGAACCTCATTTTCTAGGTAGGAAACATCAGAAAGTTAAAGCTGAGTCTGCAAAAGTGATGGGTCTATCTCGACCTCAGTTTCATAGGTCTTAGATTACCTTTTCAGAATCCTCTAGGGGAAGTTTCCATTGTGATCACAGACTGGGGACTCTCAAAGCAGTAATAACACTTAATCCTTAACTATTTGATAAATATGACTATTTATAAGAAATCACAACGTTACTGACGAAATAGCTAGATTAAGATCTGAACCTTTGTCTGACCAAAGTGAAATGGATAATCACTTCCATTTTCTAATCAGAAAGATCTGGTTTGTGTCTTCACTCTCACAGAAACACCTGTATACTCTTAGGCAAGTCAATTCACTCCTATACATCTCATTTGAGAATGTTAATAAAACCCACCTATCACAGAGAAACCCTGTCTCGAAAAAACAAAAAAATAATAAATAAATAAAAATAAATAAATAAAACAAACCCACCTACCATAGGCTAAAATGGTATATGAAGTTTAGCACAGTACCTCCTGGTACATGGTTAAGTGCTCATTATTAACATGTGGTGCCAGTCCTGAGAAGAAATAAAAGCCCAGAAACCAAGCCCCTGGATGCTTTGGAAGCACTCTTCTCCACACCCAAGGCACAATGCACTTGAGGCCCAATCAAGGCTGTTGACAGATCAAACCACAACCTTTCTCAAATAAAACAACATGTTTCCACAGTAAGATTGGAACATGACTCATAATTCCACTTGCACAAACTCCAATTCCACTAAATCTTATTCCACTGAAAGGTATGTGTAGCTGGAAGTAAGTATTTCAGAAATAGAAATCCCTTTTCTCAGGGCTTTACTCCAAACCAGAACAACGCATTCCAAGCACTAAACAACTGGAAACCAAGGTCTGAGTGATCAATAGATTGAAGGTATTAGATGGATCTCCTCCATCCTTGCAAGATGCCCACACAAGACAGTTTGCTTCAGGAGAGAAATCCTGTGTTTCTTGTATTCATCCTGGATCCCCAGTGCCTGGCACAAGCACACTGATAACATTGTGAAGTGATGCCCTTGCCATCTCAGATATGCTCCAGCCCCAGAAGGGAACTACTCACACCCTCAACCACAGGATATAAATACTCAATAAGAGGAAAGAGACAGCTCTAGAGAATAATGTTTTAGATATTCATACTAATCAATATACTGAGCAATTTCAGCTAGACAGTTGGTTAACTACCCCCAACCACCATTCGGTTCTGACTCTCCTATTGCTTCAAATTAATAGACCTAGAGGAACAAAAAGGAAGACAGCAAGAATCCACCATCTGATTTTTGTACCCAGCCCTATGCCAGGCTCCCAATATACGTACGATTTTAATCCATTGCCATACTGCCCAATTTGAGTGGACTCAGGAGTTCTTTTGGCTGACTTCCCAAACTGGATCACACTAGCAGCATCACCTCAAATGGTTGACAAGAGAAAATAAAAAAATAGCATTACTTTCTCAGATCCCTCAAAGTTAGCAATATGAGTCAAGTTAAATACAAGCATGGCTGCACACCAGCAAAAGCTCTCTCCACATACGAAGGTAATCCTTGCTTGGCCCATCAATACCACCAGTGTCCCGTGTTGTTACGAGAACATGGTTAAGAGTCTCAGGGGAAGAAGCCTCAGTAGTTATGGCTCCAGGATGTTGCACAAGCTGATAAATACATTGTCAAGAGAAAGGTAATCTAACTGATTTCAGGTTGACATTCATGTTATCCAAACACCTCCCATGTTAGGACAAGACCCGGCAAACATACAGTGTAATTAAGCCCGAGATGTTGCAACAGGCTTTTCATTCCCCAGATGGATCTTCTAGCCACAAGAGTGAGGTCACAAAAAAGCAACTTTAATAGTAAATTGTTATGCTCCACAAAAGAAACAATCATCATATAACCACTTACTCGGATCCATTCCTGCTCCATCATCCAAAAAGCAAAGCATAAATCCTCCTCGAAGGTCCTCCCGCCTCTCTATAAAAGAAGAGGCCACCATTACTTGGCTGTTACCACTACTAGGGCGACAGCCTGCGTATGAACAAAAGGTGATCCAAAGTAAAGCCTGGTAAAAAGAGTTAGGTTCATTCTAGTTTCTTCTAAAAGTACCAAGCTAATAGGAGTTAAACTTTAGGGTCCTTGAGCTTGTTTGGTGCTTTCTAACTCACAACAAAGCTTCCAAGAATTTATTGGAAGGGGCCAGTATTGAACCACATTCAAAATTATTGAATATGCATATTTTTTATATATGCATATCTTCTCTCTTTACATCTACCCAATGCCATGGATCTCAAGTCATTTAAGTAGTCTATTATGTACTATGCCTCATCAACTTTTCAAACTCAACAGGATATCTTCCTTTGTGATTTAAGTCCGAGGTAACATTCAAATGATGATGCCAGATGGAGTCTGAGTATAATGGTGGCAGCTGCCACTACTCTGTCTATATATGATCACTACTGACTAAATGCAGATTGTGTCACATCCTTTCCTAGATACAGGCCCCTGGAAAAAATTCATGATTTAAGACACAGGTTCTGGGCTAGACCTGCCAGGTCAGAACTACAGTCCTCTAGCAGTTAAGATACATAGCAGCTGTGGCAGGGCTTCATGGCTAACAGGAAGAAGACACAACAGACTGTGGCCACCAGTAAGTAGATGAATTTTCTTAGTAAGCGTCATATGCAGTGCCAAGTGGCAACTCATAGCAGGTCGTAATAATGGAGAAAAGACTCTCAAATAAGGAAGAAGACCATACCAAGTTTCAAGGTGTCCTTTAACTCAATGAAGTCTACATAAACAATGGAAATCAGATCATAGATATAAAACAGAGAAGGGAGTGAAGCATAGAAGCAGGGAACCCAAACAAACCACTAGCATCCATCTCCCAAGTAGGGATGTTGTTCATGGGCTCAGCACAAGAATAAAAGTTAATAAGAACAAAAGTAGACTAAAAAGGAAGAAGTCTGTATAAAATAATCTAAGGTCAAGCCCAAGGCTACTTTGGAGCGTACTCCCTAAAGAAGAGTCATGTTGTACAATTATCTATCCTGACAAATCTGTTTTAAACGTTTTTTTTTTTTGTCCTTGCCTCAGGGTGAAACTAAATGAGTCATGACTACTCTCTGCTAAATAGACAAACTAATATAAATTAAAATACTATTTTAGATGGAACATAAACCACAGAGATTTTCAAGTCTCACTGCATGTTCAGGAGGCTGAGCCCTCACTAAAACGGCTCTTCAGAGTTCCAGAAGAAGGCTGTTCCTGGAAACCCCTAGCAGATGAGACCACTCCTCCCTGAGGTACTAAGTACCTCTCATCAAAATCTAGATAATCCAAGTGAAGTATGGCAAGTAGGAACAAGGGTTTTTATTGTTCCTGTCTTTAAAGTATTAAAAGTTTTCCAATTTTTCCATCTACAAAAAGCAGTGTCACATGAAGATTGGAACTGGGTAAGGTAACTGGGTAAGGTACAGAGCATGATGACAGCACTGTCTTAGCACCTGCCCAGAGATGTATATTATGCATACTAATGTATACTATGCTATAAAATTATGTGAAGACTTATTTGGGATTTAAAAACTGGAGCTAAATGTGTTTGAAAAGTCCCAAGGCCACCGAAACTCCTTGAATAATTCAAGATGTTACTTTCTAGGCCCTTGTGTTAGGGTAAGACTGCCACACTATTTCAGCAGTTAACACTTCAACTGTGGGTTCGAATTCTCCTAGTTCAATTTATCTCAATTTTTTTTCCCTATGGGGAGAGTGAATTGTTTTTTTTTTGTAAGTTTCTTCATGCAGCTTGTAAGTACTGTCTGACCGTAGAGCCCAGGTTGGCCTTGAGCTCTTCACACAGCAGAGGTGACTGAAGTGAGCCTCCAGCCTCTCTCCCCAGAGGGTTGGGGTTAATGGCATGTACCACAATGCCCAGCTTCTTACAGTCATGACAGTTCCCTCGAGGTCTAGTTATCTGTCTGTAACCCTCTGTAGCGTGCTGTTTCTTCAATTGGATATTAGGTTCTTAGAGCAAAGGCTTCATCTTACCCTCTGGACTTTTCTCAAAGCAAAAAAGAAGCACACTAAGCACTCCGTTTATAATCTAATTTTCCTGGATTTACTACTAAAACTTACCTAATGAAGGTGGGAGAAGGGAACAAAGATGATCTTTTCTTTATAAGAACTCAAGCTATGAGGATGTGTTCCTTCAATATCACTTGAATTAGAGGCTCATTTTTCTTAATCCTCTGGATAATTGTTTGAATATTCACTGTTTCTCTGAGAGGTAACTGTCAGCACTCCTACAAGCAAACTCAGCTATAGTTTGGAAAGATGGCACTATGTAGGAAATTTAGCAATCATCATCCTGAAGTCTCTTACTATACTACTTTTTTTCTTTTACTTTCATCTAAGACTAAAAAGCTAATTAGTGTGTCTCTGTTTAAAACCAAAAACAAATAACAATAACAAACCCAAAGTATTTCAACCACTTTGGCAGCCTTCTTAATAGAAGGCTTTCAGAATTTTGGCAGGATAACTAATATGTATTCTTTTCTCCAAATAATTTAGTCTAAATACTTCATCTTATCTAGAGAGTCTTCCTAATAATATAACGCTAATGGTTCTATGTTTTATTCCCATTTATCAAGTGATTCCATGAAGGGTTATCTGATAACTGTATTTTCCACATAAACTCAGACTTCCAAAAGCTAGACATGTTGCTCAAACTATGACCAAAAACCTTTCAGAGTTCAGAAAAGAGTATCAATAAAATATATCACCTTAATCAAACTGGATTTAAGAATGGATTTCAATTCTATTTTTCAAGGTTTTATATCAAAATGACTAAAAAGGGTGTTGCTATAAATACTGAATAGGCAGAAAAAAAAATCTATTTAAAAAGTAAATTAAGGGCTGGAGAGATAGCTCAGTGGGTAAGAGCACCAACTGCTCTTCCGTAGGTCCTGAGTTCAAATCCCAGCAACCACATGGTGGCTCACAATCATCAGTAATGAGATCTTACACCCTCTTCTGGTGTGTCTGAAGACAGCTACAGTGTACTTAGATATAATAATAATAAATATATAAATCTTTAAAAAAAAAAAGTAAATTAAAGGTCAATGGTAATGACTACAAACTCATTGTTACGATCACTCAGCAAGAAAGATGACCTTAAAATGTAACAGCAGAGCCAATTAAGTAAAACAGCAGAGGCTGTCACAGTGTCCAGTTTTAAGCCTAATACTTCAAAGAGAGGGTCTATGAGTTCCATTCCAGGTAATACCAAATGTAATCAAGTTGAATCCAGAAATGGAGAGCAAAGTTGTGCGGGATTTTCTGCTTGGTTTAAAATGGGTGGATCCACTTCTAGTCTAGACCTTTGAGGTAGAAAGGCATCTGACTTTGATCTGAATCTTGCGGCATAAACATACACCGTCAACTTGGGCCACACCTTCTGCCTGGAAGCCTACATAAGGACTTGGAAGACAGAGCTTTTGCTGACTTTTGCCCTGACTGATATAATTTTGGTACTAGAAGTAGTTCTAGAACAACAGAAGTGTATGGATGAATCTTTTAAGTATCTGTAATTGGCTTTTCAATTAATCAGCACCTACAATTACCAAAGCCTCTCCAGCTACCCTGTCTCCTAGGAGATGGAAGAGTACTAAAAGCCCATGGTATGAACTATATTACAAACTTATGGAGATAAATGCATTTGACTATATTGATTTACCAACTGCGGGTAGTAGATGTGGTGACCCTGTATATAAAACTATGACAGTTTGGGGGAAGAAAGGAAAATGATAATGCTGGTTGGTTATGCAATTTATCTATGGATTAACTGACAAAAGATAGGGATGAGCTCCATGATAAAATCAGCTAACTTCTAGCATCTCAGAATATGGTGAAGGACAAAAAGAACTCAGTGATAAAAATTGACAGATGTGCCGGGTGTTGTGGCGCACGCCTTTAATCCCAGCACTCAGGAGGCAGAGGCAGGCAAATTTCTGAGTTCGAGGCCAGCCTGGTCTACAGAGTGAGTTCCAGGACAGCCAGGGCTACACAGAGAAACCCTGTCTCAAAAAACCAAAAAAAAAAAAAAAAAAGACAGATGTGCTTCAACAGCCTAAAAGTTTCTAAGTATGCCCTAGAAGAAAATCTTCTCTCCAGACACCACAGAGCTCAAGTTACGGGAAATCAAACTGAACCCCTCATTATAAGTTGGCAAAACAGTGAAAATTCAAGTCCAAGACTCAGAAGGTGTCTACAGTTAAAGTAAGAGCATTAATTGGTAGAGAATGGGATCCTATAACTTGGGATTGGAATGTGTGGGAGGATCCTACTGAAGCTGAGAACATTGAACCTTCCAATTCTCAAGGGTTTTTCACTTGAAGTAGTACTCTCAGCCTCACTCCTTAATACTGCCTTTTCACCCTTGACTGGGAAAATTAATCCCCCACTGTCTGCTAAACCAGCAGTGACTTTCTCTGAAGGAAAAATGGCTAAATTTATGGTTGTTCATTGATTCACAGGCTGTAGCAAATGGACTGGCTGGATGATCAGGAACTTGAAAGAGCATGATTGGAAAATTGGTGATAAAGACATCAGGGGAAGAAGTTTATGAGTAGATCTCTCCAAATGACAAATTATATGAAGATACTTCTGTCCCATGTAAATGCTCATCAAAAGGTAAACTCTGCTGAGAAACTCAGTAACCAAGTAGATAGAATGACCTGTCCTGTGGACAGTCAGCTTCCTTCTCCAGCCATTCCTGTCATTGCCAAATGGGCCCATGAACAAAGTGGCCTTGGCAGCTGGGATGGGATTATGCATGGGCTTGACAATATGAATTACCATTCAACAAGTGACCTGGCTACAGCCACTGATGAATGCCAGATCTGCCAACCACAGAGATTAACACTAAGGCCAAGATATGGGGTGACCAGAGACAGTAACCTGGTGCCGGGTTGACTATATTGGACTACTTCCTCTGTGGAAAGGACAACTTTGTTTCATACTCTGTACTAAAGTAGATACTTATTCTGGTTATAGATTTGCCTTTTCCACACATAATGGTTCTGTCAAAACTACCATCCATGGCCTTAGAGAAAGGCCTTATCCACCATCATGGTATTCCACACAGTATTGCTTCTGATCTAGGAATTCACTTCAGAGCCAGAGAAGGGCAGCAGTGGGTCCACAACCATGGAATCCACTGGTCTTACCATGTTCCCTACAGTACTGATGGAATAGCCTTTGGAAGACAGGGTTGCACTGCCAATTAAGTGTCAACAGCCTGGAAGGCTGTGGCAATGTTTCCATATGCTTGTAATCAGTGTCCAATATATGGTACAGTTTATCCAGAATCCATGAGTACCGGAATCAAGGGGTGAAAAGAGAATAATAGTTCCACTTACTATCACCACTAGTGAACCTACTATGAAAATTTTTGTCTCCTACTCTTGCAACCCTCAGTTCTGCTGACCTAGAAGTTTTGGTTTCAGAATGGGGAATGTTTTTACCAGGAGACAAAACAAACATGCCACTGAAGCTCAGACTTCCTCCTGGCCACTTTGGGCTTCTAATGCCTTTAAACCAACAGGCTAAAAATAAAAAATAAAAAATAATAGCATTGTTAGGTGGGATGATTGATACCAAATTACAATGGGGGAAACTGAATTGCTTCTGCCCAATGGAGGTAAGAAGAATTGTGTCTGGAGTGCAGAAGATCTTTTAGGGTGTCACTTGGTGCTACCAGGTCCTGTGATTAAGTCAATGGGAAATAACAACAGCTTAATCCAAGTACAGATCCTTCAGGAACGAAGATATGGGTCACTCCTCCAAGGGGAGGGGAGGGGGGAACAAGACCCAAAGAGGTGGTTGACAGGGGTAAAATACAATGGGTAGTAGAAAAAGGTAGTTATACATACCAGTTAAGGCCACATGGCCAATTACAGAAATGAGAATTATAATTGGCATAAGTGTTTTTATATTTTATTAAGAATGTGTTTATACAGGTATTTGTTTTCTTTCAATTTCCTTATCATGCAATATAACATCAATTAAGAAATATCAATGGTTATCATATTTAAGTTTGAGATACTAAAACAATGCCCCCAAGGGACATCTCCACCTATTCTTTTTTTTTTTTTTTGGTTTTTCAAGACAGGGTTTTTCTGTGTACCCTGGCTGTCCTGGAACTCACTTTGTAGACCAGGCTGGCCTCAAACTCAGAAATCCGCCTGCCTCTGCCCCCCAAGTGCTGGGATTAAAGGCGTGCGCCACCACCGCCCAGCTATCTCCATCTATTCTAAATGTATGAGTTTGAGGTTTTACAAGGGACAATTACATCATTTTAGGTGTAATTATGACCTTGTTAAATATATAATATGCTTGTAATTATATGTGGGATAGTTAAGATTTAGGTATTATTATGACCTGGTTATTGGTTTCATTTGTAAATTAATCACAACATAAAGAGAGATGACTTTGTGACAAGTTGACAAGGGTGGATTTGTGATGGCTGTTTTTTTTAATGTTTGTTTGTTTGTTTGTTTGTTTGTTTATTTATTTATTTATATGTGTGTACATTTATTTATTTATTTATTTATTTATTTATTTATTTATTTATTTATATGTGTGTACACTGTAGCTGTCTTCAGACACTCCAGAAGAGGGCATCATATTTTTGTTACAGATGGTTCTGAGCCATCATGTGGTTGCTGGTATTTAAACTCAGGACCTTTGGAAGAGCAGTCGGTGCTCTTAACCAGTGAGCCATCTCACCAGCCCATGATGGCTGTTTTTGACTGTCAACTTGACTACATCTGGAATTAACTGGAATTCAGAAGTAGAGGTCACACCTGTGGGGGATTTTCTGCTTGGTCTGAAGTGGGTGGATTCACTTCTAGTCTGGACCTTTGAGGTAGAAAGGCACATGAATTTATCTGGATCTTGAAGCAGGAACATAGACCTTTAATTTGGGTCATGCCTTCTGCTGGAAGCCTACAGAAGGACATGGAAGACAGAAGCTTTTGTTCTTTGCCTGTTTGCTCTCAGCTTGCTAGCACATTCATTCTCTCACTGCCATTATAACCTACCTTTTTGGGATTCCAGTGTATACTGAAGACTAGCTAAGATATCCAGCCTTGTAGACTGAGAGACTACTAGATTCATGGACTTTTCTTCCACTCACAGCCAGTTATTGTTGGACTGGATTGTTGGATGAGGGGACTCCAATTAGAGTTAGAGTTGCAGCCTCTAAGTCATTCTAAAAAACCCATGTGTGTGTGTGTCTGTGTATTTCATTCTATTAATTTCTATTACTCTAGACAACCCTAATACATGGTCTTAACATCTCTATAAACCAATTACAAGCTATTTCTGCTACTTCAGCAACTTTTCAGGGAGGGACCTCTTCTATCAAGACTAGTGAGGGATTAATTCCAACAATATCTTGCCTTCCAGAAAGATGAGAAATACTGGGTCATTTTACTTCCCACTATTCTGTTCCACCACCCTCATAAATCTCCTAGTTTCTAAGACATATATGATCAGAACTGCCCCATTCCCACCTATAACATGAAGAAATTCTGCCATCTCCAGGCTGCAGAAACCACTTCTTAAGCACAGTAAAAAAAAAAAAAA
The DNA here is from genome assembly GCF_900095145.1 of Mus pahari. Classification (NCBI taxonomy): domain Eukaryota; kingdom Metazoa; phylum Chordata; class Mammalia; order Rodentia; family Muridae; genus Mus; species Mus pahari. The sequence goes on from NC_034602.1 coordinate 25,614,491, forward strand.
AAAAAAAAAAGAGAAAGTTTAGCAATATAAGGTTTAAAGTCTGGCTTACCAGCATAAATGTCTATTCTGGTAGCATCAGCGTCTCTGCAAAATTAAAGGGAGATAAAAAACCTCTGAGATACAAATGAGAATGTGAAGTATCAATCAGCAAAATGCATAGTGCAATACATACTATTTTGAATTATTCAGCTATAGAAAAGCCTGTTTTGTTTTATTTTTTACTTGATCACACAATTTCCCTGATATATGTATGATTTCAAGCACTCCAAATTATTTAGGACACATGAAGGACCTGGATATATTATTAAAAATTTCATACATCCTAGTATCTCCATGTTCAAAATGTAGCCAAGAAAGACCTTGAATTTCTGATTCTCCTGCTTGAACCTCCTAAGCACTGAGAATACAAGTGTGCACTACCATGCTCAGTTTACACAGTGCTAGAGATAAAACACAGGATTTGTGCATGTTAGTACACATTCTATAACTTGTACTACATGCTCAACCACCCTGGATATATTCTTTAAAAGTTGATTTCACTGTAAAGACTGTTCATTAAGAATATTATATATGTACATGTACACGTGTATGTACATGTTCATATGTGTGAAGTTCCTGGGCATGTGAAGTATGCATGTGAAGTCCAAAGGTTGATACTGAGTGTCCTCTTTTCATTGCTCTCCATTTTTCCTTCTTTTTACATTTATTTTTTTTTAAAGCTTTGGGTTTTTTTTTTTTTTTATATTTTTTTTTAATTATGTAAGTACACTGTAGCTGTCTTCAGACATTCCAGAAGAGGGCGCCGGATCTATTTACGGATGGTTGTGAGCCACCATGTGGTTGCTGGGAATTGAACTCAGGACCTTCGGAAGAGCAGTCAGTGCTCTTAACCGCTGAGCCATCTCTCCAGCCCCCCTTTTTACATTTATTTAACGTGTTTTGTGCTAGTGTGCATGGTCATGGAGCACATGAGGTCAGAGAACAATTTGGAAGAGTTCTCTCCTACCATGTGTACTCAAAATGGCCATCAGCGTAGCAGCAGGCTGAGCCATTTTACTAAACCCTCTACCTTATTTTTACTGAACATGGATCTTGAAGACCCAGCTAAACTGGCCAGCCAGCAAGTACCAAAGAGTTTCCTCCTTTCCTAGCCTCAAGCACTGGACTTACAAGCATGCACTCTTAGGCCAGGCTTTTAAGCGTGTTGGGGACTCAGGTCTCATTCTTGAATGGCAGCCACACCCACAGCTCAAGCATGTGCAAGCACACACATGTACACACACACACACATACAAGATCAAATATTTGTTTCCTTCACTCACTTTACTGCAATCATAAAAAGATGTTTCAACATGTATTTTTCCTTCTTCCCAACACTGAAAAGGTATAACCCACCACAGACCTATGAAAAATTAGGTCTCATGACAAACACTTCAATAAACAAATCAGTTCCTGAGCCCACAATCCTATCTTCCCTAATCTTAAAAGAAATCTCATTAGATTTCAGCAATCAGTTGAAGTCAGACAAATTTGTCATAAATAATCTCTTTAAAGGCATGGAATTACATTAGTATAGTTCTAGTAAGTATAGACAGAGACAGGCACACTTTCATTGGTTTTAAGTGAAAAAAAAATCCACTAAAAATTCACACAGCTCTGGAGACATAGATCAGTGGTAGAGTATATGCTTAGCACATAGAAGGTTTGGGTTCAATCCTAGCACCAAAACCATAAAGCAAAAAAGATATACATATCTGCATATGTACCTATTCTCAGAGGCATAAATGTGTTTTAACATATGAGGCTGAGGAACTGAGAACGTAGTTTAGTTGGTATAGTGCTTGGATGGACAGAATACTGGGCTCGATCCCTGGCCTAAGATTGGACATAGTTACGCAGGCCTCAGAACTGACTAATCCCAGTGCTCAGATGGCAGAAACAGGAAGTTCAAGGCCATCCTTAACAAAACACGAAATTTGAAGCTAGTCTAGGCTACATAAGATGTATCTCAAAAACTTATCTGCCATAGCGAAACAGCAGTGTTCCACTAAATTAATACGCAGCAATTTCAAACATAATTCCATTCAGTTACATTTTTTAACTGAATGGGAAAATTATAAACTAATCAGAATGAAAACAAAATGGGAATTTTGTAGTTAAACAATGTGTCATCTAGTAATTTCCATAAGCAGTACATTTCCATAAGGGGGTAACAAACATATATTAACAAAGGAAAAATAAAAAAGTATGATAACACATATCTATTATGTCAACACTCAAGAGACTGAGGCAGAAGGATCTTATGATATACAGTAAGACCTGTCTCAATAAAACAAACAAGTACTAACAGTATATGTCAGCTGAACAGACATTAGGAATTGTAAGTTCACTAAGGATGTTTCAAATTCTACTATCAACTATTATTACCCTCTTCTTCCTTCAGTAATTATCAACATTAGTCAATAAATAATGTATCTGAGTTTTAGTTTACATTCAATAAAACTAAGATGATATTTTCATAATATAAATATAAACAGAATCTTTGTTTGAACTAGTCTTTGTCTGTGAACAAACCCCAACTTTTATTTGGTCTTATACAGTAATATGTATATTCTTTTAACACTAGAACAAAATATGTGAATGCTGAAACATGATTCCTTCCACACACTGATGCTAACAATGGAAGATACTTGACCAGGCATAGTAGCACACAGCACACAGCACATGAGAGGAAGAGCTCAGAGGAGCTCTGTAAATTCAAAGTCACCTTAGATAATCTACATAGTGAGTACCAGACAGAGTTACATAGTGACAAACAAACAATCCACAACGGAAAATGATTAAAGAACATCCACTTGCAATAAAAACATGTATTTGGGAGAAGATATAAAACTCTGGCCTAGTTTTAAAGGCATTCAGTGGTATAGCGTCTTAGCAGCACAAATTAATATTATAACCTATGTGTCCCATCAGTTTGAATCTCCTATCTTAATTCCCTAGTTATCACAATTATCACGCTCTAATGCACAAGGGAGGATAGTTTGGAAGTGGTTAGTTTCCTATTTTTAGGTTAGATCACAAAGAGGAATGAATGAATTTAAGGTAATCAAGAAAAGTGTCAATTACTGTGCTAATAAAAATACTTCTTGCTAACAAGTCTCTTAGGAGTTACAACAAATTAAAAAAAAAAAAAAAAAGTTTTTCTCTCAAGTCCTCTGAGAGCAAAGATACTGATAATCCATAAAGTTTCCACTCTAAGCAATTACAGGCTAGAAGACTACATACCTTGCATTATCAACCAGTTCAGCAAGAGCACCAAATAAGAATTCATGAGTGGTTCTGAAACAATAAATTTTAAGAGTCAACAAAAGTATTATGAACTGAACATGAATCTTAAAGTTATAAAACATTTAAGAGGTTTTAGAAAAAAATCTCAAATCCCCGTGTGCATTACTAACTTCAAACTTCTCCATAACACAAGCCATTCTAGAGCTAATTCTCTCAAAGCAACTCCTGCCATTTGCTAGAAATATTTATTCTTACTATTTTTAATTAAAAAATCCACCTTAAAGAATCTTTAAATTTCCACATGCACTGTTAAAAGTAGTGATAGTTTTCCTGGGGGTGGGGGGTAATGACTTTCATTGTTTTAAGCACCTGTCAGTTTCTACACAGAAGGAATTATAAATATATAATCCTAGCAGTAAATAAATATCTTGAATTGTGAAAAGATATTGACTACTAAACCCAAACTTTCAGAAACTTCCAGGAGATAACCACTGAAGTTTCTATTTAAAAAACCAATTTCCCCCTAGATACCCAGAAGACCATGTCAAATTCCAGAAGACTTTGATTAAAAAACAAAAAAACAAAGGATCTAGACAAAGACTTGATTTTACCCAACATCTGAGAAAGTCAAAAATAAGTATTTGTGTTTAAAAGCTGTCCAAGAGGATGAGTTTTCTCTTTTCACTGGTACAGATCACACTTAGGAATTTATAAAACAAACTGTTAAAAGGTATGCTCAGGGCTGGTGAGATGGCTCAGCAGGTAAGAGCACTGACTACTCTTCTGAAGGTCCTGAGTTCAAATCCCAGCAACCACATGGTGGCTCACATACCCTCTTCTGGAGGGTTAAAAGACAGCTAAAGTGTACTTACATATAATATAATAAATACATATAATAAATAATAAATCTTAAAAAGAGGTATGCCCAATTTACCCTGTCTTAATTCATGTATTTTCTTATAATAGTCTTCATTAAACATAAAGTAAAAGAGGTCCACAAAGAACCATCCAGAAAAACAGCTTGACTTTCAAAGGAAATAGAAAAGTAACAGACACAAACCATAATCAATTTTCATAAATTATTCTTGTTTTTTTCAGTTTCAGTCAATAGTCAAGATAACATTTTCTAAAAAATTTAGATTGAAATAACACTAGTACCTAGCATTTAAGATCACTTATTATATTGGTCTAAAGAAATTATAAACCATTAGTTTATAAAATCTCCTAGCTGAACTATCCAGGAAAACTAATTTTTGTTGCCAGGCGGTGGTGGCGCATGCCTTTAATCCCAGCACTTGGGAGACAGAGGGGGGCTGATTTCTGAGTTCAAGGCCAGCCTGGTCTACAGAGTTCTAGGACAGCCAGGGCTATAGAGAGAAACCCTGTCTCAAACAAAAAAGACAAAAACAAAACCAACTGATTTTTGTCAGTTACTCTTCATTTTTTACTGCAAAATTTTAATAAGTAAAAGTATCACTTGCTAGAATTTTTATAAGAAATTTTCTCCCATGGGATCAGTGAATATATCTGTTGTTAATCCAAAGGCAGTAGGACGAGATATGTTGTAGCAAGACACAGACTTTTTTTTTTAATCACCAATTCACTTATGGAATGAAGTTCAAATTCTTCTGGCTAAAATCCAAACATTATTTGACCTGGAAAAATCAAATTTCTAAAAGAAACCTTGTCTTTAAAAGTCATCTCTTTATTATAAATAAGTGTCTACAAGTTATGGTAGCAATGCCCATATTTCCACAAGCCTGTAATCTTGTATCACTCAAGAAACAGTAAGAACTCAAGGCCTTCCTAGACTGTGTAGCAAGATACTGAGCAAAAAAAAAAAAAAAAAAAAAAAGGAAAAGAAAGAAAAAAATTAAAGAAATTTCAAATTTTAAACCTATGGGTTGAACTCCCCCCAAATAATTGGAAAACACAAATATTTATATTATGATTCATCACAGTAGCAAACTAACAGCTATGAAGTAGCAATAAGGATAATTTTATGGTTGGAAATCACCACAACATGAGGAACTGTATTATTAAAGGGTTGAAGCATTAGGAAGGCTAAGAGTCTAAGGCACAGCATTTGTCTAGCATGTCTAGGTCTTATACTTAGCCCTCACCAAAAAGAGAGGCAGACAGACTGACAGATTAGAAAATTAAAGTGAATTGTTAAAGATAATGTAAATTAAAAATCAACCTAGAAACAGAGGCTCAGTTTCTGAGCACTTGCCTAGGTTAGATCCCTAGTACGGCAAAAAAAGACAAAAAGTCAATCTATAGCCAGGCATTATAGCACACAACTGTAATTCCATAGGGCCAAGGGAGGATAATGACAAGTTTTAGGCAAGCCCAGGCTGTATAGCTAGATCTTATCTTTACAACAAAATTAAGAGGGGACTCTAGCTTTGAGCACTGGCTATATACTGTCTTCTCTGAGGTGCAATTGTTGCTAATTGAATTATCCCAATACTTTACCACAATGACTTGAAATATAGTCAGCATTGGCAATTCCTGATAGTCTCTACAGACACTTAAATTATTTTTTAAGACCCAAATATTTGTTCTCAAGTTTTCAGTCATCTATCTTCCTGTTTGATGTAAGCCTGAAAATTATATCAGTTTTCTATACAATCCAGAATGGATATGTAGAAATATAAAATAGCCAATTCTATTTTTAATAATTTTCATTTATTTAAACAAAAACATAGTTTTAATATCCATCAATGAATCTCAAAAAAATTAGCCTCTGGAGTACAGTAATAAGACACGTCAGAATATATTACCACTTCACTTATAAAATAGAGCTCAAATTTTTCTGTCTTAAGAAAAATTATATTTCTGTGTTGGGGAATGTAGTTCAGTTGGTAGGGTACTTGACTAACACGTACAGCATAAAACTAGGTATGGCGGCACATACCAATAACTCAGATGTAAAGGCAAGAAGATAAGGTCAATGTCATCCTTGGCTACTTACCAAATTCAAGGTCAACCTGGACTATGTGAGACCTCGTCTCAAGAAAAAGAAAAAGAAAAAGAAAAAGAAAAAGAAAAAGAAAAAGAAAAAGAAAAAGAAAAAGAAAAAGAAAAAGAAAAAGAAAAAGAAAAAGAAAAAGAAAAAGAAAAAGAAAAAGAAAAAGAAAAAGAAAAAGAAAAAGAAAAAGAAAAAGAAAAAGAAAAAGAAAAAGAAAAAGAAAAAGAAAAAGAAAAAGAAAAAGTTTCTGACCTTTAATTGTAAAACTGTAAATAAGAATTATGGGGAAAATTATAACACCCTTTTCCATAAGAACAAAAAAATACCATAAGCACTAGGTCCAATTGTTCCATGTAAAAACGAGACATTTAGAATCCAGTAAATGGCTATTAAAAAGGCAAGCACAAAGCACATCTGTCTAAAATATCACTATACTCTATGCAAAGTTTAGAAATGTGGATTATACATAAACTCTAAGAAAAAAATAATTCCCAAATTTTGTTGCTACCAGTAACAGCGGTAACAGTGGTATTTTATACATGTGTACTTCAGGTAAGCTAACCGACATTAAAATATTGGTAAGGAGTATTTTTGTATAGTAGTACATATTGTTAAAGAGCCTTGGTGTTCTTGGTAAAATCAGAAACAATGCTCAGAATCTCAAATGACAGGAGCCTATAAATGCTGAAGCCATTGTTCCAAATATTTCTTAAAAATCGTAAGAACGCACAAAAATGCAAGTTTCCTTTTTTTGCCAAATATTTCAAAGGGTACATTGTAGCTAGCATTTTAAAAAGACATAAATATTTTTAAAAATAAAAATGGTTGTAGACATCTTTAATCCCAGCACTCAGAAGGCAGAGGCAGGTGGATCTCTGAGTTTGGCCTAGTTTGTATAGTGAGTTCTAGGATAGCTGAGAATACACAGAAAGACCCTGTCTCAAAACAAAAACAAAAAAACAAAACAAAAAAACCCCCACACATGCATACACAAAAAACAGAAACAAAAATGAAAAACAACAACAACAAAAAAAAAACCTTTATAGACCTAAGTTTCATTTGCACATTATCCAAAGCCAACTAATTGGTAAAACACAAAGGCTTTTTATAACCTGATACTTTCAATCATGATTTTACACGTATGACCCAGAAAAAATAGTTTTCCAACTCAGCATTTCCAACAACAAACTCACATTTTGCTTGTTATATAAAGAAAATGATTTCTCTATTTAGTCAACCTGAATTTAAACCAAAAAGTTATCCATAAGTTCAAAGCCATGAAATTTTTTGCTGAGTTTTCAAATTTGTTGACAATAGATAATTGCCTTGACTGGTAGAAAATAAAGCTAGTGGCATACACCTTTAATCCCAGCACTAGGGAGACAAAGAAAAGCATGAATCTCTGACTTCCATCCAAGACAGCCAAAACTACATAGTGAGACCTTGTCTCAAAAGGAAAAAAAAAGTGGAGGAAGAGGAAGAAGAGGAGGAGGAGGCAGCGGTGGTGGTGGTGGCTGAGAAATTCTGGAATCATTTTATATTCAAATAATGTGGGTATATACACAAACACAAATATATGGTCAACCTCTATTTCAGCAGGCTTGTAAGTCATATGAAATACAGAAATCTCCAATTTGATTAGGTCCCTGTACATTCATTTCTCACACTGATAAAACTACCCAAAAATACCATATGCCAAAGGTTAAGTCACAGAATGTTCCAAGAGTAATAGATATAAAAAACTGTCATCTTGGCTCAATGGTTAAAAGCACTGACTGCTCTTCCAGAGGACCTGAGTTCAATTCCCAGCAACCACATGGTGGCTCAACCATCTGTAATGGGATCTGATGCCCTCTTCTGGTGTGTCTGAAGACAGCTACAGTATACTCATATACATAAAATAAATAAAACTTTTTAAAAAAAACTGTCATTTGAAATTAAACATTATACTCACTTGACTACATAAAAGTATATCAAATCAAATGACTTAAGATATGCACCTTATATCAAAGGAACATTACTACCACTATACCAAGGATGCCAGGCACAAAACCTACCACCAAAGAGGAAGATTCCTTTAATTGGAAAACCCTAACTTGTATCTCATAAAAGGAAGTGTATATCAAAAGAAACTAGATTTTTCAGGCTGTCATGAGAATTTGTAGCCCGTTTCCATCCTTGATACAAATATAACTAAGAATAACCAACAGTAAACATCATAGGATTTAATTTTCACAAAAACTGAAACCTGTTTACTCTCTCCAACAAATACATCTGAATGTATCTGCTTAGATACTAGAGATGGCTCAGTACTTTAGAATACATACTGCTCTTACAGAGGACTCAAGTTCAGTTCCCAGTTCCTTCAGTTCCCAGTTCCCATACGGTGGCTCACAAACATCCCTAACTCCAGTTCTAGGGGACCTGATGCTCTCTTCTGAACTCTGTAGGTATTAGGCATGAATGTGGTACATATTCATACATACAGTTAAACAGCCACATAAAAAATATTTTAAAACCTTATCTAATGTCTAACACCAATGACAGGCTACATTACATAAACAATATAAAGAAAATAATAAACACCATTTGACTATTATATGGCATAATCTTCAAACACTAACATATTAGTTCCATCTTACAAATGAAGAAACAGAAGCTCAAAAAAGCTGCCCTGTGCATATGTATGGAAAAGCAGCATTCAAATATAGAGTTTTCAGGTTTCTAAGCATAGGCTTTTCACAAAACCATAAAAATTTCTACTCTCTAGTCTGGGCTCTGCTTGCAAGTCTACATAAAGAAAAATAAATAAAATACTGTTAACTTCACAATTCAAAATATGGTTAATACTGTAACATCTGAAATTGGCATTTTTAAGATTTTTAACAGAACAAAGGAGGTACGGTAAGATCATCTTTCCTTCTCTGGAGTTGATTTGTTAACCCATTCTACTATTCTACTATTCCAACATATAAAAAATTTTAAAGTTTTATTTTTTTTAAGAATGAACTTCCTATCAAGTTATAATGACAAAAACAAAAACAAACAAACAAAAACAAAACAAAAATCTAACTGTGGCCCATACCAGAAATCCCAGCACTTAAGAGGCTGAGGGTATGAGGGTCCAAGCCAGCCTGGGCTACAGTTAAACACTGACTAAAAGAAAAACACTCTCACTGTGGTGTTGTACAGTTAGTGTTTTCTTCAAGTAAAACAAACCACATTCATAGTAGAATCATTTCAAAAATCAAATTTGTGGTCCAGGTAAGAAATTCCAGAGTTTCCAAAATGATATGCCAATCCTTCTATGTTGAAGTAAGCACTAATTTCAATTCAATATGAATAAAATTCACAGAAAATTTTCCAACATCATTTTATTCAAGTAACTCAGTTTACTTCCTTGCTTTGACAGTGTTCACAAACTGTTAATAATGTGTACAATAACAGACATTTAATAAATAAACCAAAATGGAAGACTAATAAATCAGGAAGTTAAATTCTCTGCCTTACAGACAGAAAAACAGAACCTTCAAAATAATATTAGGTTAGAAATATTAAGCACTGGGCTGGTGAGATGGCTCAGTGGGTAAGAGCACCCGACTGCTCTTTAAAGGTCCGGAATTCAAATCCCAGCAACCACATGGTGGCTCATAACCATCTGTAACAAGATCCAATGCCCTCTTCTGGAGTGTCTGAAGACAGCTACAGTGTACTTACATATAATAAATAAATAAATCTTTAAAAAAAAAATATTAAGCACTGTAGCCAAATGCTTCATACTGTCTTAAATCTGGATACCTTTAGTTTGCCTCTCCAGCTGCCTCTCTGTAAGCCTTTAATTTCTTTGAGCCCCAGTTTTCTCAAATGCAAGACAAGAATAATTCTAAGCCTATAGATTTGTCTTAGAAATTACTTTATATTTGCTGATACTGCTGTTATTGCACAAAGTCTATAGTAATGCTGGAACAAGACAGATTTTGAAGGCCAGTAAAGGGTCATCCAAGTTTCAGACTATTTATAATTCCAAATTTGCTATGCCAGTTCAAAATTCAAATCTGACCCCTTTACAGAACACACACAGTCATGAACATTTAAGTCCCTTCATCTGCTTATTCTTAAAATGTAGCTCAAATATAAAGAACACCAAAAGTGTGGCCAAAGGCTGTGTTAGCATCTTTGATTAGTGACCTAGGTTCCAGATTCATAATCTGTATTCAAGGTAATCTCTGTGGTACCATCTCTCTCTGTGATCTACCTCAATAAAAACAAAACAAAACAAAACAAAAAAAAAACCTTCCTAAATAATGTAAAATAAAACCTTTCGGCATTGAACAAATCATTGCTCAGAAATATTTACTATTCAGAAGTTTTTTTTAAAGTATCATGGAATCACAAAAGACTAGAAAACTACTGTACTATTATGAGATACCTGAAGTCTATGGTCTCTACCCTGCAGATGGTTCTTCTAACTGGACCATTTATTCATCTAAGTTTTCATTATCTCCTCATCCAAATACTCTAATACTTACCTTGAGCCCAAAAGTAATAGGTGAACTGAAAGATTAGACTCTGACAAGATAACTTAATGAAGGGTTTGGTAGCATACACCTATAATCCCAGCATTTAGGAAGTAAACGGAAAGATTAGATTTTGGCAAGATAACCTAATGAAGGGCTTGGGGGCACACATCTATAATTCTAGCACTTAGGAGGCAGAGGCAGGCAGATCTCTGAGTTCCAGACTAGCCTGGTCTGATTCCGGCCTGGTTGGGCTAGGTAGAAAGACCTGTTTCCAAACTAATTAACTAAACAAATACACACACCCTAAAATATTCCACACCAAATGGTAATGATGTTAATCTCTTCACTTACTCAAGACCATGAACACAGCATACTTCTGTGATTTCACTTACTTTGGGAAAAGACTACCCAAATCGAGGCCTTTAAAGAAATTTCCACTCCTCCTTAGCATATATAAACTACATTGGATTTACAGCCAACTTGCCAAAAAGACAAAACCAATTGTTTGCTGAAAATTAATATACGCTTTCTTCTTCCAAGTTGGTCATTTTATGTCATCGTCTTGTGGTTGTTGCTGTTGCTAAAAATACTTGTTATAAACCCAGTTGTCTAGGCTGTTAATAAAGATGAACAACAGTTGCTACTAGATGGTCCAAATTTTGATGATCCAGAGAGCAGTTTTGTTGGCTTCCTATTAAACACTTGGATGAAACAACTCAATATGATATAAAGGTTGTATTTTGAAATTTTTGATCCAGTAAGTGAAAATCATTTTCTTCTAGATTACCAACAAATATTTCACTGATCTCAGCTCTTCAATACATAGCTCAAGACATCCAGTGATACATCTTACTCCAATGACACATGCCAAAGAATAAAAAAGCAAATTTTTCTGGAGAAAGGATTTCCATATTAACATCAAGGAGGAGTTACTGGCTACCTCAGTGGCACCTAGGAGATACTTACGAATTTGTGTGTAGATATTCAAAGGTTAGTTGAGCTCGGTTGAGACTGCTGTAATTGGTGAAGGCCATGACAGCAATGAGTCTTCAGTCTTTGCTCGTTAACAGGAAAGTACATAGAGTGAAATCGATTTCCCCAGGATTCTGACCAGTAAAGGGTAAATTTGTGCTTCTTAGTGACACATGAAACAAAATTTCCCTAGCATCTATTCAAAATACAGGCAGATATTTGAAACTGCGAGTGATTTAAGTATTTCAATGACTCTGATGTAATACTTTGGAAAGAACTATATTCTAAACCTACAGTCCTTTAGTGCTCTGGGGTCACGCTTCCTTCACACAATTCCGACGCACATCAAAAGTGACCGGTTCTGAATGGTCTTCAAACTTGGCGGTTTACAGCTTCAACTTCATGTTCTTCAAGTCCTTTTCTGTTCTCCTAAACTCAGGAAATTGACCTACTTTCAATTGTGACGGTTCACCCACATCATTACCACCGAAGACTCTGGTACCACAGAAGACGCCAGGCTCCTCAAAAGAGTGCTCTATCGGACAGTGCAGTGGAGTGGAGGCTACTTCTGGCTTCACCGCTTCCCAACAGAAAGGTCCTTGGTGCTGACTGACAGATTTCTTCTCCTAAACCCCGCCCCAACACAGCTTGCTATTATGCCACAATCACCACAGGTTGTAGGTGAAATTACTCACGGAGGCCCACAGAAACACCTCACAGCATACCCTCCGGAATCACCTCAGGTGCGCCCTTCCCCCACACCCTTCAGAAGATGGCCTCGGGCCCTCAGGCTTTCCCAGGCCTGGGTCCTGTGGCCACCTCCTCGTTACTGACAGACAGGAGTTAGTCCCAGAGCCTGGGAGAACAGAGGCCAGTGGCGAGTGCCACCAGATCCGATCGGGCGTTGCCTGCAGCTCGCAGATGCCTTTGTCCCTCCCCGCAGAATTGGAACTCAACCACCGCAGCGCGCTCTTGGAACCATGTGCTGTCGCTGCCTCCGCCGCCGCCTCCGCCTCCGCCTCCGCCCGCCCGCGCCGCGCCACGCCACGCCGCGCCTCCACCGACGATGACAGGACGGGCGTCACGAGATTCGGCGTTCAGGACGGCTTTGCGGCCGATGCAGCTGCCGCCGCCACCGCTACCTCAGCCACCGCTTTGTCTCCGTAAGCGCACGCAGCGCGAATCACCTCGCTCACACTCCCGACGGCCCGGCCGCCGAGGCCTCTAGCGCACCTTCGGCCAATCACAGAGCTCGAAGTCTTCCCGCCCCCGCCCCGAGACTCCACCTTCTGATTGGCGGGCGACCTCGGCCCACGTGACCGGATCTGGTGCGGTCGGCCCGCCCCCCATCACGTGAGGGCGCGCGCCTCTCTTCCTGCTTTCCTGACCCCTCTCCGCCATTTAAAGGAACAGTACCGGGGGCGGGCCGAGCGACGCAGCCGGGACGGTAGCTGCAGCGCAGAGCGGAGGAGCCATCTTGTCTTGTCGCCGGGGAGTCAGGCCCCTAACTCGAAGAAGCCCTGGCGCGCCCTCCCCCCCTCCCCGGTCTGGTAGGGCGAAGGAGCGGGCGTGCGGTCGATCGAGCGATCGGTTGGCGGCTCTTTCTCCTGCTCTGGCATCCAGCTCTCGGGGCGCAGGCCCGGCCGCCGCGGCGCGCGCCCGGTGGCCGTTGGCGCTCGCGCCGCGTCTTTCTTCTCGTACGCAGAACTCGGGCGGCGGCCTATGCGTTTGCGATCCGACGAGGGGTCGTCCGGGTGGTTGGCGGCGGCGGGCAACTGCTCCGCCCCGCTCCCGGGGAGGCGGCGGGGGAGGCTGGGGTGGCCGGGGCCGGCCTGGAGGCCTGGCGCCACCCTTCGGGGCCTGCTAGGACCCAGTTGGAGGCTCAGGAGGGAGCTGGAGGATGGTTGGTGGTGGGCTTCCTCCTTTGCCTTTTCCTCCTTATGCCACCTTAGTGGGGAGCGAGAGCGCTGGCGGCAGCTCCGGGGTGGGGATTCGAGCCCCGGAGTCGGAAGATGTGGGTTTGCTTCCGGGCCTAGCCACTCGCTGGCCGAGTGACCTTAGGCAAGTCACTCTGTAATTTGTCTGCGCCTCAGTTTCCTCCTCTGCCTATCAGTGTGTGTATGGAATTGGAAGCTCTCTTCAAAAGTGTCGGTTTACAGAAAGATGATGATTGTTTTTTAATTTTTCTTTGAGTTGCAAGAAGACATAGCGGTTGCTCATTTCCCTGAAGTTAAATTCGGGAACCTTTTGTTGGAGTTGGAGATGGGAAGGTCTCCCCGAACTACTTCTATACAGAAACAACGTGGGAAAGTGTTTTCTAGGGGGATGAGTAGATCCTTCAGTAGCGAGTTTTCAAAGGGGCCTATGACCCAGAAGAGTTTAGAACAGTTTTTGCCACTGGGAGGAAACTGAGGCCTACATGTCATTTGGGACCCTTCAAAACCAATATGAAGCCCCCATTTGAGTCCCTGGTATATGTGAGCTGCTTCTTACTGCATAATGGCTGTTTCGGGTACCATCACGTCACTCCTTGGCTTTTAGTCTAAGCCCTTTCCTTTCACCATAGGGTGCCTGAAGGGTGGCTGATGCATATGGTACAATGGCACCCACCAGAAAGCAGCTACAATTAGGAGTGAATGTGTTCTCGAGTAACAAGAAGTGTAATCTTTGGCCCAGCGATTGTTTTCTGCTGCTCGTACTGGTGCCTGACTACTTTTCTTTCGTTAACTGTTTTGTACAACCATGATTGACATCCATTATTTGCTCCTATTTTGTATCCCTGGTTTTTGTGGTTGATAGTGAACAGGCTTATTTTTAAATGGTGCTGCCAAAACCAGTTAATAGTGCACATGGATTTTAGCAAGCGGGCTACTTGGAACAGACTGAACCAGGCGTTGGATTCCTGAAGATGTTTGGGATTATTTTTTGGTGTTTTGTTTTGTTTTTTAAATTGAAGGTTAAAGTTTTCAAAAAAAAAAACTTTGTTGGACTCTGGCTGAAACACAAAATCAGTATATTTGGAATCATTTTGAAGCTTAACTTTTTCCTAGCCAGCCTTGTATTCTAATTGCTTGCAAATGTGAGACTGAATGGCCAAAATGCCATTTGTTTGTTTATTGTCAGCTGCTTTTATCAAATTCCAGGCCATTATCCAGCAACACTATTAAAATGTTTGAACAGTTGGGTTTCAAACATTTTCGTTTTGTGGAGTGGTGCTTATCAAGTGGTACAGCGCTCTAAGCAAGTGAACACAAACATATTTAAGTGTATTTTGTATGATTAGATGTTACCAATTCTGATATTTTATTCAAATGTCTAAAAAAATAAGTTGACTTATTCCCTTTACCAAAGGGCCAGAGACAAATGGTTTCCTTTCAAGAGAAATGACTGTTTTGAAGAAAAACTGTGTTGGTCTTAGCTCTTTTGTAATTAAATCTGGATGTACCTCAAAAGACTCTTTAAGACTGTGGTGTTAAAAGGCTTTCCTCTGGAGAAGGAGAAAAAAAAAAATCAACTGGAACTTAAAAGCTTGAAATTCCATGACAAAACACAGATGTCCAGGATTGGAGGTTCATGAAGTACATGCAGTAGTTGGAGTGGATGCACTTTCCAGTGTAGCTGCCACCATGGACTCCAGGCTCCCAGATTTTCAAGAACTAGACCTGTAACCCAGAAGAGCTTGTCAAGATATGACAGGAACTCTGGAGGTGGATGTTTTTAATTCAGTTTTGGAACTGTTGATCTTGCCGTGAGTAAAGAGAGACGACTCACCAAGCACTGCCACCAGCACTGTTACTGGGAACTTGAAGACCCAAGTTTCTGTCCAGACCCTCAGTGCAAACTGACAACACTCCATCCAAAGTGAACTACGGTATTTGCCATTTTCCAAAATGCCTTTTCATTTCTGCACTTCTGCTGTTCATACTCTCTTTACCCTGGAAATGCACTTCTGTGATTCTTCACTTGGCAGATCTCTGCCATTTCATAAAACTAAGATGCTCTCTAACCCTGTAACTCTCTTAATATTAAAAAGAACATCTTTAGGATAACTTTAATCTCTTATATGAAAAGTCTGGTTCATCGCATGCATTTGTTCTTTTTCTATATAGCAAACACTGAAAGAGTCTTGGTTTTATGTATCTTTGCCCAAACATACCATCATTTCTAGTGAAGCCTTTTTAAAAGCAGGGACCCTTAATCCTCAGTGTATGTATAGTTGCTATATTATAATTAACATTATAGTATAGATAAAATGAATTGATTAGATTTCATGTTTTCTTAATCCTAGATTTAAAAAAACAAAAAACAAAACAAAACTAGGAAACCGTATGACCTAAAAAGAAACTGAGAGTCAAATTGTTGTAGACAAGAATGGAGACCAACCAAGGTCTTGCTCAAAATAGAACTTGTTAATGTAAAGGTTAGGGCAGTGTTTAAAGGACAAGAGCATTAAGATGACACCAGGAAAGTTAAAGGTAAAATTAGTATGTTACCTAGAAATCATTTTTGTGTGTGTGTGTGTGTGCCAATTGTGAAAACTTTTCCTCCCTACCTGATAGGGAGGAAAATGTCCAACCTGATAGTTGTAGGGATAGAACCCCCATTAAGATATTTATGCAATGCCTGAGCACACATTAATGCCCCAGTTAGCACTCTTAGGCATTTTCTATTTGTTGCATCCCTGAGACAGTTAACTTTGCCAGGGAACTTTTTGCATTTATTCATCTAGGTTTTACTTTTTTGCTGATCTTCTCTTTTAGCAATTTCTCTTATCACCATCTAAGCCAGGCTTGTGAATACCCATCAGACAGTAGATATGCTGACAGGAGACCCCCACCCCACTGTTAGACTCCTCATGTGTTTGTTACCTTACCTGTTTTTTCCCTGCCCCTTCTAGTCCCGTGCCTCCTGATTGCTGAATGTTCACCTGGACCCTCCAATGACCTTCCTTCTGCTACTCCATCAGCCTACAGACCTGGTACTTGGATTTTTGTCCATGGTGATTCCTACCACCTTACTACTGAAGAAGACACCATTCCAGTGGACCACTGTGACCCAAGAAGCATTCAGCCATCATGATGTGGCCTTTACCTCCACTCCTGTCCTACTCTGCCCAGATTCAGCACAGCCCTTTATAGTGCAGTCAAGAGTCTTCAAGCCAAATAACTGAAGCTATTTTATCACAACAAAGGCCAAGTTTATTCCATAAATGTACAGTTCATTTCTGCAGTTTATTCTTCAGAGACACATAATAAACTTGGACCAGGGGATTTTGTTTTGTTTATATTGTCAACACTGTCTGAAGAAAGGCATCTCTGAGAACAGCATTGGACCCTACTCCACAATCTCAAATGATTGAAGTTTCATGAACTGCCTAGGATCCTGTCAAGGCCACTGGACTCTTGTTCTTTTCCTACTTCAAATCTGTAGCTGTCTACTAAATGACAAAGCAGATATTCTGACCCATTGGGATCAAAACCAAGGCATATTGAATTCCTCATAGTATCATCTTCGGGTTACTCAGGAACCAAAACTTTTCACACCAATTTAAGAAATTCTACTGAGGAATCCCTTTACCTAACCATCTCACAAGGCTTCAACCAGATTCCTGAAAAGGCCTCTTGATATATCAAGATAGAATCTACATGGTAATCTCCTCTTTATATAGCACTTTACAGGTTCAAAGCACTTTCATATACGTGTATGCCAATTACCAACATAGTCAACACCACTTTTTGAAATGAGAGGACAGAAGTTATTTAAGTACTTCAGCAATTCCTAGGTGACACAGAGGTAGAAGTGAGTCCTTCTGACTCCCAGTCCAGTATTACCCTTGGCATTATCTTAGCCTTCACTTTATCCACAGTATTAAAATCACTGGAGACTGAAAAATGCATCCGCTTCCGATTTACATGGTACCCTTACTAGAGCACAATGTTTGAAGTGCAATTGTGATAACTATGCTAGACCCGAATCCCTTGATGACATCTCTAAAGTGTAGGAATAAGCAGTCTCCATGGTGGTTGATGATTTGGTTTTTAAAAAAATACACAATATGAAACAAGTTTTTGGATTTTCTTGTTCATTTTCATGGTCTCCCCAAACAGTAATTAACTACAGATCTGCACTTGTTTCTGTTAATTGTTTTAATTTTTGTTAATGTTTCTGAATACAGAAAGCTTACGTATAGTCTTCTGTCCCCAAATTAATAGGTAGAATGAGCCATTTGCTTTTATATATGTATATAATTTATCGTTTTTGTTATCCAATGACGTGATAAGATATGTAGTATGTGTTTCCACACAAACAGTGCAGTGTAGTATATTACGGTCTCAAGATGTGCAGCAAAGCTTCATTTAGCCCAATGTGTTATGTACGTCATTCAGATACATGGATTGATGCAGGGTGTTTTGTTTTTTCCTACATTCTTAACAGAACGGGAAACTCAGCTGTGTAACCAGTGATTCTTAATTATTGGCAGATTGGCCTAGAGACCCCATAATAAATTCATTGTCTTTGAAACACCCTTTCTCATACTTTGTTGTTAACTGATTGAATTAGTTTGTTACATCTGAGGATTACACATTTTGATTATTACCTTTTTGCCAAGGGAAACTCTAAAATATTTGTGGGATAATAAGAATAGGGATGGGGGATGACTTTTGTCATAGTTGAATTAGCAATAACTTAACACTAAAGAACCTTTAAGGGAATTGATTCTCAGGTACATAAGGAGGAGAAAGATATTTCATAGAATTAGTGTTATGGCCCACTGAGATCTTACTGTGTAAGTCATCCAACCATGGACTCTCAAGTAATATTTGCAAAGAAATGGATACATTTCCCAGTGCTGTTACAACTTAAAAACAACAATCTTGTTCCCTGATAGTCATTTTTAATATTTTTATCTTTTGGGGGGCGGATATCATGCAATGTATTTTGATCATATTTCCCTAACTTCCCCAAAACTATTCCCTCTTTCAATTTCATGTCTTTTTTTCATCCCCCAGTTTGTGTTGCTCAGATACTTAATGAGACATCCACCAGAGCATGGTTGACCCTTTTAGTCAATTTTAAACCCAACTTTAATCAAAATTTATAATAAAACTTAAGTTCTATCAATCTGTAACGTGGTCCACATTAGAGAAAGAATAGAAAAACTTTGTCTACTTTGTCTGCTTTGTCTTAACATTGAGCTTGCTTACCACATTCTGGTTTCCATTACCTATTTTTTGTATTTCAGCATTTTGTGAACAACTTATCACTGATTTTCCAAAGGCTTTGTGCTCATGAAGTTCTTTGAAGGAAAGCTGTGTGGAAGTCCAGAGTAAAGTGAAGCTGCTCTGGATGAAGTAGTGAAGTGGGAGTTGAATTCTACAACCTGCCACAACCATCTTTCTTTACCACCATGGTGATGCCTAAAGGGACTTCCTTATATAAAGTTCTTCAGAAAATCCTGCTTGAAACCACTGCCCTAGATGTGTTTGACCTGAATGGCATTCTCTTTTTATGTACTTTCACCTCAAAACAATTCATATTCAGTTGATGCTCAACATGTTTGGAGATGCTTTATGCAGAGAATAATGATGATACAGCATTGTCTAATGAAGTTTTATTAATAGCATTCCATCCAAGGTGGACTTCCTGAAGTTGGATATAACCAGAGAGCAATTCATATGTATCCTACACTGAAGAACACCAATAATTTTCAGCAACCTATAGCTAGTGGTACTAGAAGTACGTGACTTGGAAATCTATGAGAGCTGGTATTGAAGCTGATGCCTCCTTAAGGCCATTTTAGACCAAGTTGTTCTCTCCTCGTTAACTTGGTACTCCATGTACAAAGGATGACCATTAACTATGAAGCAGAATTGAAATACAATTTTTCCAGAAGGGACTTGCAACCTGGTTATCATTCATTATCTCAAGTTTCAAGTCATGTTGATGCAACCAGTAGTTTTTAAACTGCTCCATGGTTTTTTGTGATTTAATACTTTTTCCAGGGCTTAAAAAACCAAAACTAAATTTCTCCAACATGTCTATACTTGTCTATTCAAAAGTAACTACTCACCACTATATGGAACAGATGATCCTGAAGACACTGATCATCCTTTATGATACTTGTGACTTAAAATATGGCTGGAAATTTTCCTTCTACCCAGTGAAATATTTAATGATTAGTCTTCATGCCTGATACCATCAACTGTATGTGTGTGATAGGCAAAGTTTGACATAGGCATTTGATTCTAGCTTGCTAGTAATTTCAAGTAGCATGTTGTCAACCTGTTTGCTGGAAAACTAGAGTAACTTGGAAAAAAATCTATAAATGGCAGCTAAGGATTTTTTTCAGTATTCCTCAGTTTCTGTCCTTGGGATATTTCAATGGAATTTTCACCTGTCTCTTCACTTAACAGAGTGACTGACTTTATTCCTTACTATGAAGTATTCTTAAGACATTAAGATTACTTTTGTAGAAAGGATAAAATTCTTGACCATCCAAATCATCATAGTGAACAAGACTTCAATTTGTGACCTGAGAAAAATCTCATTTCTCTGCTTCGTAGTCAATTTAAGGGCCAAATGCTATCAGCTACTCTGAGTGCACCGGGTAAACGTTGGAACTGCCTTCTTTATATCCTTATTTCTTATCCTCTAAACTAATCATGGTTACATGATTCTCACCACAAATCAGCAAATCAGACTCAGATCTGGTTATTCTAGACTGCTCACAGTTAACAAATCAAACTCTGGATGACTTCTGCTTGTATATGCAACTACTATTTGTAAAGAAATTGCAAATTCACTTTTCTATTACCTCTACATTGCTAGCTCTTTCTTTTGTGTTTGTATTAAAAACAAAAAGCTACACTGTCAGCTATTCCCTCCTGCCATACTCAGTTAAAAGAAGAATCAGGAATCTAACCAGTGAATGGATAAATAGAAAAAAACCAAAACTTAAGGCAAAAGCCTTAATCTAGGGCCTGTTCTACTATCTTCATGTCTTGGATTTCATCTAAATCAACAGTGCCACCCAACCAGTCTGAGGTCTTGACTTCCTTTTAAGATGATTCTTAGAGATGGGCTGTATTACAGAAGGTGAAGACTTGATTACCAAAGAAAGTAGAGCCAACTATGACAAACCTGGCTCTACGATCCTATTGCTCCCAGATGTAGCATAGACTCATAACTAGAACCTCAAGTCTGCATTGAGGATATAGCCTTCTAAGCTGACAGTTCTTGCACAGGTGAGCAAGAAAATGAAAGCTGCTATACTCAACTGGCCCTTTAAGATCCAAAAATAATGTCTGGACTAAACTCTGTGGAGTACCCAGGACAAAAACTAATTTACAGAGCTTCATTGTTAATCTGCCTGTTCTTCTAGATTATAGCTTAATTATTGGTATGGCTGGCCCTGCTGAAGTAGTTTGTCTGTTTACCTGTCTTTAGCTCTTAACCTGCTTATTTTGACTTGCTACTGCAATTAGACTAACTGGCTTTGAGAAGACTACATTCAGTTTCAGCCTCTCCTTTGCCCAATTTCACCAAGGAATTTTGAATAAAAGGAACCCGTACCTCACCCCACCAGAACAGGAAGGACCGTGCTACATATTCCTTGACGAGCAACTTTTAAGTAGAGAAGTAGAGACCAACCTGCTTATTTTCAACGCCTGAAACATCCATTTAATCTAATAGGAGTATAGAAGGTTGACAGCTTAGTATACTGCTTAACTCAGAAACAAATATGATTGGCCCAGAAATTGTAAGTTCACCTTGACAAGAGACAGCAACACCAGAAGTTTACTGCTGAACTTAATTTGACACTAACTCGAATAGCCTCACAGACCTGCTTGCCAAGTAGGAGGCTGGTTTTCCTGCTTCATATCACCATTGTAGTGGGGCTCTTATAATACTGACTTGAATGGGGACCTTATGGTGAATCCTAGACTATGATGCTAATGGAAATTGTCTATTCAAGTGGATTGTAGGTTTCCTGAGGACAGAACAGACATCACTCCTGGTGATTTTTATAACTTGATTACCAAGGAAGAAATACCAGCTGCTAAAAGTCAACTTTATGGGCAAAGATTAAGCTCTCTATATCTGGTCTTATCCTGGATGCTAGTTTTTTATTGCCCAATGACCATTTCCATCTCACTCTTAACTTCCTGATTTTTTTTTGGAACCATCTCTTCCGATTTTCAGTCCTTGTGATTTAGACAGTCTTTTTATGCTGGACATTTTGTTGCAACCTCATCAATCACAGCAAAGTCCCATCTTGACTCTAGTGATTAGTTCAGGAATGGATGCATGATTCAAGTTTGTCCAATAATAATCAACCCTAGGTGTTATCTCAGTTGTGGAGAAGTTCTCTTAGATGCTTTAGCTTTGTAGGAGAAAACTCATACCAACAGGGCCTACCTACTATGTTGAATGAGCCAGGCAGAAAATGAAGCCAATACAGAGGGAAATGGAGCCAAAAGAGGAAGAGACTTGAGTTCTGATGACCACATTTATGCCCCTGTATCCAACTGTGCCTGAAGCTAATAGTACATCACCTGGACTTTTCAGTTATGTGAACCAATAAATTCCCTTTTTTGTTTAAGTTACTTTGAGTTGGGTTTCCATTATTTGAAATTGAGTCCTGACTAATACCACTATTTAGTAGCAATGAAACTTGGCATGTTCAAGTTA
Source organism: Mus pahari (assembly GCF_900095145.1). Lineage (NCBI taxonomy): Eukaryota > Metazoa > Chordata > Mammalia > Rodentia > Muridae > Mus > Mus pahari. Next base: position 25,636,937 of record NC_034602.1, read on the forward strand.
TTAAGCTATAGGTCAAGGACACATTAGAATTATTTTCTAAAGGCACAACAGAAATTGAGAATAATACACTACAGAAACATAAAACTTGTACAAAAATTCAAGTGAAAACTGAATTGAAAATTGTTAAAAGAAAACCTACATAGTTAACATTAAAAAGGTGCATTTATTGTGACCAGACAGAAAAATGTTCACAATAGGTAAAGCAAAACAGTTGATAGAAGTGTATGGTGTGAACTCATTTAAGGTGTGTATTTATCTTTGTAAATGCATAGAAAGGTTTGTTACTGGCTTGAGCAGTAGATTACATAGTATTAAAATTCCGTATGACTACTTTGGACTACATTAATTTTAAACTTTAAAAATTAATAATTTTAAAAATAAATGTCCACTGTTTGACACTGGCAAGTTACTTACCCAGAGCTTATCAAATGATTAAAAAATACCCCCTTTATAGTGAACCTAATACAGATATTCTTACATTATGTGAGCTGACATACTGTGCTACACATTAGGAAGCTTAAAATTTAGGAATTAAAGCATCCTTTAAAACATCTTTAATCAAAATTATCAATTCTTGATAGCTTCATCTTACATGAAGAATTACCCCACATTTTAAAGTGATGGCTGAACTACTAAATCCTGATTGCACTGTCCACATTAGGCAAAGAGAAGGAAGTTAATCACTTTTTAAAACCTGTGCCACAGAAATAAAGGTAGGAAGGCCTTTTGGATTGCTTAGACAAAGTTCCCTATCTTAAAGCACTCATTATTGCTGTAACAGTGCAGCACATTTACATCTTGGCTACTAGTCCACTGAAAAGTCTCCATTTAAAAAATGGTATAATGGACATCTATTGCTTTGACCTGCCACAAATCACTTTTGTCCTTTGAAGAGCTTCCTTTGGAAAGCTACTTCTTTACTTTCCATATGATGTGGCTTTAGTGGAACAGTTGATGGCAATACACTGACCTCATATTCCTGGCCAAGGTTCATGCAGTCTAAGCATATACTATCATAATTGCTGTCACATCAGGACTTCAGATTTGTTTTTGATATTTTGAGACAGGGCTTCCCTGTGTAACCCTGGCTTTCTTGACTCTTGCTTGTAGACCAGCCTGGTCTCAAACTCAGATCTACCTCCTACTGGATTTCAAGTGCTGGATTAAAAGCTTACACCACCACTGTTTGGGTAGAACTTCTGATTTTAGAGGAATTACAGAGGCAAAAGTGACAGGAATTGAGTGGTTCTGATGAAAATGTCCCAAAGAAATGATACAGGTAATGATGCTAAATCCCCTGGAGAACCCATTTTGGAGGACGATTACTCAGATTTTCCTTTAATTATACACTATCAAACATCTTTATAAATTCCCTTTTTTAGGGAAGAAAAAAAAAAAAAAAAAAAAAAACAAGTTTCTAAGATTGGCAAGATGGTTCAGCAGATAAATGTACTTGCTGCCAATCCTTACAACCTCAGTTGGGTACCACCCAGTATCCACATAGTAGGAGAGAACCAACTCCAGCAAATTGACCTCTTACTTCACATTTGTGCCACGCATACATATAAATAAATGTAATTTTTAAGTGAGTTTTTATTGGTGGTAACTAAATGACTTGAGGGAACCAGAGAATAAAATAGTAAGCTTTAGACCATCATGAAAGCGATTATTGCCCTGAAACTAAATTAAAGGTATGGTAACCCTTGTAGAAGTCCTGGAAGGAAAGTTTTTTTTATATTTCCCTTTAGAGGAATAGTATATGAAAAGAACAAATGTGAATGGGAGATTTGAGACCAAAACCATTAGTTTGGGCAACAGAGATAGTTACTTGTTCATTGGATAACTGAAGAGAACAGCTTCAGCTCAGAGACATGGCTTTGGGCAAAAAAAACCCCTGGTCCTTTATGCAAACTAGCATTTGAAGATGAGTTCCCAAATTCCTAAAAGACTGAGTTAAATTTATTATATTACTAAAATCTTCTAAAAGTAACATGATTAACCAAAAGAAAACCAGTAGGCATTCATAGTACAGGGTCCCTAGAAGACAAAGAGAATGATCTATATAAAACAAATCTCTACAAGATTTGTTAGACTAAGACACATTTCCAACATAAGTACAAGACTCAAGATTACTACCCCCATACACAGGATTCCTATAGGTTAACTATACTAACAGTTGTGTGTCATGTAACAACAGGCATATATCTTGAGAAATGCTTTGTTAGACACTTGTTATGAGAACATGAGTAGACAACACAAACACCTGGAGCCACTAGGCTGAATTTATCAAGGGACTACAGTAGTATGAGTGGCTCATCAGAACATGGCGCATTCATGGAATTGTTGGTCATTTAGTGCTGTTTTTTGCTGGGTGTTTCAGGCCTTCACATTCTGCTTTAAGAGAGGAAATACTACAGGTGGGCGTGGTGGCGCATGCCTTTAATCTCAGCACTTGGGAGGCAGAGACAGGCAGATTTCTAAGTTCGAGGCCAGCCTGGTCTACCGAGTGAGTTCCA
>NC_034602.1:25639557-25640718 GCF_900095145.1 Mus pahari
GAGAGAGAGAGAGAGAGAGAGAGAGAGAGAGAGAGAGAGAGAGAGAGGAAATACTGTAAAAGAGCCTATAAAGTAACTTGCCCATGTTACACAGTAGGTGATGGGGCTGTGACACCCTCCAGTGGCCTATTCAATCTGTGCATGAGCCAGTGTGCTCTTCTGTATTTCTGTAAACATGAAAATATCCAAAGCAATCAGTGAAACACAGTCAACCACCAAAAGGTACCATTCACATAAATCAGATGGCAAAAGCTTCTATCAGCAACCACCTACAGTGCTAACAAAAATTAGGACACAACTGTTTTAACATTTTTTGTGGAAGTGTAGATTGTACCAGTCTTTTTAAAAGAATTTCAAAAAAAAAAGTTTGAAATGTGTTTTTTAAGTCACTAGCCCTTCTTTGAAGACTCCCTCAACATATGCTAAAAATAATAATACATACAGATATGGTATAAGAAGTTAATTGAACATGGAAGTAAGATCTCTTATTCACCTGTTCATAATGTATTTCTTAAGCACAAAAACATATTAAGGAAAGTTACCCTGACTTTTATAAACTTTTATAAAACATTTATAAACACAAAAAATACACTATCTAAATGAAAATGAAAGGGGGCTAAAGAGATGTCTTACTACGAGTACCAGCTGTTGCCGGGCAGTGGTGGCACATGCCTTTAATCCCAGTACTTGGGAGGCAGAGGCAGATGGATTTCTGAGTTCGAGGCCAGCCTGGTCTACAGAGTAAGTTCCAGGACAGCCAGGGCTACACAGAGAGACCCTGTCTTGAAAAACAAAAACAAAACAAAACAAAACAAAACAAAACAAAACAAAAAGTACCAGCTGCTCAGTTCAGTTCCCAGCACCCACATGGCAGCTTATAACCATCCCAAGCTCCGTGTGATACCTTATTCTGACTTTGCATATCATGTGCATACATACATGGAGGCAAACACTCATACACATAGATATTTTTAAAAGATACAAAATCTAAAATAGCAATTATCAATAGTAGTAGCAAAAATTAGAAATAAATGAGAACTTTTTAATGCATTATTGGTGGGACTGTATGTTTCTAAAGGAAATAATTTGAATATAACTTTTAAAATTGTTTCATTGTGGGCTGGAGAGATGGCTCAGCAGTTAAGAGCACTGACTGCTCAT
>NC_034602.1:25641178-25647881 GCF_900095145.1 Mus pahari
TTTTTTTTGGTTTTTCGAGACACGGTTTCTCTGTAGCCCTGGCTGTCCTAGTACTCACTCTGTAGACCAGGCTGGCTTCGAACTCAGAAATCCGCCTGTCTCTGCCTCCCAAGTGCCAGGATTAAAGGCATGTGCCACCACTGCCCAGCGAACCTGGTCTTTTTCTAATCAGAATGTAATGTTCAATTGTGCAGCACAACACTTAAAGTACAGAGGAGGAAGATTGCTGCATGTTAAAAGCCAGCCTGGTGCATGACTAGTTCCAGGAGTTTAAAAAATTAAAATTAAAATTAAAAAATCGTGGTAAAGCACCTACCTCATCGTACATTCAGGGCTTGAGTTAGATCCCCAGCTCTAAAAGGAGGAGGAACAGAATAAAGATGAATTTCACAACTACATTTTGAAGATGCTTGCAATCCAGATGGCTGAAGCTAAACCTTTGGATAGGCCTCTTCCTACAGCAGGGAAAGGGCTGACCACTAGACAGCCACATTCTGAAAAGACTGGTCATCTTTTATTCAGTGGTTTTCAACTGGGGAATCTCAATCCCACAAGGTCACTTATCAGATAGTTACGAATCATAGTAGTAGAAAAATTAAGTAGCAACAAAAGTTTTTGGTTGAGGGTCACCACAACTGGTTGGGGGTCACCGCAACATGGGGGAACTGTATTAAAGAGTCACAGCATTAGGAAGGTTGAAAACCATTGCATCTGTTCTTCAAATAAACACATTTCTCATCCTGATAGGCAACTATAACCCCACTAAATTCAGGTTCTCAAAGAGGGAGAAGCAACAGGATATTGGAAGAATGGTTCAATCCAGATACAAAGGTCAGAGTCTTTGTTCTTTCTGTTTACCCGCATTGGAAGTAGATCTTCCTCTACTTAGTCCTCACAGACTAGTCTTGACACACTAAAAATATGGCTTTGCTTGGTTTATTTGTTCTCCCCAAACCAGTACAAATGACACAAGATTAGCAGTCATACCTACCAGGTTTTCGTAGCCAAAGACATAAGCAACTTTTGAGACTTGCCTTAAAAATGTACCCATCTTCTCTTCTTCCACTTGTCAGTTAAAAGCTGAACCTAATGCCTGAATCCTGAGATGTGTTGCTGCTGGACCATGAGGAAGAAAGACCTTTGTATGGATGCCGATAGAGCCAAAGAGCAGAAAGTTCCTGATGAACATTGGCCTAAACTATTTACCTTTGAACTTCATTTCTAGAATGCATGTTGGTCTTCTACACATTCTTTTTGAGATTTTGTTCTCTCGTTCAGACCTAAATAGTTCAATAGAAACATTTTTAGGAACATCTCATTCCATTCGTACTACTGAATCAACCTGCTGTTAGCCAGGCTTATAGACAAGACAGCACCACACCCTAAGTAGATGAACAATTGAATCATGAATCAAGCATTTATCTCCTATTGAAAATTAACAAATTGTTTTCTTTGTTTATCAGCTAGGTGGCCCTCTTCTATTCCAAGAGATCTTTGTATTGGATATCTGTTGCTTTTAGCTGCCCACTATCCTTCCTCCTTTTGATGAAGATATTTGAGTTGTCTTTGTCTTTTCCAGTTCTCTTCCACTGTCTGGACATATGCTAACCATCATCTCTGAGTCTGTTTATTCATTTAAAAAAAAGTAATCTATCCCTTAAACTACCAGTTAGAAAGCAGGGTAGTGAACATGCATACCATGACTGATAAATAGTAAGCCCTCAGCAAATGTCAACTGTTGGTAAATGTCCTTAACGTGACATCCTGTAAGGCTTAGGATTGCCAGTAGCTATTTCCTTGTCTTTTGTTTAAGATATGTGTGTGAAAGAGACCTGCATATATGTATGTGCACCATATTCATGCCTGGTGCTTTCAGATGCCAGAATTTTCTGGAAACCAGAATTATAGATGTGAATCATATAGGTGCTAGAACCAATCCTGGGGGCTCTGCAAGAGCAGCAAGTACTCTTAACCTCTGAGCCATCTCTCTAGTCCCTCCTGGCCTTCTTTTTTATTTTTCACCTCAGCCTCAATCATTAAGATCTGTGGCATGCACACACTATTATATTCAATATATTTTATAAGGAAAATCAGCCCTAAGAAATGCTGTTATATTGGCCTTTAAGCAAGTAGGGTAAGAGGCCTTGATAAAGGGGACTCAATATTCTATATCAGAACAGCCTCGCACAGTCCACTTAAACAATGGATCCCCATTCCTCTGAGGGCATCAAACAAACAAAAAGCCACAGGTAGAACCTGCTGCCTTGACACATACCTGTAATCCCAGTTTCTTAAGAGAGTGAAGCAAGAGTGTTGTGAAGAGCCTGAGACATGGCTCAGAACTTAAGAGCACTGCTTGTTCCTCCAGCGGACCAGGGTTTGGTCCTGATCACCGACATAGACCCTCTTTTGACCTCCATGGCATCAGACACAGCTGCTCATACATACATGCAAGCAAAACACTCATATACATATTTTTTAGTTAAAGAGGATTGAGTTCAAAGCAAACCTAAGCAACACATTAAGAACCCATCTCCAAGAAAAATTCCTGTACTTGCACAGCAACAAGAATCAACGTTATAATTCTAGCCGGGCGGTGGTGGCACACGCCTTTAATCCCAGCACTTGGGAGGCAGAGGCAGGCAGAATTTCTGAGTTCGAGGCCAGCCTGGTCTACAGAGTGAGTTCCAGGACAGCCAGGGCTACACAGAGAAACCCTGTCTCGAAAAAAAAAAAAAAAAGTTATAATTCTAAACTATTAGACTAGTTTTTATCTCTATCTACAGCTTTATCTCTAGTTGTCATCCTGATCCATCAGGCATTAAATTTTAGACACAATAGATGAAATTAGATCTCACTATTGATCCAGGAAATGGAATAAAGACAGACAACTGAACTCATCAAGTGTTGAATAGAGACAGCTTGGGGACCCATACGCTCATTCCATGCGAAGACCACAAGAAATTGACTTCAGTCTCAAGTACTTGCTGACATGCTCAAAAAATGATGATGGTCTTTAGAACTACATTTGAAGTGTACTGAATTAGCATTTTAAATCAGATTACCTTGCACTACCATAATTATACTGTAGCACATTCTGCATAGACCCTACATTATTCATTTTCTAATGTAATCATTTAAAGTATACTATATGAACATGCTCACATGCACATGTCACAGGAGACTAATCCAAGCCATGGGGTCAGCATGGAGTATTGAAGCAGGCAGCCTGTGGTAAGAGGAAGAGACTGTGCCCACACTCTGGAGAAATCAAGTCACAAGTCACATGGCCTCTCAGTTTTTCCTGGCTCAGAGTGTTCACTCCTACTCCTAACCCCCAGCCACTTTGGGATTCTCCAATGCATCTAACTATGGGAAACTTAATGATACCAAACTGTATGTGAAAAGGACTCATAAAACCTCAAAGCTGTAATAGCAGACATCTTTGGCTTCTGCTGAAAAGTAAATTGATACCAAGTTGTTCTTAGCTCTTCGCCAAGTGCATTGCTGTGTGCTCATGCGTGAGGCACCCAGAAAGGAAACAAGGACTCAGGCTGTGTTTGTATATCTGCCTGGAAATAGAAACCTCTCCCAGTTCTGTCCTTTAAGGCAAAGAGCCCCAATCAAATAGCATTCTATCCTAACAGCTTCTCTCCCAGAGCCTCATCTCATCTGTGTGCACCTATTTCATGATAACTGGATACTCTTGCTTCAGTTTCAAGAGCAGAGTGTGATGGACCAACCTATAATCCCAGTGACTGAGGAGGCAGAGGCTGGAGGATAATGAGTTTGAGGCCAGCTTGGGCAAGCAACACAAAGAGACCCTGTTGCAAAATAAAAGTTATAAAAGGATGAGGATACAAGTCAGGAGAACACTTGCCTAACATAAGTAAGATCTAGCATATGTGAGAGCCTATGTCTGATGCACAATATACTTCAAGAACGAGAAAATAAGAGGCAAAAGTCACAATCCACCTGTGCTTCTGCATAGGCTTTCTGCCCCATGACAAAATATATGAGAAAAGCAATCCAAAGGAAGAAATGTTTTAGTCCATAGTCCCTTGACCCTGTCACAGAGTCTGAAGCAAAAAGACACCACCAGTGTCTTTCTGCTAAACCCCAATCTCCCAATAGCCCATTTAACTACGAATTCATCAATGGTGTTGCAATCTTCATGAGCAAATCACCTCTCAAAAACACCACTAGCTGGCCATCAAGCTTTCAACATATGAGCTTTGGGGCCCACTTATATCCAAACCATAATGCATGCTTACTTCTCTCATTTCCTTATATTTCTTCCACTTAGAAAATGAGTCGAGCATACATGGGCCTCCAACATGGGACAAGAAACCATTTCTATATTTCTATGTACTAGGTCTAAACAGAGGGGATATTCCTGTGTTGGCTCTGTTCTCAAATCCTGTAGGGCTCACTGTTTCACACCCATGCACAGTGAAATTTCATGTGAATAAAAAGCATTCAACATCTGTCAAGACTCAAAAGATAGATGGCTCTGCAGATGAAAACACCTATTACACAAACTTAAGGCCTGAGATTGATTTCTAGATCCCATATTAAAAAAAACTGAATGTGGTGGCACACATCTGCCCTGGCACTCCTATTATAGAATGGTAGGAAGAAATAGGACAATCTCTTGGAATTTCATTGACCAGCTAGCCTGGAATATGCAATACAACAAAAACAAGAGAAATCTTGCCTCAACAAGATGGAAAGAGAGACCTGACTCCCAAAAGTTGTCCTCTGACATCCATACATATATGTCTAGCATTCATACATATGCATGCATACACAAACACACACACACATACACACACACACACACACACTCACAGATAAATAAGTAATAAGAATTTGAAAGCTTTAAATTCAGAGACACACAGCATTACCTCATTTTGTGTGTCTCTGGAGTAGATTTTCTTCCACAGCCTAGGAAGTTTCTCATATTCTTGTATTTATATTTACAGATCATTTAATTCTACTCAGAGTCTGCTTATTTGCATACCATCCTTCACACACATCTCAACCCCAGTTATTATGACTTTAGAAAACTGAGAGGCCTTGCCATGGGGGTCACCACATGGAGGCATCTCTGTATATTATTGGACACCATGGCTGCTTTTCCCTTTTGGTATCAATATCCCCCCATCTCTGTCTCCTTGTTTAAAACTCTTCCACATCCCTGAAACACTAAGATCTTCAGGACTTGGCCTGGATAGGAGGCAACAATATTGACCTCCTTCTGATGGGACCAGAAACCTCTGTTTCTGGTCCCAGAAGATATTTAATATTTCCTTAAAAAAAAAAAAAAAGACATGTTCTCACTGTGTAGGCAAGGTTGGCCTGAATATAGCAATGTGGACCAGACTGGCCTTGAACTCACAGAGATCTCTTCTTCCTCTGCTTCCTAAGAGCTAGAAGTAAAAGCATGCATAAACTTGCCTCGCTTATATTTGCTTTTAAAAACTTGCTATGCTATAGTAGATAAAGAAATTCTGCCTGGAAAAAGGAGGCACCAATCTAAAGTCCTATAGCTAGGAAATGGCCAGATTAGATTTCAGAGGTGCTTGATCTAACCAGATATTTCTTACTCATGGTCATCAGACACCATTATTGGAATAACTTTAGAATACATTAAATGGGAGGGATTTGTGGGGGTGGGACTAAAAGGAGAGAAGGGAAGAGGCCTGTGATCAGGATGTAAAGTAAATAATAATAAAGAAGAATACATTATACATTCCCCAGGTCCACACTGGCCGATAGAATGATAAAATACGCAAAGCATCTGTATACTTTAAATATTCCTAGAAGCTTCTAAAACTTCTGTATAGAATTCCAACAACCTCATAATATTGAATGCTGCAGACTGGCTCTGTCTCTTCTCCAGTGATCTATGTCTTCTATTATTCATATTTGCCATGGCACAGATTATTCACACTGAGTGGTGTAAATAACAGAAATTCATTTCTCAAACTTCTGGAGCATGAACATCCTGTGGTGGTGATGATGACAAAGCCACTTTGGTTTCTGGTGAAATATTCTTCCTAGCTTGTGAAGACATTGCTTTCTCAGCAATGTCTGGGTGTGACTTTCCTTGGTATATGTAAATGAAGAAAATTTTCTCTGACATCTTTTCTTTAAAATGTCACTAGTCTTATTGTGTCAGGATGTCACCCTTTCTTCCTCAGTTAACCTTTATTACTTCCTTGAAGTTCCATCTTCAAATACAGTCCTTCTGGATTACATCTTCAACATGAGTGTTGAAAAACATTCAGTTTATAATACTATTGTTCTATTGAAGTGTTATTTTTACCACTAGTTTTAACCAATGATGTCTGGCAAATATGACTATGTCAGATTATATAAAATTATTGTGATACTATATAATCAATGTTACCATATTCTACTGCATCTTACTAGCATATTCTAAAGGTTTTCTTTGATGGTTTATTAAAGAAAGTTGTCATGATAGAAAAGAATTGAGTGACCTCAAGGACCTTACAGTACCTTCCAACCAAAGGATATCAGGAAACTGGAGCTCTTTCATACAGCAACAGGGAAATAAATTCTGCCAATAGCATGACTGAACAGGAAAGTGGATTCTCCCCCCATGAATGTAGATCCTTCCCGTTTGTCTTAGTTTATTTCTTTTTTAAGATTTATTTATTATTATAATATCTAAGTA
>NC_034602.1:25649191-25653374 GCF_900095145.1 Mus pahari
CAGATTTCTGAGTTCGAGGCCAGCCTGGTCTACAGAGTGAGTTCCAGGACAGCCAGGGCTATACAGAGAAACTCTGTCTCGAAAAAAAAAAAACAAACAAAACAACAACAACAAAACAAAAAACAAAAAAAAAAAAACAAAGAGTTCTACATGCATATCTATAGGCAGCCGGAAGAGAGAGACATTGGGCCTCGTTTAGACTTTTAAAGCCACAAAGTCCACCCTCAGTGACACACTTCCTCCAACAAGGCCTACTAATTTTTTCTACTTCCTAATTTTTCTTAAGTAGTGCCACTCCCTGATGACTGAGCATTCAAATATATGAGCCTCTTTGGACCATTTCTTATTCAAACCACCACATTCTACTCTCTAGTCCCCATAAGCTTATAGCCATATTACAGTGCAAAAATACATTTAGTCCAACTTCAAAAGTCCCCATAGTCTTTCACAATTTCAAGACAACTTCAGAATCCGAAATTCAAAGTCTCTTCTGAGAGTCAAGGTACTCTCTTAAGCCCCTGTAAAATCAAACAGATCACATACTTCCATCATACAATGGCACAGGATATACATTCTCATTCCAAAAGGGAGGAAACGGAGCATAGTGAGGAAATACGAGACCAAAGTAAGACTGAAAAACACCTGGGAAAACTCCAAATGCTGAATCTCCATGGCTGATGTCAAAGCACTCTTCAGATCTCCCAACTCCTTTCAGCTTTGTTAACTGCAACACACACTTTTCTCTCTTAGGGTTGTTTCCACGATCAGTCTACAGCTCTCCCTGGCAAGTATCCCACAGCTCAAGCATTTCCAACACCTTTGGGTCTCCATTGAAATCAGACTTCACGTTCACAGCTTCACACAATGGCCTCTCTAGGCCACCATATAGGGACACACCTGACACACACCTGGCCTCAGTGGTTTTCCTTAGCCACAGAGAAAGATTTCACAGCTCTCTTTTTGATTCCTTAACTCTAAAGCCAGAACCACATGGCCAAAGCTACCAAGTTTTCCTGCCTGCTGAGACTGGAACTTGGCCCCCTCATTCTAATATTTTCGTCAGCTTTCTGGTTTTGATGGTCTTCTTCACTGCTTAAGCTTTTCCTTAATTCTTTTTCCCAAATTGGAAAATTAGCTGGGTGGAGTATTGCCCTGAGGTCACCACTTCCTTTATTCTACTTAGCACTGGACTTTTCTTTAAACATTTTATTTCCTTGAGCACTGGTCCTAGCTCCATCATACTTCCTAGTGCTCCTTTTCTCCTCAAACTGTACATTCTGTATTTTTTCCTTCCTCAGCTTGCTCCCTTTCATTATAGATCTTTGTAAGGGTAGTCACCAAGCCATGTGAATAGTCAATACTAGGCTGTCTTGAAATCTCCTCAACCAATGCCTTTAATCCAAAACTCTTCAATTTGCCTCAGGAAGATTTTGTTTTGTTTTGTGTGGCAATGGTAAAAGGCAGGCATATTCTTTGCCAAAATATCCCTGGAATGATTTCTAGGCCACTAATATTCTTCCTATCTGAAACTTCTTAAACTTTGTTGTCATAATTTCACTCTCAGCACCATTGTCTTCCACACTCCTACTAATGTGGCCCATTAAACCCTGCTTAAAGCTGGGTGTGGTGGCTCACACCTTTAATCCCAGCACTTGGGAGGCAGAGGCAGGCGAATTTCTGAGCTCGAGGCCAGCCTGGTCTACAGAGTGAGTTCCAGGACAGCCAGGGCTACACAGAAAAACCCTGTCTCAAAAAACAATCAAACAAAAACAAAAAACCCAAACAAACAAACAAAAAAAAACCAAAAAAACAAACCCTGCTTAAAGTGTTCAACTGCTTTCCTAATCCAAAGTCCACATTCTGCCAACAGTCATGGTAAGGCCTGTCACAGCCATACCCTACCACTTGGTACCAACTTCTGTCTTAATATTCTTTTACTCTGAAGAGACACCATACCATTCATATGTGTGTGTGTGTGTGTGTGTGTATATATATATATATATATATATATATATATATATATATATATATATATATATCTGGGGCTTATTTACAGTTTCAGAGATTTAGTGCATTATCATCATGGCAGCAAAGAGGCAGACATGGTGCTGGAAAAGTAGCTAAAAGTTCTATGTCCAGATTCACAGGCATCAGGAAGAGAGAGACACACTGGGCCTGGCATAGTTTTTTGAAACTTCAAACCCAACCCTCAGTGACACATTTACTCCAAAAGGCCAAACCTACTTCATCAAGGCCACACTTACTCAAAAAGGAGCACACCTACTCTAACAAAACCACTTTTACTCCAGCAAGGCCATACTTCCTCATCCTCCTCAAGTAGTGCCACTTTCTGTTGACTAAGCATTCAAATATATGAGCCACTGGGGCGCATTCTTATTCAAACCATCACAAAAAACCAAAATACAATAGACATCCAGATGTGAATACATTCTGCCCAACACCTTGGTGGACCCTGTGAGGTTCTAAGCAGAAGATTCAACTGAGCCTGTGAGAGACTATGTACTGATTTAAGCTAATGAAGGTGTGATTTGTTCTACAACCCCACAGTCTCCATTTACAGAACTTCATGGATGTGTTCTTTTTCTCTCTAGAAATAACTTGCATGCTTACCAAGTGTGACAAGGGCCATGTGTCAAACCGCCTGCTTTTAAAAAAGATTTCATTTCTTGCTCATAAAAAGTAATAGATGTCCATTGTAGAAAATCTGGAAACACACCAGAAAGAAAATTAAAATCACTGGGAATAATTTCTTCCTGCCCCCTCAGATAACCACAGATAACACATTGGCAAACAGCCTTCCCCAGCTTGGTTCTGTGCAGAGAGGCAGGATAAAGTTACACAGAGGGAACACTCTGTACGGACTGTTTTGTAACCTGCTCTTTCCATAATGTCAGCCCACATTTTCTAAAGAATCTAAAGCATTTGGTGGTGGTGCATTTGATCCTGACATTGTGAGGTATTGCCAGACCTCACTTTTGATGATCTCAGGTTTTCCCACTTTAGGCTTTGGCTGAAGAGACTTATAAGGAGGAGTCTCATGAGAGGGAGAACATGCCCAAGGCTAGATAACCCTGTTGGTACCCTAAGATTTCTCCCTCTCCAAATTCCTCATAACATTGTAGAGTTTAACTGCTGTTTTTCCAAAGCCCATACAGTGTCATGAAGCTGTTAACTTTGGAGTTACTATCAGAGTTTGTTCTTATAAAGCAACTGCTTTACTTCACTCAAGGGAGCTAATCAGAGGGACTTAAAGTCAAAGGAAGCCAGTTCCCTTTTTGCCTGAGACCTGCCCAGCCCTCCATCCATGAAGCCCTGTACTCTCCCTGGCCTCCAAAAAAAGTAGAAGTTGGCTGATTAATAGCATCATTACAGTACTCTTAGGGTTGAAAGTGGTTTATACCTATGATCCCAGCACTCTGAGGCTGAGACACTGTGGGCTATAGGGTGAGATGAGAGAGACAGACAGATAGAGACAGATAGGGAGACAGACAGACAGAGACAGAGAATGTAAAAAAGAAGGGGGAAGGAAGGGAGAAAGAATGAACCAACATCCAAGAGTTATCCTCCATATACAACATAGTATATACACGTGCATGCATGTGTATGCAGGCACATGCTAATAAGTAAAAATTAAATAAAACTTTTGAAAAGTTTTAAGTTAAACATTTATGAACTTTGTGTATGTTACAGCTGTCTACTTCTACATAAAAGCTACCCCCCCCAAAAAAAAAAAACAGCAAGAAATAACAACCATTTAATGTACTACGTAAGCTCCTTTATAAATTGTGACAGATGCCTGAGATAAATCACATTAAACACAGGAAAGTTTCTGTTTGACTCACCATTCTGAAGTTTCAGTCCATAACCAAATGGTTCTGTTGTTTGTGTCTGTGGTGGCATAACACACCATGGCAGGAGCAGCTGGGGGTAGAGGTCTGTTCACCTCACAAACATAAATAGGAAAGTAGGAGAGAGAGAGAGAGAGACTGAGGAGACTGAGAGAGAGAAACTGAGACTAGAGTCCCATCAAGGGCATACTCCCGCAATTAGCTTAAGATCTCCCATGGGGCCGGGCCTGGTGGCGCAGGCCTTTAATCCCAGCACTCGGGAGGCAGAGGCAGGCGGATTTCTGAGTTCGAGGCCAGCCTGGTCTACCAAGTGA
>NC_034602.1:25653460-25665314 GCF_900095145.1 Mus pahari
GGGTCCCCATCTCTTAAGGATTCCCACCACTCCCAATAGTGCCATGTTAGGTACTAAGCCTTTTTAGCACAAGCCTTTGGATGACAGTCAAGATATAAACTGTATGTAGCATGTACTTATGATTCTGTGATTCAGATGTTGGTTAGGGCACAGCATGGATTAGTCATCTCTGTTCTTAGACAAATAAAACATCAACAAGAGTGCCTAGGATAGTGACAGATGACTTAGGGAGCACCACTGGAGCTATATATCTTCACAATGTGAATCCAGGGACGAACTATCCGAGCCAAGATAGTTTTTCCACTTCTTTGGCTGGCTGGCACTGTGTCTGTAGAGTTGGATATTGTTGGCTATGGATGCAGGTTGAGCATGTCTGAATCTGTCTTTCCACATGGCTGGATTGGCCTACCTAGTGACATGGTAGCCTCAAGAAAAGTCAAACAGTGGAGCTGGAGAGATGGTCGAGGTTTGAGTCTGTGTTGTTCTTGCAAAGGACTTGAGCTTGGCTCCCAGCACCCATGATGTATACGATTTCAGTCATCTTTTTAATTTTTTATTAAACATTTTATTTATTTATTATTTATTATATGTAAGTACACTGTAGCTATCTTCAGACGCTCCAGAAGAGGGCGTCAGATTTCATTACGGATGGTTGTGAGCCACCATGTGATTGCTGGGATTTGAACTCAGGACCTTTGGAAGAGCAGTCGGTGCTCTCAACCACTGAGTCATCTCTCCAGCCCCGATCTCAGTCAAGTCATCTTTAACTACAGCTCTAGAAGAGTCAATGCCCTCTTCTGGCCCCACAACAACTGCACTCAAGTGCAAATACCCCAGAAACACACACACACACACACATACACACTTTATTTTGTTTTAAAGTTCAAAATTAAAAGTCAGACTTCTACATGGCACTGGCTTCCCTCAAAGCAACCATTTCTAGAAACAGAAAGTGGAAACCATCAGACCTCTTGTCTTAGGGTTTCTATTGCTGCAATGAAACACCATAACCAAAGCAGACTTTACTCAACTTACACTTCCACACTATGGTTCATCCAAGGAGTCAGGACAGGAACTCAGTCAAGCAGGGCAGGACCCTAGACCCAGGAGGTAATGCAGAGATCTTGAGGCTGGACCCTCCCCCATAAATGACTGATTAAGAAGACACCTTACAGGTGTGTCTGCAGCCTGATCTTATGGAGGCTTCTTCTTAATTGAGGTTCCCCCTTCTCAGATGACTTAGCTTGTGTCAAGTTGACATAAAACTACCTAATTCAACTGACCCCTTGTCAACACATCAATTTTCAATTAGAACCTTTCCTTTCACATGTATCCCCAAGATGGCATGTTAATTATTGCTATCATAATCTAAAACACATATAACTTTAAAAGTCCCACAGTCTTTACAAATTCAGACACATTAAAAATTCAGTCTGGCTGGGCGGTGGTGGCGCACGCCTTTAATCCCAGCACTTGGGAGGAAGAGGCAGGTGGGTTTCTGAGTTCGAGGCCAGCCTGGTCTACAAAGTGAGTTCCAGGACAGACAGGGCTATACAGAGAAACCCTGTCTCGAAAAACCAAAAAAAAAAAAAAAAAATTTAGTCTTTGAAAAATGCCCACTCTCTTTTTTGTTTGTTTTTGTTTTTTCAAGACAGGGTTTCTTTGTGTAGCCTGTCCTGGAACTAGCTCTGTAGACCAGATTGGCCATCTGACTCACAGAGATCCACCTGCCTCTGCCTCCTGAGTGCTGGGATTAAAGGTGTGCACCACCAGAGCCTAGCAAAACATCCAATCTCTTTAAAAATCCAAAAGCTCTTTTTGAAAGTTCAAAGTCTCCACTGTGGGCTCCTATACAAACCAACATTAAGGTAAATGCTTTCCTTACTTCAAGAGGAAAGAACTAGTATATAGTCACAATCTGAACAGAGCAAAACCAAAATTCAACAGTGTTAATAATTCACTGTCCAATATCTGGAATTCACTCGTGATCTTCTGTACTCCTCCAAAGGGTCACTTCTCTGGCTCTGCCCTCTGCAGCACACACAGCTCATATTCTAAGCTGGGCAGGCTCCTCTCCACTGCTGCTGTTGTTCTTTGTGCTCATCCGAGAGCGAAAGCATCTCTAAAATGCTCAGGGCTTCTGCTACAACTGGGCCAGACGTTCACCAATAACCTCCCATAGGCTTTCTTCCTGGTGCCAATCCTCAACTTCTCTGTGTGGCCCCTTTAGTCCTGGGCCCTCAACTGCCACTGAGGTCATACCTTTACCAGTGGCCTCTCACAATGCCAAGCCTCAGCTGCTCTCCATGACTCCTTAATGTCTTCAAAACCAGTACTCTGGGTGACTCTTTTTTTTTTTTTTTTTTTTTAAAGATTTATTTATTTATTATATGTAAGTACACTGTAGCTGTCTTCAGACACTCCAGAATAGGGCGTCGGATCTTCTTACGGATGGTTATGAGCCACCATGTGGTTGCTAGGATATGAACTCCGGACCTTTGGAAGAGCAGTCGGGTGCTCTTACCCACTGAGCCATCTTACCAGCCCTCTGGGTAACTCTTACACTACTGAGTTCAGCTGCCAGCATGAGGTACAACCTCGATTGCCTCTTAAACACACCTTCCAAGTCCTTGCAGGAAACACTTCCCAGAAGATTTCACCTCAGTTATACTGGTATCTTCTTAATCACCGCTTATCTCTCACCTCCAGCTAGCCAGCACAGAGTATCTCAGCAAAACAAAGGCTTCACTGAAGTAGTTCTGGTACTTTGTTAATCACAGATAATTAAGTCTTCAACCCCAGCTGACCAGAAACACAGGCTCTTTAGCTCAAAATGAATGGCCCCAGTAGATTCTTTACATTTCCCAGCGAGAAACTTCACAGCCAGGCCTCATTTGCGTTCTCTCATTTGCATTTCTCTCAAACAGAACATCCCACTGATGTCTCAGCACTCAATGGCTTTTTTAGCCCAGTTCCAAAGTCCTGTACTAAAAGTCTTCCCTAAAACACATGGTCAGGTCTCTTACAGCAAACACTGCAGTTCTGGTACCAACTTGTCTTAGGGTTTCTATTGCCTCAAGAAACATCATGACCAAAGCAACTTGGGGAGGAAAGGGTTTATTCAGCTTATGCTTCCACATCACAGTTCATCACCAAAGGAAGTTAAGACAGGAACTCAAGCAAAGCAGAAGAAACCTAGAAGCAGAGCTGATGAACAGGCCATGAAAGTGTTGCTTACTGGCTTGGTCCCTATGGCTACTTTTCCCCCCCCCTTTGGGTTTTCAAGACAGGATTTCTCTGTGTAGCCCTGGCTGTCCTGGAACTTTCTCTGTAGACCAGGCTGGCCTCAAACTCAGAAATTCTGCCTGCTTCTGCCTCCCAAGTTTAAAGGCGCTTGCCACCACCGCCCGGCTCAACCTACTTTCTTATAGAACCCAGGACCACCAGCACAGGTATGGCACCACCCACAATGGGCTGGGTCCTCCTACATCAGTCACTGACCAAGCCAGCTCAGCCAGTCAACAGGTTTTCCAGGGCAGGAGTGAGGATTAAGAAGAAAAGAGACAATTAGACAACATTGTAGCAGGACCCCAACCAGTTTCTGAAGCTGAGGCAGGTTTATTTTTTGCCAATCTGCTTTTATACCATCTAAATTACATGCAAGTAGTAAGGTAAATCTGTACAATAAACACAAATACTCAAGGAACAAGCAAGGCAATAAAGTCCCACAATCACTGTCTCTAAGGGCTTATCGAGATGACCAAGGTATCTGAGCCTACTTCCCTGTCCTAGCACAAAGTCAGATTCTTGCCTGAAGCCTACTTCTTTGCTCTAGCCTAAAATTAGATTCCTGCCTGAACTTCCTTGTCATGGCCCAATGTCAGATTCCTGCCCTACAGGCTTGCCTACATCCTGATCTTATGGAGGCAATTTCTTAACTGAGGTTCCCTCTTCCCAGATGACGTAGCTTGTGTCAAACTGACATAAAACTAGCCAGTATTCCAAGAGGGAAGCAGCCATGCTACTTTGTATGACCCAGTCCCCAGCGTCATACACTATTACCTCTGTTTTGTTCTGTTCATGAGAAATAGGTCATTACGTCTATCACATACTTAAAAGAATGAGGAATTCAGCTCTAGTTCAAAGAATAGTAGTAGAGAATTTGAGAACTTGTTTCCCCAAAAGCATTGGTTTTTTTATTTATTTTATTTTATGAATATGAGCACACTGTAGCTGTACAGATGGCTGTGAGCCTTCAGAGCAGTCAGTGCTCTTACCCACTGAGCCATCTCACCAGCCCCACCCCCAAAGCATCGGTAAAACAACGTAATATACCTCCTGTGGAATATTAGCTATCCCCCATCCTCTCCGTCTAAACCATATGATCCCTCACTTTTGTCTTCTCCCTGCCCTTTTGCCCATGAAAGAAAATCCATGCATTTCCCTCATCTTTTAGACAAATTCCTAGTTTTGACCAGTCTGATAAACTTTTGTACAGACAAAATGAGTCTGAATGAAAATTCCATCTCCAGCCATAGTGCCAAGAGGCAAAAGAAGACCTTTGAAGGCAAGCAGGGACAGGGATTCTCTCTCAGCATCCTCTCTATAAAACAGGGTGGGGTAGGGGGGAGGATGAGCTCCAAAATAGTGATAAAGGCAGCCAGGAAACAAAGCTGTGGGGAATACAAAACATTATAACTAAATCCAGCTGAAGAGCGATGGCACAGTGCTGTGTGCCTATAACCGCAGGAATCTGGGAAGAGAGAAAGGAGAAGATTGGGAGTTCAAGGATAACCTGGGCAGGATAGCAAGATACTTTGTTAAAATGAAGATCCCAACAGTGATACATCAGGCTCACAATAAAATCTGTCAAAACTCCAACTGGAAATTAGAAGGGTCCAGGACCAAAACCTCAAGGAAGTATATAGGATTATACAAATTGTGTAAATCCAGCCATTCTTTAAAAAAAAGCACATACAGATGAAGCTTTTTCTACCAGAAAAGAGCTAAGTTGGAAAGTCCGGGGAAGAAAACTCTGATAGAAAGTCAGGGTCGTGCTGACGTGCGCAAGATGTGAGACAGCCAGTGGGAAGAGCAGAGATAAGCAAGTAGCGATCGAAACCAAAGCGGGATGCATTGTCTTCTCTGCGAGGGAGAGCTCTGTCCAACCAAAAATAAAAGCCCATAGATAAAGAAGGATGGAGGGAGTGAAGAAGTGAACTAACTTAGGCACAGTCTGCTTACAGTGCCTGGAGGACTCACAGAGCAGAGTCTGATTCTGTGTGTCTGACACCAGGGACCTGACTGCAGCAAGTCCAAAACGGCTCCTAAAGAGCCTGCCAGACCTCAGGTCATTGGCAGAGCTGAAGTATGCATGTTCAGAGCTTCCAAGGGTTTTGTTGGTGGTGTTTGAACAAACATGGGACAGTGCCCTGATTCTATTGGATCAAAAAAAAAAAAAAATTTAAAGGAAAAACATCATTGTTCTAAATTTCTTTAAATTTATATTAAATATAGGTTTATTTTCTAAGGATCTTTTTTTTCCTCTCCTGTAAGCAATTGGTCAGTTTTGTGGGATGTTTTTCTTGGAGATCAGCCCTTTTCTAGAACTTTCTCCTGGAGAAAGCACAGCCAGGTGTTAGGCTTTGGGGCTTGGTTTGGTTTCATTTCGATTCATTCTGTTTTTGTGATGTGGAGCTTGAAACCAGGACCTCACACATTCAGGGCAAACACTCTGCCTCTGAGCCTGTCAGCCCTCAAACTCAGTAATAAGCTGTGTGTGTGTGTGGGGGGGGGTGTATCATTGTGATAGTGGGATATGATTATGTGTGTATGTGTGTGTCCATGATTGTGAATGTGTATAAGTGAGTATATATCTGTGTATAATTGTGTGTTGCATGATTATGTGTGTGTGTGTGTTTATATGTGAGTGTCGGTGTGTGTTGCCTGCTTGGTTGTTATAAGTGTCATCTTTCACTTGGCAAATGATAAAGTTTTATTACGTGAAAAGTTGAACCAATTACCAAAAAATTAATTTTTTTACTAGTTCACAATTTCTCTCTCTCTCTCTCTTTTTTTAAGATTTATTTATTTCATGTATGTCAGTACGCCATCGCTGTCTTCAGACACACCAGAAGAGGGCTTCGAATCCCCATTACAGATGGTTGTGAGCCACCATATGTTTGCTGGGAATTGAACTCAGGACCTCTGGAAGAGCAGTCAGTGCTCTTAACCACTGAGTCATCTCTCCAGCCCCTACCTATAATTTCTCTTTAAATTTTGAAAAATTGAGGCTGTTGTATTTGAATCTGAAAAGTGATTTTTAATAGCCACACTTTTGGTTTAAGTGAATGAATTTATTAAGTTTATAACAAGCTGAAGTAAAAGAACAACCAGCAAGTGACAGATGGGGCGGGGGGCGGCTGGGGTGGGGGTAGAAGATGGAATAAGGAACAGAGCGACTACCACCACACTGAAGCTTACCTGAAGCCCATGGAAGTCCACTACCAAAGCCCTGTTAAGGCAGTCAGTGAGGCTCCCAAAGGAAAGAGCAAACTGCAGAAAGATTATGACATCAAATCTGAAACTCACAAGCGTCCAACAGAAACCAACCAGGGAAACTGAGGCAATGAGCTAAGAGTTCCCAGTTGAGCTTTCTCCCCGCGGCCAAGCTTCCAGCCTGTCTTTTCCACCGTGGCAGCTCTCTGTCATGGCTACTGAAAACGGTTCGCCTTCTCTGGTGTTCTGGGGAGGGCAGTGATTTCACTCTCAGCCTGTTCTGTCCTCCCTGTCACAAAGGGGCGGGGCGGGGGCAACCTCAGAAAGGGCCTTGAAGGACACTTTGGGACAGGCATGCTTAGGTCTAAAATTGGGGGGCAGAGAAGGCTGGACCTGCATCCAAATCCAGCTTCCCGGTGAGAGTTAACCGCATGCACCGGGTCACCAGCACGTGTGCGCCGGAGGGGCTCAGCACGAGCGAGCAGCCGCTTTTACTCCCATTGTTTTCCTTGTGCGACACTTTTTAGGTGCTTTGCTTTGCCTACTTGGCTTTTAAGACAGGATTTTGTGTGGCCCAGGCTGGCCTCAAACTTGTTGTGTAACCAGGACTGACTGTGACCTGCTCATCTTCCTGCCTGTCTCTGGAGTGCTGGAGTTCTACACAGGTACCACCAGGCTTAACCACCATTTCTTTTTCTCTTTCTTTTACTCTTCTCTTCTCTTCTCTTCTCTTTTCTTTTCTTTCTTTCTTTTTTTTTTTCCGAGACAGGGTTTCTCTGTGTAGCCCTGGCTGTCCTGGAGCTCACTCTGTAGACCAAGNTGACCTCGAACTCAGAAATCTGCCTGCCTCTGCCTCCCGAGTGCTGGGACTAAAGGCATGCGCCACCACTGCCCAGCCACCATTTCTTTTCTTTAGTCCCAGCTCCAAGTGGAAGAAAAGAAACTACAAAGCACCATTTTTTTTTTTTTTAAATCAAGATGTAGCCTATCCTACTTCCGATTTGTTTATTTGTTGTTTGTTTGAGACGGTATCTCATGGAGACTATGCTAGCCTCAAATTAATTACGCATCCATTTGCTGGGCTCCTACATCCTGATGCTGACGATTCTGCCTCAAGTTCAGGGATTGCAGGTACAGGTCACTTTGTGGAATGTATGTCCGTCCTTTCATACTGGGAATTGAACCCAGAGCTACGTGCATGATAGGTATGAGCCCTACCACTGAGCTTTAATGCCGGCCCTCTGATATTAAACTGTAACAAAGCAAAGGGTTTTGGGTTTTGTTTTTGTTTGTTTGTTTGTTTGTTAAGACAAATTCAAGGAGCTGGAGAGATGGAGCCTACATTAAGAACACTTGTTGCTCTTCCAGAGGCCCCTGGTTCAATTCCCAGCATCAAAGTGCTTGTCAGATCTACAACTCCTTTCAGCTTTGCTGGCTGCAACAAACTTCTCTCTTTTGAGCTGGCTCCACACCCAGCCTGCAGCTTTCCTTGGCAGGGATCCCACAACTCTGACATCTCCAACATCTCGGGGTCTCCACTGAAATCCAGGCTTCACCTTCACACAATACCTGTCTGGGGCTCCAGGCAGCGACAGCCCTGGCACATGTCTGGCTTCAGCAGCTCTCCTTAGGTGCAGAAGGAGATCCCATGACCCCTTTCTTCTATTCTTGACTCTAAAGCCAGAATCATGTGGCAGAAGCTATCCAGTCCTTCTGCTTGCTGGGGTTGGAACATGTCTCCCCCTTGTTCAATTACATCTTTCACCAGCTTTCTGGTTTCCTTCACTGTCTAAGCTTGGCTGGCCTGGAATTGACTCGATAGCCTGGACTGGCCTCAAATTCAGAGATCCAGCTGCCTCTGCCTTCAAGCGCTGGAATTGAAGGTGTGTGCCACCACCGCCTGGCACTAAGCTTTTCTTTAATTCCTTTTTACAAGATGGAAGCTTAGCTGGGCGGGGTCTCACCCTGAGGTCACCACCCCTTTATTCCACTTAACATCAGCCTTTGCTTTAATCTGTTTACGCTTCCTGAGGCTCCTTATCTTCTCTAACTGTACACTTTGCATTCTTCCTTGCTCATTCATGATAAGTCTGCATAAGCATCAACACTGATAGCCAAACAATACAGTTGATACTAGGCTATCTGGAAATCTCCTCTGCCAAAGCTGTGCATCCATAATTCTTCAATTTGGCCTCTGGCAGATTTTTTTTTAGGAAAATGACAAAAGACAGCCACATTATTCACCGAAATATCCCAAGATCAGTCTCTAGGCCACATTAATTAATTAATTAATTAATATTAACATTCTTTTCCTCTGACCCCTCTTGAGCCAGGCCCCAGCAGTTCAGATCACTGTCAGCACCACTGTCTCCCATGTTCCTACTGCCCTTGCCTCATTAACACTCTCCATCCCCGCCCCACCCTGATTAAAGCATTTAACTGATTTTCTAATCCAAAATCCCTAAATCCACCTTCCTCCAAACCAATGCATAGTCAGGCTGATCACAGCAATACCCTGTTCCTGGTACCAAGTTTGTCTTAGTTAGGGTTTTATTGCTGTGAAGAGACTATGGCCACAACAACTCTTATTTAAAACAAACAAAAACAAAGCAAAATAATCCATTGGGGCTGGCATACAATACAGTTCATTGGTTTAGGCCGTTATGTCATCATAGCAGAAAGCATGAGAGCGTTCAGACAGACACATCGGATCTGTAAGAAGCAGGAACAAAGTGCCACTGAGTCTGGCTTGGGCATTTGAAACCCCAAAGCCCACCCTCAAAGATATACTTCCTCGAAAAAGACCACACTCCAACAAGGCCATGACTCCTAATGTCATTTCCAAAGCAGTCACATTAGGAGGCTCTGGAGGCCATTCTTTTTTTTTTTTTTTTTTTTTTTTTTTGGTTTTTCGAGACAGGGTTTCTCTGTGTAGCCTTGGCTGTCCTGGAACTCACTCTGTAGACGAGGCTGGCCTGCCTGCCTCAGCCTCCTGAGTGCTGGGATTAAAGGCGTGGGCCACCACGCCCAGCTTCTGGAGGCCATTCTTATTCAAACCAGCACAAATGCAGCTGGCAGAATAAAGCAGGAATTACTGCTGCGTACAGACAGAAAAACAGGCACTAACAGGGTCAGCTCCCCAGGTGGCCAATGTTTGTGACCCACCTTCAACTCCCTGCCTGGAGCATCTGGCAGCCCCAGACCTGTGTCACCAGCTGCCCCTTTCCTGCCAGATTAGAGGGGCTGAGGGAACCTCAGCAGGAGGAAGCCCCAATCGCCAACCATCTTCCTGCTCTGTGGGCTGTCCCCACTCTTGCCTGAGTAGGTAGGTCTCCCCAAGCCGCTTTTGATCTTCTGATTCCTCTTGGATTGATCTGGAAGCAGACCAAGCTCCTCCAGACATCTGTTGTATAGTTGGTTCTTCTGACATAAAAACCTTCTTTCTACGGGGGATGCTCATTAAGACACGGGATATTTACAGGGAGGACAAACAGCAAGATGTCTAAAGGGAGATGAAATAATCTGTCTTGTAGGAAAGCTTAAGTTCCAGAAGCAAACAACGCAAGGCTTCAGGAAGTCCATAAAGCTGACCAGATGTGCTAGATACCTCCCTCTCCTAGTGCAATTGCCTGGAAAAAAAGAAGAGACCATCTGAGCAGCCTCAAGGAAACAGAGACCATCTGAGCTGCCTGGGGGAGGCTCAGAACAACTGGTCTACCTACAAGGACATTCTCCAAACTGTAGAGCTGCCTCCAGGTTATACATTTCGCTCCAGGGTTCCAGCTTTTATGAGCTGTCACCCTTTCTGATGCTTTGTATATGCTTGGCCCAGGGGGTGGCAGGATTAGAAGGTGTGGCCCTGTTGGAATAGGTGTGTCACTGTGGGTGTGGGTTTTAATACCCTCATCCTAGTTGCTTGGAAGCCAGTATTCTGCTAGCAGCCTTCTGATGAAGATGTAGAACTCTCAGCTCCTCCTGCACCATGCCTGCCTGAATGCTGCCATGTTCCCACCTTGATGATAATGGGCTGAATCTCTGAACCTGTAAGCCAGCCCCAACTAAATGTTGTTTTTTACAAGACTTGCCTTGGTCATGGTGTCTGTTCACAGCAGTAGAACCCTAACTAAGACAGGCAGTACCCACACTTTGTCATCAGTTCTCCATCTGACTCCTAACCAGGGACTAACAGACCCAAAGGTGAGTTGTAGAGGTGTGGTTTCACAGTCCTGGTTATTAGTATAGTACACAAGCCATGCAACTCAGGGTGAAGCCTGCCCACGGAGAATCATGAAATCATGAAATGGCTACCTTTCCCTAGGTGCTGTGGGATAGTCCTGCTGTGTCAGCATTTGCATGGCCCCACCCCTACAGGAAATGCTGAACCAGGCAAAGGTGGCTAAGTGCTTTACCCAGAGGGAGGCCTGGGTTTGGAGACCGGGCATGGGGGGTGTTGGCATTTAGTCTAGGCTCTGCCCCACAGTTACCTGGCAACCGCCATGTATGCTTGACTCACTATAAAAGGGGCTGCTTGCTCCCCAATCTCTTCTCTTCTCTTGCTCCCTTACCCTATTCCCCACTCCCTCCCCCCCTTGCTCATGGCGTGTGTGTGTGTGTGTGTGTGTGTGTGTGTGTGTGTGTCTCTCTCTCTCTCTCTCTCTCTGCCTCTACTCCCTCAACTCTCCCTCCCCATGCTCTAAATAAACTATTCTATACTATACTATGACTGGTACCTCAGGGAGGAAGGGGGTGCCTCTGTGGGGGGCCCATGCTGAGGCATCCCTTCCCCCACACTACACTGCACCTCCACCAAACATATCCCTGCCTTCTTTTTCTTTTTATAAAACACAACGTGGGGGATTCCAGTGAGGCTGTCTTCCTGTGTGGTATAGGTGGCATGCCTGGTAAGTGTGGCCCAGCGTGAGTCTAGAGGTGCACTTTAAAGGGCTGAAGGTTTAGAACAGAGTTTGCAGTCTGTGAGAGTTACGTGAAAAAAAACTTGGTGGGGGTGGGGTGTCAACAGGTAGCCACTATTATATATAATAAAAACATCTTGGGCTGAGAAGGCCGCTCAGTGGGGATTTGCTTGTGTGAGAGCATGAGGCAGAGACAATATGTCTCGCTGTTTTTCATGCTTGGCAGAATACAAGGAAATGTAAAAACCTGCTGACATGCCCTTCCTGGAATCCCCAAAACTTAGAACCATGGGAAGTGTTGGATAGTGAAGGAAAAATGAGATTTAAGCCAGGCAGTGTTGGTGTACTTAATCCCAGCACTCGGGAGGCAGAGGCAGGCGGATTTCTGAGTTCAAGGCCAGCCTGGTCTACAAAGAGAAACCCTGTCTCGAAAAACCAAAAAA
>NC_034602.1:25666074-25670300 GCF_900095145.1 Mus pahari
TATAGCCCTGGCCGTCCTGGAACTCACTCTGTAGACCAGGCTGGCCTCGAACTCAGAAATCCGCCTGCCTCTGCCTCCCAAGTGCTGGGATTAAAGACGTGTGCCACCACTGCAAAAATAGGATTTTTAAAGAACCTCCCTGAGACAGACTTGGTTGAAGCATGCCTGTAATTTGAGTACTCAGAAAGCTGAGGCCAGTAGATAATTTTAAAATCAGCTGGACTAACAAGAGACTTCAGCAAACAAAACAAAACAAAACACCACCAGGTGTGGTGGCACACACCTTTGATCCCAGAATTTGGGAAGCAGAAACAGATGAGTGTCCGTGAGTCTAAGGCCAGCCTGTTCCACTAATGAGACCTCAAGCCTCCGAATTCAAGCCTGGTGGTGGTGGAACGCTATGAGTTCAAGGCCAGTCAGAGCTATACAGAGAAACCCTGTCTGGGGGAGGGGGGGAGGGTGAAGAGGAGAGAGAGAAGGAGAGAGAACACCTCAGTATCTCACAAAATAAACCACAAAATGAACAAAAGAAAGCAAAACCCAAAGGAAGCTGGAGGAGGGGGGTGAAGGAAAAGGGAGGGAGGAAGGAGTTTTCCCACTGTGACTTTTCTCCTTGTTCTTGGCCCTAGCTCCAAGACTAAGGAACCCTGGGGCAGAGCGTATGAACTCTGTTCTGGCTGACACAGCCTTTAGCTTGCACCATGATCCTGAACTCGGCGACAGTCTAGAGCACACAGAGGTGAACTGTAAAACAACTTGTCCATCCTACAGTGGAAATGGTGTCTCCCAAACTTGAACTGCACAGGAATCTCTTGGGGGGAATCTTTTAAAACAAAGGTCCTGAGCTCAGTCCAGGGGCACACCCCACTCTCCTAGCCCTTGGGAGGCAAAGGCAAGAGGAACAAGGATTCATAGTCATGCTTAGCTCCAGTGAGCTCAGGACCAGCCTGGACTACAGGAGAGCCATTCTAATTGATTGATTGATGGATGGATTGATAAGGTGCAATACCGACAAGACAAGTCTGATGTGAGGCTGGAAACTCTGCATTTCCAACAGCTCCGAGGACAGTGGGCCACCTCTTGAGTAACAAGAGTGTAGACAGAGTAAGGAAAACACTACTGGCTTCCAAGTTCCAGAAGATACATTTTAATTTCCTGGGTAGTTAATGAGACGAGGGGCGTGTTCTCACAGAGAAACAGCCCATGCAAAGATCCAGAAATATGAGATTGCCTGTTGTATCTGAAGTACCAATTTCAGTGAGCAGGAGAGTGGAGAGACTTCCTACGGGACATCTGTGATAATGGGATAGAGGAGATGGAGGCATAGGTGAATCCAGACTACGTGACTGACTAGATGTGGAAGGATGGACATGACGTCATGGCCCTAGGCAAACAAGTAAGTAAAGGATCAAGTGCTGGCCTTGGAGAGCTGGCTCCACGGTTAGAAGCACAAACAGTTCTTACAAACAACCAGAGCTGAATTCCCAGCGTCCACATGAGGTAGGTCAAAGGTGCATGTCACTGTAATTCCAGGGCATCTAATGTCCTCTTCTGGTGTCTGTAATAATTTCAAGACAGGATTTCTCTGTGTAGCCCTGGCTGTCCTGAAACTCACTCTGTAGACCAGACTGGCCTCAATCTCACAGATATGCCTGCCTCTGCCTTCAGAGTGCTGAATTAAAAGCATGTACCGCATGGGCTACTTTCTTATACCACCTAGGAGTATTTGCCCAGAGTTGGCACCACCTGGAGTAGGGTAGGTTCCTAGCGTCTCAATCACTAAAAAAAAAATGTTCCTGCAAGCCATCTTACAGAGAGGTATGTCCTTGATTGAGTGCCTCCCTTCCTAGGTAGCTCTAGCTTATATCAAGTTGGCAAAAATAGCTATAACATAGTCTCGGAGCCCGAAGATAGCTTTCTGTGACCCTCAGAAAAGAACATGGAAAATCTGCAAGCCAGGCATGGTGGCACACCTGTAATCCTAACCCTTTGAGACAGAAGCAGGAGGACCTCAGAAAGGCAGAGTCTCACAGCGTAGCCTAAGTCTCCGACTATCAGAGACAAAAGCCTACAAGCCTGTACGTGATGCCGCTTATGCACAGAGGAAGGCGCACATCAGCACGGAAAACCGGGCCCCAGACCTGGCCACACACCTCGAACTAAAACCCGTAGCCAAATGTTCACAGAAGCTTCATCTGCCATTGACAAAGCCCAGAAGCAATCTAGTGGAGTCCAAAGAAGTGAAGAGGGCAGAGCTATACAGAAGAATATTTAGTAATATAAAAAAATTAGCTACTTAGCCATAAGAAGGAAGAAGCTAAAAATCTCATTGCTAAATAAGAGAAGCCCGTATTAAAAAAAAAAAAAAAAAAAAAAAAAAAAACCACACAAAATATAGAGATGCTAGAATGGCTAATAGATGCCAGTGCTCCAGCGGAGGGATGATGCCTAGTAGACTTTTAGAGCTGTAAGAGTATTCTGTATGATACTGCAATGGCAGATAAAATTAATTATTGTATTTATCAAAACTCATATAACTATACAAAGAGTCAACCTTAAAATTAACTCTTTAGAAAAATTTAAAGAATCATTTAGAACTTGGGGGAATCCTATGAAGAAACTCAGATTGCAACCAAAGAATTCCTATGAATATGTGCAACCACTTCCCTGAAGGGGATTGGGCTGAGGGCAGGACACTGACCTAAGGGTAAATGTTTATTGAGTGAATAGCATCTGTCGAGGCTAAAGGACACAGGCAGGCCGCTGGAGGTGATGGAGTTGTTTCCTGTGTGGGTACAGACACTGCTATGCATGTATAGTGGAGTGGAATAATTGTGTAGCCTGGGGTGGGAAAGAACATACTTAGTGTTGGAGTAGTGGATCTCGGTTACCAAGGTGACAAGGCCAGGATGAATCGAGTTAAGGACTAGAGTTGCTGAATCAGTATGGACAGTATGAACACGGGTCAACACAGGTGTGGATGGTTACACGCAGAAATGTTTTCAGACCCATGTATGTATAGGGGTTAGTAAAACACATTTTCATTTGCATGCTGAGATAGATTTAAAAAATAATAATTTAAAAAAAAAAGCAACATCTGGATGGTGGTGGCACAGGTCTTTAATTCCAGCACTCAGGAGGCAGAGGCAGGTGGATTTCTGAGTCCAAGGCCCGCCTGGTCTACAGAATGAGTTCCAGGCCAGCCAGGTCTACACAGAGAAACCCTGTCTCAAACGAAACAAACAAAAAACAGGCCAGTAACCATGACAGTTTCTAGTGCTATTCCTAGTGGTTCCTGCTACTGTTCTTCAGAAAGCCATGATTCTCTTTGGAGAAATGGCTGATTTTAAGACTGAAGCAGGCCATAACTAACGTGAACCTGAAGCACCTTCTAGAGCAAGAAAGTAAGGAAATGCTTTTGTAAAAGACAGAGAGGCGTTGGGGAGCTGACCAGATGTGGTGGCGCACACAGTTGACCCCAGCACTCCGGAGACAGAGG
Organism: Mus pahari; assembly: GCF_900095145.1. Classification (NCBI taxonomy): domain Eukaryota; kingdom Metazoa; phylum Chordata; class Mammalia; order Rodentia; family Muridae; genus Mus; species Mus pahari. Next base: position 25,669,574 of record NC_034602.1, read on the forward strand.
CAGGCAGATGTCTGTGAGTTTGAAGTCAGCCTGGTCTATATAGTGAGTTTCAGGGCAAGCCAGTGATATGAAGAGACCCTGTCTCAAAAGAAACAGGACCTGGAGACATGGCTCGGTGGTTAAGAGCATTCCTTGCTGTTGTAGGGGACCCAGGTTCAATTCCCAGAATCTGCAAGACAGTTTGTAACTGCCTATAATTCCAGTTCCAGGGGATCTAATGCCGTATTCTGACCTCTGAAGGCACTAGGCACACACATGGTATACAGACATACGTGCAAGAAAATACCTATACATAGAAACAAATTTAAAATTAAATAAATTAAATAATAGATGTATGCTTTGTGTTACTTTATTGAGAGAAAGAAGGCTAGAGGGGAAGGGGAGTGTCGACCTTTAGACTACCTCCTGCTGATTAGGAGCAAGTCCAGTCTTCTGCCATCAGGATATCTCCAACCAGCACTCCTGCAAAACAGCAAAAGCAGCCAATACAACAGCAGGAAACAGCAGCAGCAGCAGGGGGAGCAGCAGCAGCAGGGGGAGCAGCAGCAGCAGGGAGAGCAGAAGCAGCGGGGGAGCAGCAGCAGGGGGAGCAGCAGCAGCATCAGGGAGAGCAGAAGCAGCAGGGGGAGCAGCAGCAGGGGGAGCAGCAGCAGGGGAAGCAGCAGCAGCAGCAGGGGAGCAGCAGCAGCAGCAGGGGAGCAGCAGCAGCAGGGGGAGCAGCAGGGGG
>NC_034602.1:25670761-25675293 GCF_900095145.1 Mus pahari
TTTTAAAGAAACCAAAATTCTCACTACAAATAGATAAATAATGGATATATAATAAGTTTAAATAATAAACAGAAATATATGTATAATATAAATAAATTTCAAAAATCTTCAAAAACCATTTTAAAATGTATGAGCTTGATCATGATGACACACACCTATAATCCCGCATTTGGGAGGCCAAATCCAAAGGCCTTTTAGGTTACATGGCAACTTTGAGGCTAGTCTGAGCTACACAGAAAGACTATCTATAAATAAAGAATAATAAAGAGAATGTAAACATTTTATTAAAAATATTACAAGACCCAGCAGAAAAAGTTCCCAATATTAAAAACAGAACCAATTTTAGAAGCAACAACAAAAGAATCAAGCAGCAGCTCTTGAGGCATAGCTCATTGGCAGAGCACTTACCCAGCATGCAAGAGGCTGCACCTAAGTCCTGGAGCCGAGGAAAAGAAGTGTTGAACTATAAGACAAAGTCTAAAATAAAATTCATTTGTGAGTGATGGTTGTAAATGAATAGAGAACAGACAAATCACTCAGAGGAGAGGGGGATGAATAGTCTACCCTAAGTTTACACCCACGGAGACTTTGGCGGTGTAATAGGTTAAGGGTCTTAAGGTACCAAACTGGACCTAGAATAGAAAGGTAATGACCGGTGTTGTATAGAGAGGAGAACAGAATCAAGCTGGAGTTAGGCTGTCACAGTCCCAGGGATAACCAGGGCCACAGCAGCTATCTGGAAAGAATGACAGAGTGCTCCCCCTAACTCCAGAGGGAGCACAGCACCACTGATGCCTTGACTTCAAGACTTCTAGCTTCCAAAATTGTTGAGGATAAATTCTGATGTTTCAGGTCTCTTGCCAGTTTGTTATAGTTGCCCCAGGGAAGGATCGCCAAGAGAAGTTTAAAAAAATTTGAAAATAGCTTGATCTCAAGGAAGGGAGTGCCCCCCTCAGGGGTGTAGTCGGTGCATAGTGGCTTCCTTCCAAAGCATACATTAGGGAAAATGAATGGAAACAAGGAGGTTTACACCAGAGCCCCTGGCGAGCACTGCATCAGTCTTATAGCTGGGATGTGAAGCCTCAAAGGGAGCGTGTACTAAGAGCCCAGTCCACACCCGATGGGGTTATCTTGAGAGGTTCTGGGAACTTTAGGAGGCAAAGCTGGCGGAGTAAGTAATCACCGGGTGTGTATTCTTGGGGGCTATATCTTATCTTGGTTACCTCTCTCTATTCCCTGTCAGCCGTGATGTGAGAAGATTCCCACTGCCATGACGTTCTGCCTCACCACAGGCCTAGAGTCAAGGGCCTTTGAAAGCGTGAGCTACACAGATCTACCCCCACTCCTTAGTTGTTTTGCTCAGGTACATTATCACAGTGGCAGCAAATTTAACTGACATGGCCAGGGGTCAAGGCCAGCCAACGTCAAGAGTCAAAAATCATGGTGCTAACTGGGGAGCTTGCTCATGAATTTACCAGGCATATGCAGAGCCCTTGGCTCTTACCACAGCACTGAATGCCGCCCCTCTCTCTCTCACACACACACAAAAGAGATAGAGACAGAGAAAAAGAGATAGAGAAATTTGTGTGTTTGATGCAACATGATAAAAATGGCAATTTTGGGACCACCTTTCCAATAACTGAATATAGCCATGAGGAAAACATCAAGGTGTGTAGCATTCTACAAAAGATTACACCAGTGTTTTTCGAAACAGTCATAGTCAGGCCTGGAATGATGGCTCAGCAGTTTAGAACATGTGTTATTCTTACAGAGGACCCAGGCTGGATTCCCAGCACACACACACAGTGACCAGCAAACCCTCTGCTTCTCCAGTTCTAAGGGTCCAGTGCCTCCTCCTGGCCTGTGCAGTGACCACACACACGCACGGTACACATATAAGTGAAGGCACAACACTCATACATATAAAAATGGATCTAAAAATAAAAAGTACCTGTCAAAATTAAGCCGTGTGTGACACATGGTCATGACTTCAGCAGGAGCACCAGGGATTCGAGGCCACCCCGGGCTAGATGAATCCACACCTCAAAAAAAGCAGACAAAGCTTGTCAAAATAACCTAAAGCAAGGAAAGTCAGAGACACTGTCTTAGCCAGAGAGAATCATAGGCAAGATGGCAGTCAAATGTGGTGAAGTCGTTTGGTAGGCCCTTGGAATAGGACGGGGATGTTGGGGCAACTCAGCTAAGGAAGTCCCAAGAGATCATGGACTTTGACCAACAATGGTGCATCAGTGTTGGGCTCTGTGCTGTTGAGAACCACTGTTGATGCCAACAAAGGGGAGCTGGGTTCAGACTTTGCAGGGCCTGCATCTCAATTTCTGTATAAGCTAAAGGTAGTTCTAGAGGGTAAAACACACTCTGAAAAATTAAGTAAATGCAAAGATAGAGAAACTGAAGATCTTTATCCTCTATCCTAATGTCCCAATCCTCAATGGGAACTATTAACACACCTGGTGGATGCCCAAACAGGGAAATATTTCTGAGGCGGATTGTGCTTATGCCTGTGATCGCAGCACTCAGGAAACGTGTTCAGGAGGATCACTACAAGGCCAAGACCATCTGGATCTTCATAAGCGGGTTCTATAAAGCTACCTAGTAAAACGGGGTGGGGAGACAGAGAGACACGCGGAAAAGGCCACGGGTTATTAAACTCAGATCCTCAGGTCATGGATGAGGAATCCCTTATCTGCTTAGTCTTCAGAGAAGGAAGTATGGATGCTCCCATTTCACAGATGTAAAGAAAATTAAAGCCCAGAGTTTGAGTATTTTATCCAAAGTCACACAGTATTTAACTTGAAAGAAAGCGTAATAGATATCTACTTGGTTCTAGACCCATCTTTTTATTGTTTGGTTGGTTGTTTAATCTCGTGGTTGGGGAAGGTGTGTGTACCTGTGTGTTCATCTAAAAAGACAGAGATAAGACCCAGAGTCAAGTGGGTGCTTATGTGTACCTATGCAGACAACTTCCCGTGACAGTATCAGGAGTCACCCACCTTATGGAGACAGGGTCTCTCATTGGCCTAGAGTTGGTGGATTATGCTGAGCTGTCCAGCCCATGAGCCCCAGAGATCATCTTGTCTCTGTCTCCCCAGCACTGGGGTTCCAAGTCCTCAACCACCACATGTCCCCCAGTGCCACAGACACCAGAGTTGAGAGACGCTTTGAAACACGTTCTTTTATGCACGTTCTGGGGACTGAACCCAGGCCCTCGGGCTTGTTCAGCGAGCACTTTTCTGACCCAGCTATTGCCTCGGCTCATTTTTTAGTGTTTTCTTCCCTTCCTTCCTTCCTTCCTTCCTTCCTTCCTTCCTTCCTTCCTTCCTTCCTTCCTTCCTCCTTTCCTCCCTCCCCTCCCTCCCTTCCTTCTTTTAGTGTTGGGCTTTTTGGGGGGTGGGGGATGGCAGGCGGTTTTGGTTGGGTGTGTTTGTTTCTGTCCCACCATTCTGGTCTTACAGATCGAATTTAGGTCTTCAGGCTTGCTTGCAGTACCTTTAATGTACCATGTCACCAAGACCCTTTTGCATCCAGTTCCCATGTGCTAAGAATACAGGCAAGGGCTGCCAGACTTTACTTTAAGTCCATTTTTGTGACTAGTATAAACCTGCAGAAACCACTCATAGTTCTGCTGGAAACAAAGCTTACAAATATCTTGCCTCCATTTCCTCACATATGAAAAAATCCTCATGACTGACCATATACCTCATGATGGTTTAGTGGCCTATAAAATACTTTCGACGTGCAAACAGCGTCTATACAAATAGATAGGTAAGTAGCCCATATTCACAAAGTTCATATCCAGACAACAGGCTCTTAGCTGACCAACACAAGGCTGTACATGTTGAGAGGAGGAGTTTTGTCCTCTTCTTACTTTAATGAGGGGGTTTAAACAATGAATATGCGTCTACCATGTTCTTGCTGACAGAAAAGCTACAGAGCTGATTATTTTGAATTTTTAAATTTTGTATGTCTATGCTCTAAGTACATGCAGTGCCCACAGAGGCCAGAAGAGGGCATCAGATTCCCTGGGACTGGAGTTACAGATGTTATAAGCTGCCATGTGAGTTCTGGGAATGGAACCCAGGTCCTCTGGAAGAGCAGCCAGCTCTGAACTGATGAACCATCATCTCTCCTGTCCCCAATGTTAATTTTTTTTAACAAACATTTCAATTTAAGATACCTCCAATAAAAATATGGGTTCCCAGTCTTATGACACACTGGAGACTCTGACATTATTGAGCACATGTCCCACAGTGCCACAGACACCAGAGTTGAAAGACGCTTTGAAACACTGCCTTCTGAAGACACAGTTTCCACCACTCCTCACTGGGCCCCGTGCCAGGTGACTGGCATGATTATTGTTGTCTTCACTTTTTACTATGAAAAATTTCAAATATACACAAAGGCAAAAATAAGTAAGTGTGTAAGTGAGCCCTATATCAGTTTATTTTTCTCTTGCAAAAATTTTATACACACACACACACACATACACACACACACACACACACACACACACA
>NC_034602.1:25676112-25680304 GCF_900095145.1 Mus pahari
TTTCTCTGTGTAGCCCTGGCTGTCCTGGAACTCACTTTGTAGACCAGGCTGGCCTTGAACTCAGAAATCCACCTGCCTCTGCCTCCCAAGTGCTGGGATCAAAGGCATGCGCCACCACCACCTGGCCCAAGTTATTTTTTAAAAGAAGAAAATTGTGTGTGTTTATATATGTATATATAATATTTTCTCTCTGTAGGTTATCATTTCAATTACTTAACAGTATCGTGTTTTTTTGCTTGCTTGTTTGTTGTTGTTGTTTTAAATAAGGTCTCACTAGATAGCCCTCGTTGACCAGGCTAGCGTTGAACTCAGAGCCCCACCTGCCTCTGCCCCCTGCCCACGTGGACTTGCATCTCTGATCTCTATTTTGCTTTTCAGATGCTCAGTAGCTGCTTCTTGTTCTTAGCGTTCCAACTTAGCATCTTTGTTCCCTGGCCTTGCTGCTATGTACAAGGAAGGATGGTAACCCCTCTGCCTTGGCCTCAGAACACCAATGTCTGTTTCTTTGTAATTGGTCAGTGCCTCCTGGGTGTTGCTTTTGGTGAGAGCCTGGTTCAACACTAAGCAGTCTTCAAAGGCTGTGAATGCAGTGCCCAGACCTGAATGGCCAGAGCAGGGGTCTACAGATTTCTCTGAATTCTGAGACATTCTCCAGTGAGCAAAACGTGGCTGCTGACCAGGCTGCGTGCCAGACATCCTTTCCTTCCTCTCATAGCTCCTTAACTGCATGGAGTGGGCTGTAGAGCGGGCTCAGTGTTTAAGAGCACCGGCTGTTCTTCTAGGAGATGGTAGATCTGACTCTGGCCTCTGGACACTGCACAGACATGGTGCACAGACATACATGCAGGCCAAGCATGCAGACACATAACATAAAGTACAATAAAAATATCCCCTAGACCCATAAGCCAAAATACCCCCCCCCACCAAAGATTTTTTGGGGCTTTGGAGTTTTATCACAGCAAAAGAAAAGTAACCGATACACCCCAGGTCAGGGAGAGAACTTGTTTCAAAGCCATAGCATGAGGAGGGACATACAGCACCCTCTTCTGACCTTTATGCGGGTGCACAGGCACACACATACTCCTGCATTCACAGACATGTACACACATACACAAATAAGCAAACAAACCTTCAAAATGTATTTTCTGTATGCGCATATACATGTAAGCTACACACAGACAGGTAGGTGCTTGTGGAGGCCAGAAGAAAGCGTCAGATCTCCAGAGCTGGAGCTGCAGGTGAAGTCGAACCAAACTTTGTCCGCTGGAAGAGCAGTGAGTGCTCGTGCCCACTGAGCCATCTCTCCACATTCTAAATAAATCTCTTTTAAAAGAAAACGTGCTGCCAGATGTGATGGCACATACCTTTAATCCCAGCATTCAGGATGCAGGCATAGGTAGGTGTCTATGAGTTTGAGGTCAGCCAAGGCTACATAATGAGATCTTGTCTCTAAAGGAATAAAGGGGTGTGGGGGGGGTAGATGATTCAAATGTCGCTTTTACATTCACTTGTGTACAACTGTGTGTTCATGAGTGCATTCGTGTATGTGACCATTTCTGTGTTCACATGTATGTTTGTGTGTACGTTTATGGATGGATGTGTTCGTGTGTGTGTGTGTGTGTGTGTGTGTGTGTAACCCTATGAAAAATTTTGACATGTGCAACTTCATGGAACTTCAGTCAATATATTTAACTAGAGACCACAAAGCACTCCTGTGTTACTCTTTGTGGCCACACCTACCCTACCTCCATCCCATAAGCCCTGGCAACCACTAATTTTCCCTCTACCTCTGTAATTACAAAAGTCACATAAATAGACTCATGGAGCCTGCATACTTTTGAAGCTGACCTTTATTATTATTACTCAGCATACCTTTTCTAAGGCTCTTCCAAATTACTGTGTATGTACAATGAGGTTTATATTGTATTTTTTATATTTTATGTGTTTATTTATTTTTGCTATAGTGAGTAGTAGCCCATGGTTTGGATTTATCATATATATTGGAGGGGTGTCCAGTTTGAGTCTGTTATAAACAAAGCTGCTATGAACTTTTGTTGATGTGTTTCTGTAAGGAAAAAATTAATATTTCTAAGCTATATGCCTAAGATTGTAATTTTGTATCATATATCTAAATGCATTTTTAGTTTTAAAAGAAATTGCCAAACTGTTTTTTCAGAAGGGCTGGGCCAGGCTGGTGAGATGGCTCAATGGGTAAGAGCACCCGACTGCTCTTCTGAAGGTCCAGAGTTCAAATCCCAGCAACCACATGGTGGCTCACAACCACCCGTAACAAGGCCTGACGCCCTCTTCTGGAGTGTCTGAAGACAGCTACAGTGTACTTACATATAATAAATAAATCTTTTAAAAAAAAAAAAAAAAAAAAAAGAAGGGCTGGACCCTTTTATAGCCCCTCCCCCCAGCAATGCCAAAGCATCTCTCCTCAGTACCGGTTAGTGTTATTACTATTGTGTTAGCCATCTCATTAATCAATACACAGCATGCAAAATACTGTAGCCTTCATTTGATTTTTCTCTAGTAGCTGGTGACCTTGAACACACCCTGCCCGCACCTTTGGATGAACTGTTTGTGAATTTTCTATTGTGTTGTTTGGTGTTTTGTGCCCAGTTGCTTGTTTTTAATTGTGTGCCTTTGTGTCTGGTGAATGGAGGGGTGTGTGCATAGGTGCGGGGGGCTCAGTGAGGTCAGAGGCCAGAGGAGTTCATCAGCTCCCCTGGAGCCAGAGCTGCGGGTGGTGTGAGCCTCCTGATGGGTGCTGAGAATTCAACTATGGTTCTCTGGAAAAGCACTTTGTGCTCTTAAGAGATGAGAAGCCATCTCTCCAGCTGTTTAGATAGACAATTGTGAAAAATAAGTATTTTTGTCTTGAGGAGGGGGTGCCCTTGTGCATGAGTATAGAGACCAGAGGAGCATGTAGGGTTTATCACACACCCTCATTCCCTTGAGATAGGGTTCTCACTGGACTTAAAGCCTTTTCCACTAACTAGGCCATCAGCCAGCAAGTTCTGAGGAAGTCTGCTGCTGCCCACCAGTGCTGGGATTACAAACTGCACAGAGACACACCCAGCTTTTCAGACCCTCATCTGACAGAGGCATACTCTTGCCCTCTGTGGTGCTTTGGCCCCCATAGATGGATGTGTTTCAATGCTTAGCCATAGGTAGTAGCGCTCTTAGGGGGTGTGGCCTTACTGGAGGAAGCGCATCCCTGGGGGCGAAGGCTTTGAGGTTGCCTGATCCGGCTCTGCCCAGTGGGGATGATAGTTTCCTCCTGGCTGCCGGTGGAAGGTAGTTTCCCTTGCTGCCTGCAGATCAAGATGTAGAACTCTCACCTCCTTCAGCACCGCGGCTGCCTGCTGTGCTTCCTGCCATGATGATAGTGGACTGAACCCCTGGCACTGTAAGCCGGCCCCAATTAAATGTTATATCCCTTAGAAGAGTTGCCATGGTCAATGGTGTCTCTTCACAGCAATGAAACCCTACGACACCCTCTGAGTCATATCCCAGCCCCCGAGAACTCTTTCTATGACAGATAGCACTCCTCTGTCAGATATGTGACTTACAAATCATTTCCCCCAGCCCACATTTTTTTCTTTTCATTCCTTCAAGATTCATGCATACAGACTTTTAAAATTCTAGTGAGTTCAGCCTCCCAGTGTCCCCTTTGTATGAGACATACACTGCTGGTATCACACCAAGTAACCTAGTCCCTCATTCCAAGATGTCCTCCACATTTCCCCAGAGCTTTTGTGGGTTTGCTTTGCATATAAAAGCCCACAGTCCTTTTAATAGATTTATGGGCTTTTAACTTTAGGGCCTGACTCTTCTTTTTCATTTTTGGTTGGCAACATTTCTTAGGGGAAAAAAAAACTCTCTCCACCGTGGGCTTGATTTTGTTCCTTTGTTAAAAAAACAAACTGGCCACAAGGTGGAGAGGTGGCCCAGTGGGCAGAGCACTGTGCAAATCTGACATCTAGGGGTTAAAGCCTGAAATCTACATAAAGCTAGAAGAAGGGAGTTAAGGTCATGAAATTGTCGTCTCATCTCTTACTTGCTCTATGGCATGAGTACACTGTCCCATGCATATCTCTCTCTCTCTCTCTCTCTCTCTCTCTCTCTCTCTCTCTCTCTCTCACACACACACACACACACACACACACACACACACACACACACA
>NC_034602.1:25681379-25688889 GCF_900095145.1 Mus pahari
GAACTCAGAAATCCGCCTGCCTCTGCCTCCCGAGTGCTGGGATTAAAGGCGTGCGCCACCACTCCCGGCTTCGCTCTTCTTATGATAGGGTCTCACTATGCAGCCTTGCCTGGCCTCGAACTCTCCAGATAGACCAGGCTGGACTTGAACTCATAAAGGTCTGCCTGCCTCAACCTCCTGAGTCCTGGGGTTAAAGGCCTGTGCTACCATACCTGGCTCTGGCTCATTTTTAAAGACAGTAGTGTGCAGGATAGTTTTATGTCAACTTAACACAAGCTAAAGTCATCAGAGAGGACAGAGCCTCAATACAGAAAAGGCCTCCATAAATTCAGGCTGTAGGTAAGCCTGTAGGGCATTTTCTTAGTTAGTGATTGGTTGGGGAGGGCCCAGCCCATTGTGGGTGGGACCATTCCTGGGCTGGTGGTTCTGGGTTAAGAAAGCAGGCTCTTGGTGGTGACACTTACCTTAAATCCCAGCACTAGGGAAACAGAGGCAGGAGAGTGAGATCCAAGACAGCTAGAGCTACACAGAGAAACCCTGTATTGAAAAAAAAAAAAAAAAAAAAAAAAAAAAAAAAAAAAGAAAAGAAAAGACAAAACACAAAAGAAAAGAAAAAGAACGAAAGCAGGCTGAGCACATAGGACACAGCTCCCTCCATGGCCTCTGCGTCAGCTCCTGCCTCCGGGTTCCTGCCCGACTTGAGTTCCTGCCCTGACTTTCTTTGATTATGAACTGTGATGTGAAAGCATAAACTGAATAAACCTTTTCCTCCCAAAATGGCCTTGGTCGTGGTGTTTCATCACAGCAATAACCTGAAGACAAACAGCGAAGTCTTCTGACTTTCAAATAATTAACATACATACCTAAAATAAACCTCAGTTGGTCTTCCTAGACTTTGTTGTATCCAATTTGGCAAAATTCTGAGGAATTTTGAAAATTTTTTATGTTTATTTACTGGGGGTGGGGGTGAGGGGTGGGTGTCACATACCTGTGTGTCACAGCACACGTGTGAAGGTCAAGGGGTTGGGGCTGGAGAGATGGCTCAGTGGTTAAGAATACCGACTACTCTTCCAGAGGTCCTGAGTTCAATTCCCAGCAACCACATGGTGGCTCACAACCATCTGTAATGGGATCGATGCCCTCTTCTGGAGTGTCTGAAGACAGTTACAGCGTACTTACACATAATAATAAATAAATCTTTTGGGGGGAAGAGGGACAGGGGGTAACTTATAAGAATCAGTTTTCTCTTTCTATTGTGTGGGTTCTGGTCACCAAACTCAAGTCACCAGATTTGACAGCAAGAACCTTAACCATGTGGGTTCTGAGAATCGAACCCTGGTCCTCCAGAAGAGCAGCCAGTGTCCTTAACTACTGAGTCATCTCTCCAGCCCTGACTGAGGCTTTTGATTAACATACTTCTCAATTCTGTATATTCCACTTTATTCTTTTTAATAATGTGTGTTTCTTTGCTGATATTTTACCAGTTTTATATTCATTCATAATTACTCCTTAACGTCTTTATGACGGATACTTTGGCATCTGTGTCAGACCCAGCTGTGGTGATGCACACTTTTAATCCCAGGACTTGGGAGGAAAAGCAGGAGAATCTCTGTGAGTTCCAGGCCAGCCAGTGAGACTTTGTGTCCAAAAAGGAGGAGAGACTGGGGTATACAGCTCAAAAGGTAGAATGTTTGCCTAATGCACGAGGCCATGGTTTTGAGCCATGGCACTACATACACCAGCATGGTGGCACATGCCTATAAGCCCATAACTAAGAAGGTAGAAGCTGGAGGATCAGGAGACTGGGTCATTATTAACTTAGGAGAACGTTTGAGACTAGCCTGGACGACATGAAACCCTATCTAAAACAAACCAAACAAACTCGCATGATGTAAGTGCTGGAAATACTCTGGGGTAGGTCTTCAATGCTGTTATTTTTCCACACAGTAGGCGAAAACCTTGATAAGCCCACAGCTGAAAGCAGCCCATTGCTACCCTTCCGTCAGGCACAGCTGCTGAGTGCTGCTGCACTCGGTGAAGTGGCTTTCAATCTGTGGGTTGCAACCCCTTTGGGGGTCCCATACCAGATATCTTTTATATCAGATATTTATATTCGGTTATGAAATAGCAACAGAATAATGCTATGGTTGGGGGAATCACCATGACACAAGGAACTGCGTCAAGGGTTTGCAGCGACATTGGCAAGGTTGAGAACCTCTGCTCTAGTGCAAACGCTTGTTTACAAGCGCTCTTGACTGATGACACCTGGTGGCAAGCATCCACAGACACGTGACACCCCAGCTGCCTCCGCCCCTGTTTACTGCTCTGCCCACCTTACACCTGGATCTGCTGCATGTTACACACCCACATGGCAGCATCTGCTTACCTGCTGCCTTAGCGTGGTGCTTGCTGTTACCTGCTCCATCCTTTATACAATTTATGTGGATGTATTTATGTGTGTGCATATTTGTGTGCATGCAGGTGCACGTGTGGAGGCCAGAAAACAAGCTCTGATATCGTTTTTCAGGTAATATATATACATATATATATACATAAGCTGTGGCTCTCCATGGGAATCTGGAACACTGCCATATCAGCAGTGAGCCCCAGGGATCTCTTTGTCTTTCTCCCCACAGCGCTGGAACTATAAGCACAGGCCACCACTTCACTTCTGGGGGATCAAATCCCAGCCCTCCTGCGGATATGGCAAGCACCTTACCAGCTGGCTATCGCCCAGCACCACCCCTCCCCCCACTTTGAGAAAGGGTCTCTCACTTTGTAGCCCTGGCTGACCTCAAATTCACTACCCTCCTATTTTCAGCCTTCTGCAAGCTGGGTCAGTTGTGTGTCACAGTTAATTGTCACTAACGCAATGCCACACTTCAGCGATTACCAGTTTACTCGGTTCCGGCTTATTGGTGTAGACAGCTCCATCAGACTGATACCGTCGGCTGGGGTCCACGGGTGGGAGAGGGGGAGTCTGAGACTGCCGGTTCCAGTCCCATAACCAGCAGGCAGATCTCCTCTCATCTCTGGCTTCTGTCTCATGCCTGCTTGTCTGGCGAGATGCCCTAGCCACGCCTCTGACAGTTGCCAGCATATTTCCTATGCTCTGCACATTTTTGTGGAATTCTCCCCCTTCATTTCCACGTCACTCTGGAAGGAAAATAGGTTAGAGAATGTGTACATTCACAGCCTATGTATGGTGCTCTGTACACAGTCTCCTCCACTGCCATTTTGGCAGGTGGGTGAGCCAGAAATGTCTTCTCTTCTCTTCTTTCTTTTCTTTTCTTTTCTTTTCTTTTCTTTTCTTTTCTTTTCTTTTCTTTTCTTCTTACACACTGGACGCTCACATTCTCACTACAAGCTCCCAACTGATCTGAGATCTATGGAGACATATTCTCTCTCTCTCTCTCTCTCTCTCTCTCTCTCTCACTCTCTCTCTCTCCCTTCATTCTTCCTTCCCCCCTCTCTTCTTTCTCCCTCCTCCTCCTCCTCCTCCTCCTCCTCCTCTTCTTCTTCTTCTTCTTCTTCTTCTTCTTCTTCTTCTTCTTCTTCTTCTTTTAGATTTATATATTATTATATATGAGTACACTGTAGCTGTCTTCAGACACACCAGAAGAGGGCATCAGATTTCATTACAGATGGTTGTGAGCCACCATGTGGTTGCTGGGATTTGAACTCAGGACCTCTAGAAGAGCAGTCAGTGCTCTTAACCACTGAGCCATCTCTTCAGTCCCCTCTTTCCCTCCTCTTCCTCTCTCTCTCCCCCTCCTTCCCTCTTTCTTTCTCCTTCTCTTCCTCCTTCCCTCTCCCTTTCTTTCTCCCCTCCTTCCCTCCTCCTCCCCCTCCCCCCAGTGCTTCCCAAGTGGAAAAAGATCTGTAGACACACAAACACATACTTGTCCCCCTTCTCCCCTCCTGCCCCTGCCCGCCAGTGCTTCCTAACTGAGCTAAGATCTGTGGAGACACACAGACCTCACTGGAGTCACCTCATAAAAGCTGCTGAGCATGTTCTCAGAGTGGGGTTCCTCCTATTACATCAGAATCATTCCAGTGTTGGTTAAAGTTATTGGGCTGTAGCCCAACTCTAGGCAGGGCAGGAGTCAACAACATAGCAGTTTACAGAGTCACCCACGCACGGGTGGTGGAAGGCAATTTCCCCCCACAATCTGGTCTCCTCATAATGGATTCTTGTTTCTCTTCCAGTGGGGACTCCAGCATCACCTCTATCATGAAGCTTCCTTGATTCACCCACAAAGAATTCATTGTCTCACTTCACATTCCTCAGGACCCGGCCGGGACTCTGCATGTGGTAGACACTCATATTTAACAATAAAAACAGGGGCAGGGGAGATGGCTTAGTTGGAAAGTACCAGCCAGGCAAGCATAAGAACCTGAGTTCAGAAAGCCACACCCACAGAAAAAGCCAGGTATGGCTGGTGACCCCGGCTGGGGACAAGCTTTGGGGTTTAACGAGAGACATTTGCTCACCCGTGTTCCTTGCTGCTCTATTGATGATACCCAGAAACTGGAACCAGCCTAACCATCCCTCAACAGATGGCTACGTAGTGAAGTTCACACAATTGATCGATGTTCAGCTGTTAAGGAAAACAAGATTAGGAAATTTGCAAATAAATGGATGCAGATAGGGGGAAAAAAGTCAGGGAACCCAGACCCACAAAACAAATGTCATATGTGTTCACTTCCACGTGGATGTTACCGTTCAAGCCTTCGATATGTGTGCTACGATTCAAATAACCTCAGAGCTTAGGGGAGAGGATTTTCTAGGGAAGGAGAAATAGAATTAGTGCTGTGGAGAGACAAAGGAGAAACTAAAACAAGAGTTAGGGAGGGAGGGGGAAATGGAAGAGAAGGGGAGAGGGGAGAGCACAGGAAGGGACAAGCTAACACTGAAGGCCATTATGGAAACCTGCTGCTGCAGAAGCTTCCTAAAGTACATGCATATATAAAAGGAATCTAAATAATTACCAGCTAATAAGGGAGACGGTGTCCTGACTAGACATGCTATGCCTCCAAATAAACACTCCAGAGCCAGGAATGGGTCATAGCTTATTGAGTGCTTGACCAAGGCGGGGCATGGAAACCCCAAACACCACAGGCTATTGACAAGATTGTTGATTGCTCCCCTTAACCTGATGGTAAGGCCCTGATGCTGAAGATGGCACTAACATATGTCATCAGACACAGAACAGTCATGCTGGTACCTAAGCTGGTTTCAGCCCTACTAAGTAGGATTCATGGTGCTGGAAGGTACTTTGTACATTTCTGGAGGAGACAAGAAATCATCAGTATCATCCAGCTGCAAACCCTGAGACCTACACGAGTGACCTGCCAGCAGGTTATACCCTTGCAGTAGTGGCACAAATGTTTTGGGAGTTACCAACCACTTTTTTGCTTGGATTTAAGGCCCATTCCATGAGATGGAACTCATACCTGACATGCTAAAGTGACCAAGAACCTGAGACTAAGTAGGTCATGGGCCAAGGTGGAAACCTAACACTATTATTCTGCTGAAGGAACATCGACATGAAGTGACTCTTCATGGCATACTGCTATACCATACATCAGTATCTCATTCAACCTTCATGAGAAAGGCTTCTTAATGTAGATGGTAATTAACACAGAGACCCACAACTGGACAATATACAGGGTGAGAGACATTGTATCCCTCAGACCTAAATGGGATGTCTTCAACAAAGTCCTTCCCTCAAGCCTCAAGATCTATTCTGGAGAGAAGACAGAAAGATTGTAAGAGCCAGAGGTGATGGATGACCAGCATCTTCCAGACACAACAGAACCGATGCAGAGGCTGTGGCAGCATGCACAGGGCCTGCACAGGTTCAAGCCTGATGGGATCCCAGCACTGAGAGAGGGAAGAGGATGAGTGGATGGGGACCTGGACATGGGCTCCCACACCTAACCAAGAAGCTATCTGCAACTGATGCTGGCTGGCAAAGGGAAAACGAGTGCTGTCCAGTGGAGTCTCCGCAGGCATATTAACCACAGCTCAGGGCAAGCCCTATGTCCAGGAGTAGTTCTCAATAAAAAATCTCAGTGGTATTTTGTAGAACTTTTGACCTCATTTTGCTTTGTTTGGGCTGTGTGTGTGTGTGTGTGTGTGTGTGTGTGTCTGTGTGTGTCTGCCTATGTGTGTGCCTATGTGTGTCTGTGTTTGTTTCTGTGTGTCTGTGTGTGTCTTATCGGACTTTTGCTCCTGTATTTATAGTTTTGTTTTTTTGTTTTGTTTTGTTGTTTTTTGTTTTAGAGAGAGGGGAAGAACGTAAAGCTGTTTGGGGAAGGAGTGTAGAGGAGTTCAGAGACACTGGGGAGAGAAAACATGATCAAAATATATTTCTTCAGTTTAAAAGCACCATGAGAAAGTCATAGAGACTTCCAGTGTCACCCTCCGGCCTGGCCTCCACATGCTCACCAACAGGTGTATACACACCCATCCTGCATATACCACATATGCAACACTACATATACACAAGTAAATAAACCCAAATCCACCCTGTCCTCTGACCTCGGAGGCGCTGGGTGATGATCGTCACTCTGCTCCCTCTCAGTACCCAGTGACTTCCCTCCGAGTTCTCAGTGATCTTCCAAACATACTCTCCTGTCAACAGGCCACACAGACTCTATTTATTTATTTATTATTTGTCGAGACAGATTCTTTCTATGTAGCCCTGGCTGTCCTAGAACTTGCTATGTAGATCAGGCTGGCCTTGAACTTACAGAGAACCTCCTGCCTCTGCCTCTCCGCCCCACAAGTGATGGGGTTAGAGGCATGAGCTCTCCAATTTATTTTTATTACACACGCATCAGTTCCAGACATTTTTTTTTCAATGCTGGGACTCAAGTCTCTAATCACTTAACCCACACCGCACACCTTCCCCCTCTTTAATGTACTTGCTTTTTGCTTCTCCTCTGGGAAGGTGACAGTCAGAGATGAGAGACCATATTGTAGTCTAGGTCAGCAGATCTTAACCAGGGTTGATTTTCCCTTATAGGGAACATTTGGTAATGTGTAGAGATGTTTGGAATTGTTGCTGCTGGGGAGGGGCTGGTAGCATTCGCTAGCAGAGGCTTGGAGTCCTGCTACGAACCTCAGGACACAGAAAGGTCCAGCCCTAAGTGACAATAGCAACTTGGCAGCCCACCCTAGCCTAGGCTGTCGCCTGGGCAATTACATGAACCTCAGGAACAAACGCATTTGCAGCATGAACTAAAGAAATGCTGAACTGAACATTAAAGTTTTAAAGAGCCTAAGTCGTATTGCTGTTATTCTGGAAGCCTCAGGCTACAGGGTGGGGTTTCAAGAATTCTGCACTCCATGAGGAATTTCCAGATAAATGCAGATGTAAACTGTGGGCCTAGAATTTATGTTTTATACAGCGGGGCTCTAGTCAAATGGGCTGACAAATCCTTCTTCTCCTTCTTCTTCTTCTTCTTCTTCTTCTTCTTCTTCTTCTTCTTCTTCTTCTTC
>NC_034602.1:25688934-25691237 GCF_900095145.1 Mus pahari
AACTCACTTTGTAGACCAGGCTGGCCTCGAACTCAGAAATCCGCCTGCCTCTGCCTCCCGAGTGCTGGGATTAAAGGCGTGCGCCACCACGCCTGGCTCCAAACATTTTTAATTAAAAAAAAAATAAATAAAATCAAGAAAGCACTAGTCCACACCTACTTTGCTTTTTATTTTATTTTATTTTATTTTATTTTATTTTATTTTTCCACCATTGGGACAGCCTGTGTCCAAAACAGCCAAGGCCTTTTGATATCACAGAAAGCCAGGCCTGGCTCTCCTGGGTTTGTAGTCAGGTCTTGGTCTTCTGGCTCTGTGATTCACTGAAGATAAAACTCAGAAGCAAAGTGACGTAACATGACTTTTACCAGCCTGGACCCACAGCTAGGCTTCTGTAGTGTTCTTCAGTTCTGCATCTGGCCAGCTGTGTGGCCCTGGAAAGCCACTTAACCCCTGTGAGCCTCACATCCCCCAAAGGATCTATAAAATGAAGATAATAATAGGACTAACCTCACAGGGCTGTGATGTAAGTGAAAGAGTTAGTATTTAAAAAATGTTTGGAACACTGTCAGGCAACATAGTAAATGCTATATATAGACAGCCATCTCGAGCCGGTTTGCCTGGAAGCCCCTTGGTTTGAGACTGGAAGTCCAGCATCTCCAGGAATCTCCCCATGCTTGGTATGGCTCTACACATCTCTAATCCCAGCACTTGGGAGGAAGGGAAGGGCTGTCTCTGTGGGTTTCTGATTTGAGGTCAGCAGGTCTACATGGCAAATTCCTGGACAGCCAGGGCTACACAGTGAGACTCTATACTAAAACACACAGATAACAACAACGAAATAAAAAAAATCCCTGCTGTCTGAAGAGCAGGACTAGTGTTCGTTTTAGTTATATGTGTGTGATCTTTTTTTTAAAACAAAACAGAAACCTTTTTGCTGGTTCAGTGGTTTGACCTAGCATGCATGAATTTCTGTGCACCAGAAATACTAACAGTACTGAGGTGTATGTGTGTGTATGTGTGTGTGTGTACATGCGCACATGTGTACATATACCCATGTACATGCATACATATAGGTACAAAATTACACACACACACACACACACACATTTTTGTTATTGTCTTGAGACAGGATCTTACTGTGTAGCTGTGGCTGTCCTTGAATTCACTCTGTAGACCCAACTGACCTCAAACTCACAGAGATCCACCTGCCTCTGCCCCTGAGTGCTGAGATCAACCATTTCCAGTCTACATAAAATTAAAACAAAAACAAAACAAAACCTTAGGTGTCTGGTTAGCACAGTAGGTATTACATTAGTCTCATAAAAATGTATCTTTTGGGGGGTAGTACTTGGGACGGTTGTATTTGAGGGGTAGTATTTGGGGGCTAGTATTTGGGGAGTAGTATTTGGGGGGAGTAGAATTTGGGAAAATTGAAAGTGACTCATCCATGAAGCCTGGAGCTCTGGGTTTCCATTCCTGGGCTTTGTCCACAGAGCTGCAAAAATATATAAATAAAATATTGAGGAATATTACACTTGTTCTGAGCCTGTACCAACGTTGCTCTTGTCATTTTCCCTAAACAATATAATTTGACAACTGTTTGCACATCATCTGCACTGTTTTAGGTAGAATTAGAAATAATCTCAGTGTTGAGACCGTGTGTAGGTAGTTTGCAAATACACATCTCTGTACATGAGGGACTTTGGTGCCCACAGATTTTGTTATCCATGTGGTTTGGGGGGAATCCTGGAACTAATCTCCCATAGATGGAGAGACAGCCATATTGGCTGTGCTACTTCCCTCTGGGGAAACTGAGGCACAGGGAAACACGCTGACTCCTGTGGCTACATGTAAGCAGAGGTGTTCCTGGACATCAGGGCCAGGGTTCTGACTCACGTGCCTCAGTTTGCCCATAGATTTTCAAATGGGTTCTTCACCCAGAGGCAGCTTCTTAGAGAGCTGAGTGTCACAGCACTGGGTGGATAAAAGGCCACTGGGGGACGCCCTGTCCTCTTAGCTGCTTCCTGTGACCTCCTACAGCTTGGCCTTGGCCTTGAGCAGCCCATACAAATCAACCCAGCTGCAGAAAAAGGTTGGTTTGATGCCGCTCTTCTTTGGCCGTTATTTGTTGCTATTGATTTTGAGAAACAGACCTCAGGATTGACGTATTTTCTTCCCTAGATTTTTTTTTTTTAAATCTTGTGTTCTTTTTTTTTTTTTTTTTTTAAGATTTATTTATTTATTATATGTAAGTACACTGTAGCTGTCTTCAGACACTCCAGAAAAGGGCGTCAGATCTTGTT
>NC_034602.1:25691342-25758386 GCF_900095145.1 Mus pahari
GCTTTTACCCACTGAGCCATCTCACCAGCCCCTAGAAATTTTTTTACCATGAAAAAAAAAAGTTCCCTTTTCCCTGAGCTGTAGTTCCCATGTTTTAAAGCTCATACACGTCTGGAACATTTGAAGGAGGGGCCCTTTAAGAGACAACGGTTGTACTGAAAGGCCCATTCACCCAGAGGAACAGACTAGGTGACTCAGGACTAAGTAAGACACTTGTGGCCTAGAAAGTGTCACTTAGAAAGATGCCGTCATCTGGGTTCCGTGATAGAAGAGCGTCTCGGAAGGCCTTAAGGTGGGCAGCCCCCTGGGAGCTAAGTGTAGTGGGGTAAAGGGTCAGGACCCAAGTCCATGCCTGGGGCAAGAGGAAGAGGCAGGGCCTGCTGCTGAGCCTCTCACCTTCCTCCACATTTCTGCATGTCTGATTTTAAGCTGGGCAATCAGAAAATCCCAAGGGAAAAAAAATCCTGGGTTCAGTCTGCACATGGAAAGAATAAAAACCAGCAAGCAGCAGAGGGGGAATAAGGCCTTTGTGGTGGTGTGGGTTTCCCTTCAAAGAAGTGCCGGAGACCGGAGCCAGCACACGGCACACAGGGGAAGGTTTCCCAGAACATCTGAATCCCGGCTCAGCCACTCACAGGCTGTGTGACCTCAAAAGCGTTCCCACACCTGTCTGAACATCCTCATAGGAATAGTGAAGGGTTAGAAAAAAGGCGTGTTCTCATCCCTCCAGTGCTCCTATGATTAGAAATGGCTGCGGGCTTACTTGTTATAGACCTACTAAGTAGTCATCTGGGACTCCAGTCCCGACCCCTGCCCATCCCACCCCAGTCTACAAACAATACTATCTGATTCCAGGTAGAAGTTGTCTTCCACTACTATTTAAAAGTTTGATTAAATTTAGAAAAACAAGCAATGCCAGATGGTGGGCGATGGCTCATGCTTTTAATCCCAACACTGAGGAGGCAGAGGCAGGCGGATTTCTGAGTTCGAGGCCAGCCTGGTCTACAGAGTGAGTTCCAGGACAGCCAGGGCTACACAGAGAAATCCTGTCTCGAAACAAACAAACAAACAAACAAACAAACAAGACTATACTGAGAAACCCTGTCTCCAAATTAATTATTTAGTATTGAAATTAATTAGCTAATCAATTAATTAATTATTGAAACAAGATAAGTAAAAGAGATTTACTTTGGCTGCCATGTGGTAGTTGGTGGTGTCGATTTGTCAGGGTCTAGACTCCAGAGACACTCACAAGATTATCTAGATTAAGATTATCTAGATTAAGGCTAGGCACTGAGAACGTCTGTGAGGGATTGTCTTGATTAGAAGGATTGATACAGTCCGATACATCTAAAGTACAGGCAGGACCATTGCCAAGGCGGCAAGCAGACCCTGGACTATGTAAGATGGGGAAAGCAATCCAGGCACAGGCAGGCATTGCTTCCTGCTTCTGAACTGTGGTTGCAACGTGCTCAGCTACTTCAAGCTCTTGCCTCTTCTACCTTAAACTGCTTTTGCCAGAGTGTTTTATCACTGCAACAAAAGCAACTGTCCTTGTGATGTTTTTTTGTTTTTTTGTTTTTGTTTTGTCAACTTGCTACAAACAAGTAGAACCATCTTGGAAGAACTCCATCAGATTGGCCAATCTGCAGGCAAGTCTGTGGGACATTTTCTTGGCTGACAATTATTGTAGAATGGCTCAGCTCACTATAGGTGGCGCCACCCCTGAGCGGGTGGTCCTGAGTCGTATATGAAACCAGGCTGAGTGAACTGTGGGGAGCAAGCCAGTAAGCAGCACCCCTCCATGGTCTCTGCTTCAGTTCCTGCCTCCAGGTTCCTCTCCTGCTTGAGCTCCTGCCTAGACCGCTCTCAATGATGGCTCAGTATGTGCAAGGCAAATAAACCCTTTCCTTCCCCAAATGCTTTTGGTCATGTTTGTTTGTTTTTAGTTTTGTTCGTTTTCCCGGCAATAAAAAGTAAACGCAGACAGTAACCAAGCCTCTTTGCCCTGGTCTCAGCAGCCCATAGTGGCAAGAGCCAGTGCTACATAAAATCAACTGCCTCCTGGCCAGGAAGCAAAAGGAAAAAATGAAGAATGGCCCATGGCCTAGAGTCCCCTTCAGGAGCACTTCCACAATGGCCCAGAGACCTCCTAAGGCACCACCTTTTTAAAATTTTTTATTGATTCTTTCTGAGTTTCACATCATGTACCCCAATCCCACTCATCTCCCCCATCCCTTCATATCTGCCCTTGTGCCCTTCCCCTCCAAAAATAAAAATAAATATATAAAAAACCCAAACCAACCAACCAAACAAACAAACAAACAAACCCATCTCACCATGGAAGCTGCAGTGTGTCACAATGTGTTACACAGTATACCATTTTGCTCAAACAGCTTTCCTTGCAAATGTGCATTGCAATGAATCCTTGGTCTGGTTCAAGGATTCTGCTACACTATCAATACCAGATCCTCCCCAGAACTCTTCTCTGACTTCTTGCTGTTACCCTGGAGATGTTGGTATGATGTTGTCATGGAGATCCTGCTGCTTTGGATCTTCAGGACCAGCCCTTTCACGTACTCCAGGAGTTCATACATGGGGCAGATGTTGGGGCGAGCCTATTCAGAACCCTGGATCTGGACCTGAGTCGAAGCTGAGTTGATCAGCCCTGCAGCTCTCCTGTGCCTATGCCACCAGGGACAGCTCTACTATGTTGCCCAGGCAAGGTGTGGGGCTACCTCTCTGGCTTTCTGGACCAGCTCAACCTGCCTGCTGCAGGTGTGGGTGGGTGGGTAGAGGCATCTCTCTGGCACTCAAGCCATTGCATGACAGGAGGGGGGTGGTAACCCTCACTACTTAAAGGTGCCCACCACCTCCCAATTGTGCCACAGGACCCAGTCCTTAACACACAGGCCTTCAGAGAATGTTCACCATGCAAACCCAAGTACTGGGGCATGTTTAGAGTAAAATGCATCTCAGTGGTAGTCTTTGCTCAACGTACATGAGTTGGGTTCAATCTCTGGCCACCCTGCATACCACCACCATGGAGGGACCTGGCTCAAACCCCAGCTTTGCTTTTTCCTAGCTCTGGGATGCTGGACAAGTGAGTTCCTTGTCCCAGCCTCAGATCTCTCAGGTGGAGGAAGGAGATGTAACTTTCCCTCCCATTTTCACAGCCTTGCTCTTCTGTGCTGGGGATGGAAACCAGCATAAGAGGGGATTCACATGCTAGATGAGTGTTCTACCAGCCGCACTTCTCCTGGTCTCTGGGAGAGGTTAATAATACCCTACAGATAGGGCCTCAGTCGTTGGGCCATGAGTGTGACTCCTTTAGTTCCAAAGACTTTGCTGTCTGGAGGAGCCCAGGCACGTGGCACCAACAGCTAGTGATGTTCCCCAATGCCTTCCCCTAGGGCTCACAGGCTGCCCTGGGTTTCCCACTCATACCCAACAGTCATGGTAATGATCTCACATGACTGTGAAGCTTCAATGAGCAGCTTCAGTTGCATAATAATAGTGGCTCACTTCCAGTGGCTCACCTCCAGTGACTCACCTATGGGTCACCTCCAGTGGCTCACCTCCAGTGGCTCACCTCCAGTGGCTCACCTCCAGTGGCTCACCTCTGGGTCACCTCC
Organism: Mus pahari; assembly: GCF_900095145.1. Classification (NCBI taxonomy): domain Eukaryota; kingdom Metazoa; phylum Chordata; class Mammalia; order Rodentia; family Muridae; genus Mus; species Mus pahari. The sequence goes on from NC_034602.1 coordinate 25,694,978, forward strand.
AGTGGCTCACCTCCAGTGGTTCACCTCCAGTGGCTCACCTCCAGTGGCTCACCTATGGGTCACCTCCAGTGACTCACCTATGGGTCACCTCCAGTGGCTCACCTCCAGTGGTTCTCAGGCTGAGCTGAAGGTGGCGGTTCACATCTACAACCCTCATCCTTTGCAGAAGAAATGAGCGTGTTGTATCTGTGGGGCCTCGATTCTGTCACCTCAGTAACCTGGAGGCGGAGACAAAAAGGATGGCATGAGTTTGAGGCCAGCCTGGGATACAGTTTGAGGCCCTGTCTTAAAACAAAACTAATTTGGATGGCTGTAATGGCCACAACACATTATAACTTGTGAAAAGTCATTGTCATTGGACTCTACTCTCATAATGTGCTTTATAACCTGAGTCATATACCTCAAAGCATTTTCTATGAAAAGATAAAGTTGATACAGAAAAATAAAAACAAAAAACTCAAAAAATAAAATAAAGTGAACGAAAACCTTTCACACAGACCTGAATGTATAATGATATAATGATAGATCTGCCCAGGGTTCTTCCCCATATTCTTTTTTTTTTTTTCCTGTTTTTTTGAGACAGGGTTTCTCTGTATAGCCCTGGCTGTCCTGGAACTCACTCTGTAGACCAGGCTGGCCTCGAACTCAGAAATCAGCCTGCCTCTGCCTCCCAAGTGCTGGGATTAAAGGTGTGCGCTACCATGCCCAGCTCCAATAATTATGTTTTTAAAGGCAGGGTCTTAGACTATCTAACAAGACTGTGTCTCAAGAATGTATAGATTCTGGTGATGTAGGCCAGAATTAGAGCCCCTGTCCAGCAAAGGCAAAGATCCCGGTTCCATTCTTAGCAGCCCAGGACAAAATACAAAACATGGGAGAGTCGCAGCAGCTTGTGGAGGTCAGAAGACAACTTCGTGGAGTTGGGGTTTTTCCCATCGGCACACGGGTTCCAGGGTGACCAGGCTGGAGCAGAAGTCCCATCGACCACTGAGCCATCCCACCACCCAACCCTCTTTTATAGTTATTAGATCAGTGGGTCTAGGGAATTGGCATTTAAAGCAGTAAATCGGATCTGTCTAAATTAGAAAGACTTAGGAAATGATCTTGTTCAATCCCTTTGCTCTTACGAATGGGGAAACTGAGGCCCTTAGAGGGGCTGAAGCTCAGTGGACCCCAGGCCTAAGGCTGAAGTCCAGGCCTAGTCAGGGCTCCCAGCTCCACCCCCACACTGCGCTCTGAACAAATTGTTTCATGTCTCCAGGAAAGGGGAGTTTATAAATTTGGCCACATTTTGGAACAACAGAGCCATAAATGGCCATGACTGAGGGAGGCTGGGACGTACCTGACCTTTGAGGCTGGGGAGTGGGGGCAGGGAGAACTGAGCAGGCAAGGCTCCACCACAGCCCAACTCCTTCACCAAGGGAAAAGAAAAGCGGAGAGAGTGGAGGTGGGGGGAGGCTGTGTGGAGTCAGAAGCACGGAGGAGCCACGGAGCTGAGTTCCAGAGCTCTCTCTGCTGCTTCTCAGAGCCTCCACAGTCCCACACCAACAGGGAAGAAAATGTAACAAGAGTATAAAAAAACCGTTTTCAGGCCAGGAGACATGGCTCAGCTGTTAAAAGCTAAGCTCACAACATATAGATAGATAGATAGATAGATAGATAGATAGATAGATAGATAGATAGATAGATAGATAGATAGATAGATAGATAGAGTAGAGAGAGAGAGAGACAGATGGCCTTCTTCAGGTTACAATCAGACTCTCCTGGGAACTGCCGCAAGCAGTTGTGATTTCCGGAAACAACCGGGACTAGCCTGAAGAGCGGTGGTCAGATCCATGGGACTTCAACCGGCTCCCAAGAGTCAAGACTCGCTGCTCTGACCTGGGGCCGCCTAGCGTGGCATGCAAGGCTTCCATCCACGTATCCTCTTGAATAACTGCTCTACCTGCAGCTGTTGCGCATGTCCACCCCTCCATTGCTACAGACAGGGAGTGTCCTTCCTGCGCCCCACCCAAGAGCAGACCCTAAATTCTTTATGAAGCTCCTGGGTGTCTGCCCACCCAGACTGCATCAACATTTCTTCTGAGATCCTCAATCCTGGCTAACTGAACTTCGGCCCTGATAATCAGTTTATAGTTCACTGACACGCAGTGAAGCCTGGATTTTCTGAGACAGTTTGGTTTGGGTTTTGGTTGTGAATTTTTGTTGTTGGTCATGATGGTGTTGATGGTAGAAGGTTGTGTTTGTTTTGAGGTTGTTTTTTTTTGGGGGGGGTGTTGCTATTGTTTGGTTTAGTTTGTGTAGGTTTTATTTATTTATTTATTTATTTTTATATGTAAGTACACTGTAGCTTTCTTCAAATATTCCAGAAGTGGCCATCAGATCTCATTACAGATGGTTGCTGGGACTTGAACTCAGGACCTTTGGAAGAGCAGTCAGTGCTCTTAACTGCTGAGCCATCTCTCCAGCCCCTGGTTTGTATTTTTGAGACAGGTTCTAACTCTGAAGTTCAGGCTAGCCTTGAACTCTCTAAATAGTACAGGCTAGCCTCTAACTCAGAATTCTCCTGCCTCTATCAATCGAGGGTTAATATTACATGTATGCACTACCTGACTCTTGTTTTGTTTAGAAACAGAGTCTCATTCTGTAGTCCAGATGAGCCTCAATCTCATAATCCTCCTGCCTCAGCCTTTGGGTCATGGGTATATTACAGACATATACCACCACACCTGGCTCTTCTGAGTCGTTTTGGTCTGAATATAAGCATTGAACAAGACAGCCAACAAAGTACACTGAGAATCTACTATGTGCAAACAACCTACTATGTGCAAACACACCAGATCATTCCATGTGTAGTAAGGAAAGTGAGATTATGTGGCACCATTCCATATGAAGCGGTTGTGTCAGCCCCTTGTAGGAGGTGGCACTTGAGCTGGGATCGGGCTGCTTGCAGAGCCCAGAGAGGGGGACTTGACTTGGATTTAAGAAACTCTGTGGGCAGACATAGCGATGCAGTCCTGTGGTCCCAGCTCCAAGCGCAACAGGAGGAGCCTAAGCTGAAGGCCTGGAAGAGAGTCCTAGGCCACCAGAGCTGTATTCCAAGACTCTGCCTCAAAAAAGGAGGCTTCTCTGTGGTGGGTGCCATGGTGGTTGGAGTACAGAGACTAATGACCAGCATAGGTGACAGGCTCAGAAAGAGTGGCTAGAGAGATGAGACCAGACCTTATGAAGACAGAAGCCATGGTGGGGGGCTTCCGCTTGAACCAGACTGATTCTCTGAGTCTTGCCTGTCTATACACACACACACACACACACACACACACACACACACACACACTACCACCACCACCACCACACCACACACCACACAAAGCCTTCAGAGCCCCCAAGTTTGGCTAACACCCAAAGAATATTTATTTATCTTTTTAAAGGCTATGTTTTCCCACTGACTCTTCGATCTTGAGTTTCTAGCAGCTGGAATCCACCCCAGGGAGCAAGTTAGCTGGGACAAACAGCCTTCCGGCCCTTGTCATTGTCCTCTGGCTCACAGCTCGTGGCTGTTGGAGGCTCATTTCCTGTGGCCTCAGCTGGGGCAGTCAGGGCGAGGTGTGGGGGCTAGATCTTCCCACGGATGCAGCTGGGTCAGCCTACTTCCCGGGAGGCCACTTCACTGGGGGAGGGAAGTGAGGGAGAAGCCGTCCCTCCCACCGCTCAGGCCAGCAGCTGGCCCAGCAGGTTTGTCCCATGGGCGGGGTGGGGGTGGGGGTCGAGCCCACAAGCAGCGCTCACTGCAGTGAGAAGACAGGGTTTGCCTGGTCTGACGGACACAGAGCCCACCACAAGCCTAGGCTGCCTGGCTTCAAAACTTACCAAGTTCAGGCCACTTGATCTGAGAATGAGTCGAGGCTGGGGGGACAAATGTCCTTCCCACTTCAGATAAATGTGGTGGCCTGACCTCTAAGGCAGAAGGCTCCAGGCATGGGGACCAAGAATCCATACATTTATAACATACACATACTTTCTGCGATCTCTAGACTTGGCCCCTTCTGGTTACAGTCTGGTTTCTCTCAGTGACGTGACTGAGGGCTCGCCCAACCCCCAGGGCAAATTTATCACCTTTTCCATCAGGATGGCGTGCACCAGACTCTTCTTACTGACTCCCTCCAGACACCTTTGAGTCCTTCTCCCTGCTCCAGGACCTTTGCCCATAGCATTCCCTCCCTGGGTCACAAAGGCAGAGTGCCCAAGGTACCCTGAGCTTCCCTCTTTACGACAACGGCAGCAAGCAGTGGTGTTGGCATGGTAATCTGTGTGATGGTGTCTTCTCTCAACGGTCTGTCAGAGATGCTTCGAGACTGCCATAGAACCGGAAGAGCCAAGCCAGAAAGCACCACACGCCCTTTACCTTTTCATCTCAATTCAATGCCTAGAATCAGTCCTTCCTAACCGCAGGGGATGTTGGGAAGTGGAACCTAGATGTATGTGGAAGAATACTGATATTCAGTCCTAGGGACACTGTGGACTTCCCTAGAAGAAGGAAAAGGTAATAGAGCCCTGGCAAGGAAAAAATATTCTTGCCTGACCCAGCACATGACCTCAGTATCGGGTCCGGAGGAATAGGAGACATGTTCCCTGGGCCTGGAGCCTCCATTTCCTGTAAATGTAAAATGAATTAGTGGCCAGCCCCTGGAGCCAAATAGCCTTTATCTCCCTGATAATCACCTCTACCTACCAGAGGCTGTCTGTCCTGAACAGGGGATGGCTTGACTGCCCCACAACCTGGAAGTGTTGGGATGAAGGATGAAGACCTCTATAGATGCTCTGGCCTCCTGGGTCAGCTTACAGCTCTGACAACTCCCTAGTGTAGGTGAGTACAGGGCCCCAAGCAACAGCCTTCATTGTTTACTCTACTTCTGCTTGTTTGGTTTGGTTTGGTTTGGTTTGGTTTGGTTTGGTTTGGGTTTGGGGGTTGGCTCTCTGTGTAGCCCTGACTGTCCTGGAACTCACATTGTAGACCAGGCTAGCCTGCAACTCAGAAATCCTCCTGCCTCTGCCTCCTCAGTGCTGGGATTAAAAGCACACACCACCACACCCTGCTTGCTGTACTTCTTACATGAAACCCGCTTTCTTACAAAGAAACTGTGGGGTCACCTCCAGGAGATGACTTGCTCATACAGATCTTTGAATACTAGGATTACAGGAGTGCACCTCAGTGCAGCTCAGTATTCAGCCTCTTTGAGAGAGTGCAGTATGTCAAGTCTCTAACTCACTATGTAATCAAAGATGAGCTTGACTTTGTAGGTGTGTGTCTCTGTGTGTCACTGCACACTTGTGGAGGTCATCGAGTGCATGGAGACCTGTCTGAGTACAATTAGGTGTAGGTTCTCTCTTTCCACCAGGCGGGTCACCACCGTCTGCTTTGTTTAATTTTTAAAGATTTTATTTAATTGTACATATACATATTTGTGTGTGGGTACATGTACGAGAGTGCAGGTGCCCATGGAGGCCAGAAGGGGGCATCAGATCCCCAGTAGCTGGAGTTACTGTGGTCAAAAGCTACCTGATGCGGGTGCTGGAAACCAAACTTTCGTCCTCTGGTGTTGGGGTTTGGTCTGATTTTGTTATATATTCAAATGCAAAATACTGGCCCCCAAGATCTGGTCGCCCCCCCCCACACATGTGTAGATACTCATGTACACCAAGTGATGCTATGTAAACCTTGCTCCCCAATTTAAAACTACTGGTTGAATAAAACTGGCAACAGACAATTACTGGGGAGAGGCAAAGTTTGAGTTAGCAGGCTGGAGGGTCTCAGGTAAGGATCATAAGAGGAAGAAGACGGCAGGGGGTGGGGGGTGGGGGTGGGAGGAGAAGATGAGGGAATAAGAAGTCTCCACTAGTAACATTGTTACAGCAAGTAACAAGGCACACATGGCTGGGATGTAAATCATAATAGCTCTAAAACCTACCCAATCTAGGTTTACAGTTTGTGAATAAAATACCTGGATTATGTGTCTTCTATATGAGATAGCTAGAATTCATAATTCCTTTTTCACTCTGGAAGAGCAGTACTTGCTCTTAATCACACTGAGTCATTTCTCCAGTCTGTTCTTAACTTTTTCAGACATGGAGCCTACCCTAGACTGGCTAGGTAGTAAGAGCCAGGGATTTGTCTCTGTCTGCCCAGCACTGGGGTTAAGTAGACATCACTGTGCTTAGCTTATTTTATGTGGGCGCTGGGAATCCTGACTCTCATGATTCTGCCTCTTAAGTGTTGAGATTATGGGCATGACCCTGTGTGTGCTGCTGGGGACAGAACTCTTGTGCATGCTAGACAGGCACTCTAGCCACTGAGCTCCATCTCGAGCCTCAGTCATCCCTAACATTTCTGAATATCAACGACTGTTCAGAAACACATAAAGCACGTGTCCTGGTGGAAGCTCATGGCCAAGGCTACTGCCAACTCACCAGGGGGAAGGGGCCCTTCAGGACTCATCTGCTCCTCCTGTCTTTCCCCCACACAGGAAATCCTGGACAGCAGAAAGGGAGCCATACCTCAGGAACCACCTCCCCACGAACTGAAACATCCCAGCACTTGGAAGGAGCCGAGGACAATTCTCAGTGCCTAGAGACGGGGAGGCTCAGTGTACAGTTCCCCTCCCACCCTCACCCCAGTTCATAGGCCCTGCTGAGCTGCCCTGTCTTAGCTTCCCTCCATTATCCCAGATGGAATAAATGTTTTGGTGGTACCCTCTGTTAAGTTCCAAATCCTGACAAGCAGCTGCCATATCTATTGAACATATCATATTGGACTTGATTGCCAGGTTCTCCCAGCATTCCTCAGTCCCTACCTGTTACAAGGTATGGCTTGCACACCACACCTCTACTCTGAATCGTCCTGCCCAGGGGCTGGGCTGCCCTTCCCCCAAAGGCTCTTCCCTCCATAATCCAGACATTTTGGTTATTCGCCCCCCTTGTACCTTTGGCCTCTTGGCTGTTTCATCTGTCTCCCCTCTCCCCTTTCTCCTTTTCCTTTCCTTCTCCCTACACACCCCAGCTCAGTCTGTGCTCTCCCAGAGGTCCCTGCCTCTGGCTATGATCTCCCTTTATCTACAATAAACTTCCTCCTCCACCATACCCAGGAGCAGCCATGTCCCTTTCTTTCCTTCTTATTTCTTTTTTTCCAATCACCCTTGAATCTCCCACTCCTCAACATCACATAGCACACAATTTCAGTTTGAACGTGAAATTTTTCAAGGGATTCAGGAATCCAAAGTCATCCAGGCGTGCGGGAAGCCAGTGTTAGTAACCATTAAGAATTGTCCTATGGTTCAAGACTGAGCACCACAAAATCTGACCCCTGGAAACAACAGTGAGGATTTTGTATTTCTCAAGCCTCTTTCAAGCCATATATCTAGGGATGGCTTAGTATTTCTGGGTCATACCATCTATTAGTTGACCTGTGCCCAGATACTAACTTAGAAAGGTGACTGGGTGACAAAACAGAGGTCAGATGCCATTAAAAGACAAGTTCACTGTAGGCCTGGCATGGCATTCAGAGAACTGGGGGAAGTACAGGAAGCAAAAGGAGCCTCAGGAGGTGTGGGCCCCAGGGGTGCAGGCCTCAGGAGGTGTAGGCCTCAAAAGGTACAGGCTTCAGGAGACATAGGCCTCAGGAGGTGTAGGCCTCAAAAGGTACAGGCTTCAGGAGACATAGGCCTCAGGAGGTGTAGGCCNCAAAAGGTACAGGCTTCAGGAGACATAGGCCTCAGGAGGTGTAGGCCTCAAAAGGTACAGGCTTCAGGAGACATAGGCCTCAGGAGGTGTAGGCCCCAGCCCCTGTTGAGGGAAGGAAGTGCAGGGCAAATCGTTTAGGACAGGTATGATTGGATCTTTTCAGTGGGTTTGGGCCATAAGGGCTCTTCCTAGTTGTTGAGACTAGTGGAGAGCAGAGTGTAATTAGCTGTAAAAGAGATTGTGGAAGGTGGACACGGCGTTGCAGGCCTGCAATCCAGCGTTCAGGCAGCAGAGACAGAAGCTATATGGATTTGAAAGTAGTGGCTCACATTTACAGTCCTAACAGTGGAGAGTCTGAGGCAGGAGGATTGCTATGAGTTCAAAGATAATCTGAGCTACAGATTGAGACTCTGTCTCAAAAGGAGGGGGAAGAGGGAGGAAAGGAAGAAAGGAAGGAAGGAAAGGAAGAAAGAAGGAGAGGAAAGGAGGAAGGGTGGGTAGGGAAGCTCTCTAACAAGGGTTGGTTTATTACCAGCCTGGGCAACACAGCGACACTCTGTTAAAAATTAAGTTTTAAAAAAAAGTATATTTAAAAGATTAATGTACTCAAATCCAGCACATGGTCATGACCTCAGCATTTGGAAAGCTCATAAAGTTAATTTAGGAGGATGATAAATTTAAGATTAGCCTGGGCTACATAGCACATTCCAGGCAAGCCTGGGCTATGTATTATGGCTACATCTCAAGAAAGAAAAAGAGAAAAAGGAAGAGACAGACAGACAGACAGACAGACAGACAGAAAGAAAGAAAGAAAGAAAGAAAGAAAGAAAGAAAGAAAGAAAGAAAGAAAGAAAGAGGGGCTGGAGAGATGGCTCAGCGGTTAAGAGCACTGACTGCTCTTCCAAAGGTCCTGAGTTCAAATCCCAGCAACCACATGGTGGCTCACAACCACCCATAATGAGACCTGATGCCCTCTTCTGGCGCGTCTGAAGACAGCTACAGTGTACTTATGTATAATAATAAATAAAATCTTTAAAAAAAAAAAGGAAAGAAAGAAAGAAAGAAAGAAGAAAGAAAGAAAGAAAGAAAGAAAGAAAGAAAGAAAGAAAGAAAGAAAGAAAAGAAAGAAAGAAAGAAAGAAAGAAAGAAAGGAGGGGAAAGAAGGAGAGGGAAGGAGATAGAGGGGGGAAGGAGGGAGGGAAAAGGGGGGGGAAGCAGCAGTAGAAACAAATGACAGATTGCCAGCTCATGGTAAAGTCAGAATGTCGGTCCATGACGTAGTCACCCAAAAGCCACTTCTGAGGTGGCCCAACTCTTATGCTAGGCAAGTCAGGGCTGGTTGCTGGTGGGTGGTTCTTTCCCTCGTGAGCCTCACTCAGTATCCTTACAGCATGGCGGCTGACAACCAACCTGCATGCCTCCTCTAGTGTGAATAAGAGAAGTGAGTCAGAGTCCAGCCTACGTCCGAGGGAGGGGAGGAGGCTCTGTCACTGTCTGAAAGGAAAGATGTCAACGAACTTTAAAACCAGTAGATCCTCCCTGATGACAGGGAGTATGTGAAGGCTAAGGAGACAGAATTGTAGCTTAAGCCTAGTGTGATTCAACACCTGGGGCACAGCAGCCAGAAAGGAGGAGGTGGGCGAGAACATCCCGCACTGGCCAGTGACCAACAGGAAAGAGAACTGGTTGACAGACAAGTGTTCACCTGATATTCCACCAGGCATATGATCCGTAATTGTGTATCTGAAACCACATTTAACTTTGCATTTTTTAAAACACTATATTTTTAGATATGTGTGTGTGTGTGTGTGTGTGTGTGTGTCTGTCTGTCTGTCTGTCTGTCTGGGTGAGGGTATGTGCACTTCACTTGAGTACAGGTGATCTCAGAGACTAGGGGCACTGTATCTCTTGGAGTTAGGGTTACAGACAGCTGTGAGCACCTGACGTGGGTCCTGGGAATCAAATTCAAGGCCTCTGCAAGAACAGTACTTGTTCTCATCCAGTGTCATCTCTCCAGTCCCTTAATTCTTGTCTTTATTGGCTAAGTCCACTACCCCTGAGTGGAATATTGTCCTTCAGTGGTCACGACTGGGTTTCTTAGGAAAGGGACACAAAGAAGGCCTGGGGAGATAGAGAGAACAGTCTCAAAGCCTCAGGGGTCAGAGGGGGAGAGGTGACATCATGTTTGGGTCAACTGAGATCTTTTTTTGGTCCCATTCACTCTTATTTACTGCCATATTCACTCAGCATCCACCAGCGCCAGCCGTGCTATAATGACCATCTGGTCTACCTCCATTCACTGCTGCTGTTACCTCCCAGTGGTAGAGTGTATGCCTAGGAGTTTCTGGGTTCCATCCCAGTACTGCAAATATATACATAAGTTAAAACAAACAGACAAGGCTAGAGATGTGGCTGAGTCAGTAGAGAGCTTTCTCAGCATACTTGAAGCCCTGGGTTTGATTCCCAGTTGCATAAAGCAGACATAATACCACACACCTATAATCCCTTACTCAAGAGGCACGAAGATGAGAACTTAGGTGGATCAGAAGTGCTGGGTTATCCTCAGCTACATAAGGAATTTAAAGCCAGCCTGAGCAACATGAAACCCTACCCCCCCCCCAAAAGAAATTAATAACCATTGCACAGCCAAAACATTATAAGCAGAAACATCTCTCTCTTCAACACCCTGAAAAACAACTCCTACAGCTGGGGGTAGGGGAGGGAGGCTGAGGGTCATGACGCAAATGTCTCTGAGTGGTATGGGAATGTGTGCACCCTTGGGGAGGGGTGTCCTTCCCCTCTCTGAACCTCCCATTCCTCACCAGTTAAGCAAAGGTTTATCTAAGCTGTGGACAAGGGCCCTTTTACTCGAGCTACGTGTTTTCCTCCCAGAAGGGAAAAAAAAAAAAACAGAGGGAATATAAAGGTCTGGGTGATTCCCCCTCATCCCGTCTCCCAGCCAAACCCAGATGAAAATGTCCAGTGTGACACAGATTTAATATAAACAGTGGCGCATTAATACTTACAAATACCCCAAAAGGAGTCCTAGATGGGTTATTCTTAGCCCTTAAAACACACACACACTTGAACACACACTCCACATCACTCCCACTGGCTAAGTTTCTCCGATTGGGTTTTTATAAGAAGACAGAGTTCCTGTTAACAGTGCTAACCGAACAGCTTCAGCTTGAGGCAGAGGGCGGATGGTAAGACCCTCCTGGCTGGGCATGATGTCACCAGTCCTGTGTTTCTCATGACCCAACAATGTGAGTGTTTGCATTGCACGCTGGAGCCGGTGATGCAAGCACACTGGTAAACAGGCCCCAGACAGGCAGGCCTTGTTGCTAGCCCTGGGCTGCAGAAGTCTGGCCAGGGCCCAGCTTCAGCTTAACTCTTTCCTGGAAGAACTCACTGATGAGCCATTGAGGTTTGGCTAAGGAACCTCCTCTCCCCAGGACCTGCCCAGCTTCCAGACTCAGGCCTTAGTGGTGACAAGATTTGAATGAGGACTCACCCGGCCCTGTTTCTTACTCATTCATCCTTTCTGCTCACCCTGAAGGCCTTGAGTATGTGACACCCCCACTCCCTGCACTGAGCCTCTGCTTTTCTTGGTCACCATGGGGGAAGGAACCAGGTCCTTAACCTTTCTGTCTACACCCACCATCCTGAATGAGCCAGAAGCTTCCCTATATGCTTACGGGATGCTCATCCGATGCAAAAGCCTGGCCTGAAGAAGCCGAGGCCTCTTCCTCTTAGAGCATGGTGGCACTTGTGTGGCCCCAGCTACTCAAGAGACTGAAGAAGAAAGAACCTGTGTTTAAAATTAGCTGGGCAGCATAGTGAGATCCCGTCTCACAAAAAAACCACCACCACCAACAACAACAACAATAATAATCACTTCCACAGAGCGCACCAGGTCACTTTTTATTTTGTTTCATGTAATCATCATTATTACATTTAATTGTGTGTGCGTGCACACTTGAGCGCACAGGCCGTGGTGCATCAGTTGTGCAGTTGTCAGAGGGAAACTTTCAGAGAGCAGTTGTCCTGTTCTAGCCTGTGTATGGGTCTTGGGAATCAAGCTCGGACTGTTAGGCCAACACGTAGCCGCAGTCACCTTGCCAGCCAGTTCATTGTTATTGAGACAGGCTCTTGCTGTGTAGCCCAAACTGGACTCAAATTCCCAAGTACTGGGATTGTAGGCCTGTACAACCTTGCCTACAACCCCACCCCCATTATTTTTTTAAAACCCGAAAGAGTTTTTTAGAACTTTGAAATCCGTCCAGCCCCAAGAATGTTGATCAGGGCTGCTAGGCCCCAGACTTCTGACTCAGGAACAGGATAAGCCTTATAAGTGGCTGCCTCCCACTGGCATGTCAGCCCACCAAAGATGGAGAGCTATCTTTCTCTGTGTTCTCCCCCAGCATCCAGTCCCACTGAGGGGCTTCATACCCTGTAAAGGCTGTGGTACTGGAGATGATGGGAAACTGAGGCCTGAGTCTCCAGACCGGCTTCCCCTGGATCTTTTCCAACACGTGGAGTTCTGACTTCCCCAAAAAAGGTAGCTGTTCATATTTCTCTGCAGAGTTCTCTGCTGGCTGCTCACAGGCAGCTCCGTGACCCCCCTCCGACATTCCAGAGCAGCCTCCTCCCGGCTGGCTGGTTTTTTAGGCATTGATGAGTTTTCTTTGGCTGAGGGCTCAGCTGATATAAAACGGGGCCCAGTGCATTAACGCTGGGGTTAGGAAAGAGATGGCCCGAGGGGAAAGCAAGGACGGGGGTTGTCAGAAGAATCTGATGACTGCCTGGAACCTCCAGATCCATTTTTGTTTGTTTGTAGATTTTTGGGGGGGGGAAGGGGTGTTTGTTGTTGCTGACACAGCATTTCACGTAGCTCAGACTAACCTCTCATTTGCAATGTAGCCAAGGATAACCTTGAACTCAACTCCTGATCCTTCTGCTCCTGCTTCCCGAATGCTAGGTTGACCGGTGTGGGCCACTAAAGCCAGCAAATTTTTATTTTATTGGTGTTAGGGATTGAACTGAAGCCCTTGCTCATGCCTGGCAAACTCTCTATCACTGATGTGCACGCAGCCCTTGCTTTCAAACCATCCAGGACTGTAAGTGTGTCCATTAGGCCCCACCTTAATCTTAACACTGGAGAACTATCAAGACCCATGTGGAATGCCAGAAGGCCCCTGTGGTCTGACATACCCTTGACAACTGTGGGACTCCCCACCCCTCTCTTAGAGACCCCAGAAAGTACACCAGAGCTGAGGCCATGAACACATTGAGCCATGCAGTAGCACTAGGTTACAGAATATTGTCCTGATGAGTATGGCTGGTACACAGGTGTGATAGTGCTGCCTGACACTAAGCTCTGGAACTGATGCACTTGGTTTGATAAACACCTCATTGTCAGGTACCCACTGGGTTCCAGGGACAGCAGAAAGCGTGTCACAAGTTCTGCTTTACAGCGCCCTCTGACATGCCTTTAGTAGACACTAGAATTAGCCCCACTTTCCAGAGGAGCAAAATGGCTCCGCAACGGCTGCACATGCCATTAGCAGAAGTGGGGTCTGGCAGCTCAAAGCACTTCCTGCTAGACCTCAGGAGGCACTAACTCAGGGCACCTGCTCAGTTCCTTCAAGCAATCGGTGCCAAGCCCAGTCAGGCTGCTGCCTACTCTAACAGATGACCTTGGGCTTGCACTAAGCTCTAGACTCTCTCATGTGAACCATGGGAAAATCTCCTACTCTTGCCACCACCACGGGGACACTCAGAACCTTGGAAAGTACAAGCTTTGAACTAAGACCCTGGGCTCAGGAAGGCAGGGAAAGGATGGAGCTGCATGGAGAAGGGAAGGTGAGGGAGGGCCTGGAAAGGCCGTTAGTAAAGGGGACAACCTGCAAGCCAGATGCTGAAGGCACGTGGGTCCCTGCTCCAGCCTGCAACCTGCCCCTCAACATGTCCCCTCCACTGGTACCTGAGAAATTCCACCTAGCTGTAAGAGCCTGTAAGACCAGGAGTGGTGGTGGTCCACTCATTTTAGTCCCAGTCTTTGGGAGGCAGAGGCAGGTGGATGTACATGAGTTCCAGGCCAGTCAAGGCTATGAAAAAATGTATACTCCCCTAATACCTCTCAGCAGGTGCCCTCACCATCCAACCTCCTTCCCAAAGCCCAGCCTCCCGCCATCCCCCACTGCCCACTGTATCTTAGCACACACATTTATGAGAAGAAGGTGAGGTAGAACCTGACCACAATTTTTCCTAGCACTTAGACATCGAAGAAAGAAGGATCTGGAGTTTAAAGCCAGCCTCAACCACACAGCAAGTGCAAGGGCAGTCTGGGCGACATGACACTGTTTCAAAACCAAGATGCTTTACAGGCTAAAGGCACTAAAGGCACTTGTCGGAAGCTTGACAACCTGAGTCCAGTCCCCTGGAGCCACACAGTGGGAAGAGAGAAGTGCCTTTTGCAAGTTTTCTTCTAACCTTCACACTCACACTATGACATGGGACACACGCTCGCATGCACATGCACACGCACACACACAAGTACAAATACAGTAAAAACTTAAGAAAACAAAAAGTAAATAATTACTTTGTGAGGAGCATACTAGGACTGTTATATGTGTGGATGTTGGTGGAAATGTTATCTTTTGGCACCTGGCCTTCGATATCAGAAATTTCTAATCTAGAATATATGAAGTTCCTGGAATAAGTGGGCAGTCACTGAGCGGGTGGATGGGTAGTGAGCTGGGTGGGCGAATGAGTGGTTGGGTGTACAAATGAAGGAGAGGGAGGGATGGAGGAAGGGAGGGACAGAATGACTTCCTCCTGGTCCCAGGATCATGAAGGCTCATGCAGGGCACTGGAGGAGAACTAGGGAAGGGCTCTCCAAGCAAATGGCAGGCATGAGAGAGGCTTGGAGTTGAGAATGACTGCCACATGGATGGCAGACCCAACTCAGTGAGAAATATACCGAGGAGAGGTTATCTGAACGGAGTCTCTCTCGGAGCCTCCTGGAAAGCAGCCAAGAGGGTGAGTAGTGATTAGGAACCCACAGCCCAGTGAGCAGGCAGAAGCAGGCCAGCCTGGGGAGCTAGCCTTGAAGAACTAGGACTGGCTAGATTTGGTTTCCAAGGAATAGAGAGAGAGGCTACTCTCTGGCTCTGCTGCCCACGCACAGGAGTAAGGCCACCCACAGCTGCTGAGTCAGCTGGAAAGAGAGGCCCCACAGTGCTTCAGCCTCGGGGTCAGTGTCAGAGAGAGGTGGGTTCAGGACTGAGGGTGTAGCTCAGTGCGCTTGTCCGGCACTACCACAGCACCAAAACATTAAAAAAGGATGCGGGTCACATCCTACCCAGTCGCTGATGACTGTATGACCCTGGACTACAGCATCCCTTCTTCAAAACCCCATTTTATCTCCAAAATAAAATAACACAAGAAAAGCATGTGCTGTTAGTGATATTAGTGTGCACCAGACTATGTTAAGAACCTACCTGAGCCGGGCGTGGTGGCGCATACCACCAGCACTTGGGAGGCAGAGGCAGGTGGATTTCTGAGTTCGAGGCCAGCCTGTTCTACAAAGTGAGTTCCAGGACAGCCAGAGCTACACAGAGAAACCCTGTCTCGAAAAACCAAAAAAAGAAAAAAAAAAAAAAAGAACCGAGCAAGGGAATGCATTTGTTTATTTGTTGGTTTATTGAGACAGGGTCTCACTCTCTTTTGCTAGCCTGCTCCACTACATAGAGCAGGTTAGACTCAAAATCACAGATACCTACCTGCCTTTGGCTCCTGAGTGCTGAGGTTAAAGGGGTATGTGCCTGCACACTGGGGCCTTTCCTTTCCTTAAAGTCAGGAACTCATGTATCTCATGTCCCCTTTTGTAGCTGAGGATGACTTTGAACTTCCAATCTTCCTGATTCCATCTCACAAGTGCTAGAGATAGAATCCAGGGTCTTGTGCGGGGTAGGAAAGGACTCTACCAACAGGCCACACTCCCAGTTCCATTGTCTGGCGTTCTTTGTTTTAGACAAGGTCTCATATGGCCCAGGCTGGCCTCAAACTCACTACCTAGCCAAAAATGACCTTGCATTTCTGATCTGCATTTCTTCACCTCTCAAATGCTGAGAGCATGGGCGACTGTCACCGGTCCCGCTATTGTCCCCATAAAACAAAGCATATGAGACCTATGCCTCAGCGGTGCCACAGCGACTTAACTCCAAGCCCTTGTTTATGGGATATACTCTGAAGAGCCTCTCTCTCACTTCTCTCTCTTCTCTCTCTCTCTTTCTCTCTTTCTCTCTCTCTGCAATTTTTATACATCCTTCAGTGCCCATTCTGAAATATAATCAAAGAGATCTTGCATGACTACAGAAATCCATAGAACAGATTTCCAGATGAAAAAATTAAGCAACAATGATGTGGACAAGAGACAGGACTGGGAAACTTTGCAGCTTCCATTCTCTTCCGCCACCAAGCCCCCTCCCCTTTAGAAAGTCTCACTGTGTAGGCCTGGCCTCAAACCCACAGACCCACCTACTTGCCTTTGCCTCCCAAGAACCTGTATTAAAAGTGTGAATGTATGTGTTACCATGACCCACGATTCTCCTTCCTTCCTTCCTCCCTCCCTCCCTCCCTCCCTCCCTTCCTTCCTTTTATTTTTTCCCCATAACAGGGTTTCTCTATATAGCCATGTGGAACTCTCTCTGTAGACCAGGCTGGCCTTGAACTCGAAGATTTGCCTGCCTCTGCCTCCCAAGAGCTTGGATTAAAAGTGTGAGCCACCATGTCTGCTGTTCACATTTCTAAAATTTCACACTGCCCCTTCAAGCATCCTGGACAGTTCTTGTGAGTCATACTTGGCACGTGTTATACAAACTTCCCGTTTCCATGCTGATGCCAAAGCCTTTTACAGCTCTTCGAGACAACCTTAAGCCAAATGTAGGGTAGCAGGATGTGTCAGTGCATGTCTGTAGCACGCAGGAAGTTGAGGCAGGAAGATTTGGGGCTCTACAGAAGCCTGGGCTACACATTGAGATCCTGACTCAAAAAGAAGTATCTCTGACTCATGGTGGCACATGCCTAAATCGCAGATCTTGGAGGTAAAGACAGGAGAATGAGGAGCTCAAGTCCAGTCTTAGCTGCATGAGAACTTGTCACACACACACACACACACACACACACACACACACACACACACACACACACCAAAGGATGGAGAGATGGCTCAGTGATTAAGAACACTGACTGTTCTTCCAGAGGACCCATGTTCAATTTCCAGCACCCACAAGGCAGCTCGCAACTGTCCGTAATTCCAGTTCCAGAGGATCAGACACTCTCACACAGACACGCAGGCAGAACATCAGTGTACATAAAAATAAATAAATAAAATAAAATAAATAGATAAACGGGGCTGGAAAGGTGCCTCAGTGGGTGAACCACTTAATATGCAAGCATGAGGGCTTGAATTCACAACCCTAGCACTGGTGTGAAATGTCAGTATAGCACACCCCAAGTGCATGTAGACACACGCACGCTCACACACACACATGAATAAGTAGGCTAGCTAGTCATCCTTCTTTCACAGAAAGGGAAGCTGCTTGGGAAAATGAGTTACGTTGCTTGAGAACTTAACAGTCAACCAGAGAAGAAACCCGCGGTAAACCACAGGGCTGTGTGGCTCACATTCCGGGGCCCTTTCCCCACCGCAGGCTTCACCTCTCCCTCACCCCCACGCAGATGACCAAGATAGAGGAAGATATTAATCTGAAGTCTGCCTGGTAGGTCAGAGTGCTGGGATGTGCCACTCTCAGGTAAAGCGCGAGCCCTTGACTAGTTAGCATGCACAGGCGATTAGCTTCTGTCCCCAGCAACAGAAAAGAAAAAAAGGGTGGGTGGGAGATCAAGAGGTCAAGCAGGAGAACATCTTTCTTTTGGACATTTTTCAAATAAGTGAATTAGGTCTGCTCTGAAAACTCATGAAAGATCTGAGTAAATGGACAAGCTGGAAACACTCTGAACCAGATTATCCCCGCATGACAGTCAGGAGGCCAGAGCTTCCCTCTAAGCCCATTAGCGCATCTCGCTCATCTCCTGGTCACACCTACCCACCAGGCACTGGGCCCCAGGGGAGCCTTTACGCAGCAGTACCTCTGACTCTGAGACGTCCCCTCCTAGAAAGCTTCCTTCTCCAAGGGGACAGACACCAAGAGAAAGGAGAAAAATAAAGACCACCTGTTACCATCACCGCCATCTCATGAAACGCACTAGCAGAAAAACTACCTCGCAAATGACTCACCACACGGTCTCAGTTTTGTCACTGGGCAGAGGCAGGAAGAACATGGTCTAGGATGGGGCACCTGACAATGCTTCGATGAGGGAGAGAAAAAGATGCTTATGTCCTCTGTCTTTGGGCTGAGAGCCACAGAAAATTCTTCTGGCTACCTTAAGTCTAAAAAAGCAAGAGCTAGCTGCTGACAGGAAGTTTTAGTAGCGTGTTCATTGGAGTCTGGTGCTGTGTAGCAGGTAGAGGCATCAACCACTCCCAACGGCAAGAACAGAAAACCTCAAGAATACATAAAACAGCCAAGCATGGTGGCCCAGTCCTGAAATCCCAGCACCTGGGAGGTGGAGGCAGGAGGAACCTAAGTTCAAGGCCAGCCAGGGCTCCATAAGACCCTGTTTCATAATTCATTAATTATGATGATAATTAATTAAAAATAAATTGGGGGGGTTGTTGTTGTTGTTTTCTTTTGTTTTTTTTTTTTTAAGAAACAGAAGGGCCAGGCTGTATGCAACTATATTTAGTGTTCACCTAGCATGAGTAAAGTTCTGGGTTCAATCCCTACCACCAGGGGAGTAATAAAATCAGGCATCTTTCTCTCTCAATCTCTCTCTCTTTCTCTCTCTCTCTCTCTCTCTCTCTCTCTCTCTCTCTCTCTCTCTCTCTCTCTCTCCTCTCTCTCTCCACTGTCTCTCAAATTCTTTTGTTAATGGTCATATTCCTTTACCTACAGATAGGGTATATTTCTCATTTACAAGGGAACTCTAGTACCAAACGTCTTCTATATTTCGTATCTTATGGCTTCAGCAACCAGAGACCTCACCAACCAAGAGTTTTTCGGTTCCAGCATGAGAGAGAAAACAAACTTGGAAGGTATGTGATAGACCCAGCTGAGTCACAAGTCTCCCTTTAACCCAACAAACTATGAGGCTTATCACAACAGACAGCTGGACCTGTGAGAGGGCTGGCTGAGTAAAGGTGCCTAATGTCAAACTTGACGACGGGTCTTCAATCTCTGGGATCCACGTGGTGGAAAGTGAGAACACACACATGCGTGCGAGTACACACATAAATAAGTAAATAAATAAATGTAATAAAAATGTTTCAAATGAGACCCTCGAGGTTAAGAGTCAGAAGACGGAGAAGCAGAGCTAAGTAGGGGAGCCGAGTGCACACTGCTCTGATGTCTGATGTGGAGACAATGTGTGCTGTAAGAGGCATGCAGGAGAAGTGTTGTGTGGGTCCAGGGAGGAAGCCAGCAAGTCCTCGAAAATCAGGGCAGCTCTTTGAAAGTGAAAGTATTTGAACTAGGCTTTGAAACTGAGATCAATGGTCTTAGGGACCAGCCCCAGTAGGTGGGAAAGCATCGGCTAAAGATCAATAGATCAGTGTCTGACCTTGTCAAGATCTGTCTAGTGGTAGTTTTTAACTGAAATAGAATTTATCTATAAGAGAAGGTAGACATGGCAGCTCATACCTATAATCATTGCACTCTGAGGGGGGAGGCAGAAGGATTGCCTTGAGTTTAAAATCAGCCAGGGTTACATAATCAGTCCTAGGGCAACCTGAGTAATAGAATAAGACTCTCTCAACAACAATAATAACACCAACAATGGAAACACCAGTCAAAAAAGCTCGTTTTGGTTGGGTGTGGTGAGGCATACTTGAAATTGTTATCTCAGGAGAAAGAAGGAAGAGGATCAGCATTAGTTCCAGGCCAGCCTAAGCTACATAAGGTCCTTGTCTGTGGGGCTGGAGAGACCGCTCAGTGGCTAAGCGCACCTGCAGCTCTTGCCAAAGACTCACAGCACTCACACCCAGCAGTCCAAGCAGCCTGCAGCTTCCGAGGGACCCCATGCCTCGTTCCTGAATCCTGGGCTACCTTCGCTCTCCTGAGTTCTCCTTCCACCGTGTAAGTTCCAGGGATCAAACTCAGGCTGTCGGGCTCGACGGCAACAGCCTTTACCTACTGGACTATCCCACCTGCCCGGTTTATCTCCATTTGAGACAAGGTCTTACTCTATAGCCCAGGCTGGCCTCAGACTCATGGTGATCCTCCTGCCTCAGCCTGCCAGAATCACAAGCATGAGCCATCACAGTGGGCCATAATCTTCTTGGGGTTCTCTCATTTTCATTCAGACTGCATCCCGAATTCCACACTGCACTTGCTGATGTCTTGCTTGCCTGCTCCAATCCAATCTCATTTTGTTTATGATTTCAGCCCTTACTACTCTACTTAAATGACTGATGTTTTTCTTCCTTGTGTTTAGACCAAACCTTTGCTCTTCTGGGAAGAACATCAGAGAAGCGATCACATGCCCTTCTTAGTGCATTAGATCAAGAGCTACTATCTGTCGGTACGATTTATTACTGGTCATGTGAACACGGATCGCTTGGTTCAAAGTTAGGGTCAGTTGGCTTTCTCCTTTGCAAGGCATTGCTTTGTAATTAGTGTCCTGGGGGAGATTCTGAACACCAGGCATAGATGTAAATTTCTCATCGTGCACAGTTTCTAAAAGATGTTACCAAACAGCATACTTTCTGCTTTTATTCTACAAATGTCACCCGCTTGTCTACTGTGGAGTGAGATCTGACCTACGTATGATGCATGGCGTGATTATGTGTAGCTCTGTGATCCTTGTGGGCCTCACAGTCCTTATCGTAAGTGGAGATTATCGTACCCGTGGTGGTTTGAATGAGACTGTCCCCTGTGCTGGCTAGTTTTATGTCAACCTGACAGCTACAGTCATCTGAAAGGAGGGAGCCTCAATTGAGAAAATACCTCTATAAGACTGGGCTTCAGAAAGAAAAAAAAAAAAGGATTGGACTGGAGGCAGGTTTTTTTTTTTTTAAATTGGTGATTGATGGGGGAGGACCCAGATCATTGTGGGTGGTGCCATCCCTGGTCTGGTGGTCCTGGGTTCTATAAGAAAACAGGCTGAGCTGGGCGTGGTGGCACAAGCCTTTAATCCCAGCACTCGGGAGGCAGAGGCAGGCAGATTTCTGAGTTCGAGGCCAGCTTAGTCTACAAAATGAGTTCCAGGACAGCCAGGGCTATACAGAGAAACCCTGTCTCAAAAAACCAAAATAAATAAATAAATAAAAATGAAAGAAAGAAAGAAAGAAAGAAAGAAAGAAAGAAAGAAAGAAAGAAAGAAAGAAAGAAAGAAAGAAAGAAAGAAAGAAAACAGGGCAAGCCATGGGAGGCAAACCACTAAGCAGCGCCCCTCCACGGCCTCTGCATCAGCTCCTGCCTCCAGGTTCCTGCTCTGTGTGAGTTCTGGTCCTGACTTTCTTCAATGATGAATTGTGATATGGAAGGGTAAGCCAAATAAACCCTTTCCTCCCATGCTGCTTTGATCATAGTGTTTCATCATGGTAGTGGTAGCCCTAAGACATCCTTATAGGCCTTGGCATTGAACACTTGGATGGCAGTTGGTGACGCTGTTTGGGAAGGCCTAGGAGGTGTGGTTTGGAGGTAGAAGTATGTCAGTGGGGGTGGCTTGGAGGTTTCAAAGCTCCTCAGCGTCCCCAGTTTTCTGTTCCTCCATCAGGTTCGCCATGTGAGCCCTCTGCACCCTGCTCCTCCATCATGGACTCTAGTCTTCCGGAATCATAAGCCCAAACAAACTCTTTCTTTATATATATATATATATATATATATATATATATATATATATATATATATATAAATTGCCTTGGTTGTGGTGGTTTGTTTTTTTTTAACAGCAAGAGAAATGTAATAAATACAACATCATGGGCTGGGGAGATGGCTCAGCAGTTAAGAGCACTGACTGCTCTCCCAAAGGTCCTGAGTTCAATTCCCAGCAACCACATGGTGGCTCACAACCATCTGTAATGAGATCTGACTCCCTCTTCTGGAGTGTCTGAAGACAGCTACAGTGTACTTATAATAAACAAGCAAACAAACCACGAGTACAACGCATTACTATCCCGTGTTGCTGATGCTGAAGTGGGCCCAGCTCTTGTAAAGCTGGCCAGGGTTTGCCCTGTTGGTCCTGTGGCCCCAGCTCTGACCTTGAACAGCTCTGACCTGCCCCTCTCTGGTCTGCTCGCTCATCCTGCCTTTGCTCACACCCTGGAGCATCTGCCTGTCCTCACCAACATGATCTCCTCCTCCTCCTGGCCAAACCTTACCTGTGATATCATTTTATAAGTTTGGGAGACACAAGGAGAGTCCTGTCGAGACTAGTTCCTTCTGGAGCCATGTCAGCAATTACTCAGTATGCCTTGAGGTGCCGAGTGACACCTGGGACCTGTGGGTGGCAGTAAGTGAGGGAAGCAGACATTGCCTTCCTCCAACAGTGTTCCAGGCCTGAGAAAGGAAACTGCTACACAACGTAGAGGAGTCAAGATAGTTCTATCTCCTGCTTCTGAAGATACGAAGGTCACGAGCTCCAAACCAGCCTTGGCTATATTAAGACTATTTCCAAGGCAGAGAGAGACAGAGAAACATAGTTATCTGATATATGTGTACTTGAAATTACAACACAAAATGATACATTTACTCTGATCCAGCCTTCGAATTTGACTTAACTTTCTGAAGCATGGTTTTATTTTATACAGGGTTTCACATAGTCCAGGTTGGTCATGAACTCTCTCTGTAGCTGAGGGTTACCTTGAATCAAACACGCCTGCCTCTACCTTCAGGGACCCCAGTGTGTACCACCACACTTGAGAGACAATTTTTAAAAGCCAAGAAAGGGCAGGTGAGAGGGTTCAAAAATGTAAAAATGTCTTGCTCGGCACTCCCCACGTCCTGCGTTTAGCCCCGGAGCCCATGGAAAGAGAGAGCTGACCTCTGAAAGTGGCACTCTGACCCCCATCCACAGTCTCCCTGCCCGCGCTGTCTCTCATCTCTCTGTTTCTGTCTCTCTGTGTGTCTCTCTTTGTGTGTCTCACCAGTAATAACAAATAAATTAATTTTAAAATAATAAAATAAGCTTAAAACCAAAACGTGTTGGAGGTGCAGGAGGATGAGGTCCCTCACCATACTGAGTGCAAAGTCACTCTTGGGTTTGGCTTTTAGAGCTGGCCCTTCCACCAATCACTGCTTCCTTTCGACTTTTTATTCAAGATCGTAATGATCAAACATGATAAAGGTGAGAGGTACTTTGGAACTCCCACAGGGCCAAGAAATGTCAGCTATTTCTACCCTGAGGGCCAAGGACCTGAGATCTAGGTCTTGTCGACTCACAGCTCAGAAAGCATCACCTCAGTGGCCCTGTCTCTAGGCCACTCAACAATATACAGGAAGTTCTCCCTCCAGCCAAGCTCAACATCAGAGGACTGGGTTTCCCAGGCTGGTCTCCTAGGGAGGAAAAGATAGTTATAGGCTGTGCTTCTGCCCTGCTAGCACCTGAACAATAATTGGTGATAGCAGCCAAAGGCTTTTATTGCCCTCCCCAGGTGGGCCCTAAAATCCTGCAGGAGTCTAAAGCCACAGCCTTCTTGGAAGGTGGAAGAATTTTTAGGCTTAAACTCCCTGGGTAGACAAGGCTAGCCTTTTGATCTCAATACTGGAGAAGCAGAAGGAGGAATATCTCTAGCTTCAACTCAGCCTGGTCTACATAATAAATTTGAGGAGAACTTGGGCCATATAGAGAGTATCTCTCTGTGTGTATGTTTGTGTGAGTGTGCACATGCATACATGTGTAATGAGTGTATTCAAGAAAGAGAGAAAAAGAGACAGATAAAAATCCCACCTGTTTCTTAAGAAATCCCCATTTCCTTTCTTTTCTTTTCTTTTCTTTTTTTTTTTTTTTTTTTTTTTTTTTTTTTTTTTTTTTTTTTTTTTTTTTTGGTTTTTCGAGACAGGGTTTCTCTGTGTAGCCCTGAATGTCTTGGAACTCACTCTGTTGACCAGGCTGGCCTCGAACTCAGAAATCCACCTGCTTCTGCCTTCCAAGTGCTGGGATTAAAGGCGTGCACCACCACTGCCTGGATCAGAAATCCCCAATTTTTTTTAGTTTTTAAAAGATGTATTTATTTATTTATTTAATATATATGAGAGTACACTGTAGCTGTCTTCAGACACACCAGAAGAGGGCATCAGACCCCATTACAGATGGTTTTGAGCCACCATGTGTTTTCAGGGAATTGAATTCAAGACCTGTGGAAGAGCAGTCAGTGCTCTTAACCACTGAGCCATCTCACCAGCCCTGAAATTCCCATTTCTTAATCCCAAACTATAAACTATAATGTACATATGAATCCTTGAAGAATCTCAACAATGCACAATTGTCTTTCCTTGTCTGTGGTGAGTAGTTTTCCACCACAAATCATGTATCTATCTAATTCTGTGATTCTCCCTGTAAATTACAGTATATAATACACAATTAAAGGGTTATAGCAATAATAATAAAAATTACAGTTATGGAACTAGACTGCAAAATAGATTGTCAGCATTATTTACTGCTCTTGTGTTTTGGAGCCATTACCAAGAACGATAAGAATTATTTTGATCCCAGCACTCAGGAGGCAGAGGCAGGCAGATCTCTATGAGTCCGTGGCCAACCTGGTCTTCATAGTGAGTTCTAGGCCCAGCCAGAGCTACACTGTGAGATCCTATCTGGAAAAAGGTAAAATAAGAGAAGCGCTTGAGCAGAGTTGTAATGGGGCTAGAGAGAACACTGTCTATAAATAGCTTGTCCCCAAAACATTAAAACCTAAACCAAGTCCCCAGCACCCACATAAAGAGCTGTTGGCTTGAGTTTTTAATCACAGTGCTGGGAAGACTGAACCTGGAGGATCCCTGGGGCCCACTGGCCAGCCAACCTGGCCTAAGCCTCAGCTTTCAGTAAAAGGCCCTAGCTCAGAAAACAGTAAGGCCCACACCTGAAGCTAACCTCTGGCCTCCTTACTCATGTATGCGCATGCATGTCAACATGCATGCACACATACACAATTTTTTTAAATTAAAGAACAGTGACAATATAACAGATGATCTGATAGCAGAAGCTACCAGGAGACTAATGGGAAAGTATCCCATGAATCGTGGGGGTGCTGAACAAAGATGATTTACACTCAGGGAAGGATGGCCGGAGATCTTAGTAGCTACTCAGAATTATGCACAAACACAAGGTTTTTTTTTTTCCTGGTATTTTGCATTTAATATTTTTGAACAGCTACTGACTAGGGGCAACTTAAAGGCAGAAAAAAAAAAGATAAAATACTACATGGATTCTGATTCAGGATGCTTGGCATGAGGTCTGTGAGATGATGTGATGTCAGAGCCAGCTGTGGTACAGCATCCTTGATGCCAGCACTCTGGAGGTAGATGTGGGCAGATCTCTGTGAGTTAGGGGCCAACCTGGTCTACAGAGTGAGTTCCAGATCAGCCGGGGTTACATAGAGAATGTCAAAAGATAAAAGAGAGGGAG
This sequence comes from Mus pahari, assembly GCF_900095145.1. Lineage (NCBI taxonomy): Eukaryota > Metazoa > Chordata > Mammalia > Rodentia > Muridae > Mus > Mus pahari. The sequence goes on from NC_034602.1 coordinate 25,720,409, forward strand.
AGAGGGAGGGAGNGAGAGAGAGAGAGAGAGAGAGAGAGAGAGAGAGAGAGAGAGAGAGAGAGGTAATATTGAAATACTATGTCATTGTTTGTGAGCTCAGAGCTAAGTACCACCACATATCACTCGGGAAGTGAGTTTGCATCAGAGGGGTGCTCCATTTCCTCCCCTATCTCCTGCCTGAGAATCAGAGAGCCCAGCTGCAGGCTCTTGCTGTGAACCACCTCATACTCAAAAATGTCTAATAAAATAAGTCTTTCTCCCCTGCTACATAGGCTCTGAGTATCTTCCGAGACCATTACGTCACTGTCTGTCTCTGGCACTGGGGTCTGAACTCTCCTTGGAGTCTGTGCCATGCTGTTATTCCACGCCCCACCCCACCCCCCGCCCCACCCCCGTCTGTTCATGGCATTGGTAACTCTTCTAATAAATGCCTCAGTCCCAAGTAATCTGTCCCCGTGTCCCTTTCAATCACCTGCCCCATTTGTTTTAGTTAGGGCTCTATTGCTGAGAAGACACACCATGACCTTGGCAACTCTTACAAAGGAAAACGTTTCACTGAGGCCGGCTTACAGTTTCAGAGGTTTAGTTCATTATTGTCATGGTGGGAAACATGGCAGAGTACAAGCAGACATGGTGCTGAAGAGGAAACTGACAGTTCTGCAACTGGATCAGCAGGCAGCAGAAGGAGTCCATGTACCACGCTGGGTATAGCTTGTGTGTAAGAGACCTTGCAGCTAGGAACTGAATGTGGGCCTTCTGGAAGAGCAGTATAGGCTCTTAACTTGACCCCTCTTTTTATTTTGAAAGTATTACCTTTTTATGTTTTATTTAGTCAATTTTGGTGTGTGTGTGTGTGTGTGTGTGTGTGTGTGTGTATGTGTGTGTGTGCACCACATGCATGCAGGTACACACAGAAGCCAGAAGAGGGCATCAAATCCCCTGGAGCTGGAGTTACAGGCAATTGTGAGCTGCCCCGTGGGAACCAAACTCTGGTGGTTTGTAAGTGCAGCAAGTAAGCTGGGTGATGGTAGCTCATGCCTTGAATCCCAGCATTCGGGAAGTAGAGGCAGGTGGATCTCTGTGAGTTCGAAGCCGGCTTGGTCTACACAGAGAGTTCCAAGACAGCCAGGTTTAGACAGAGAAACCCTGTCTCAAACAAACAAACAAACAAACAAACAAAAACGAAAGACCAGCAAGTGCTTCTAACCATTGCTGTCTCTCCAACCGGAGTTACCATTTTTTGTTCGGTTGGATTTTTTGGTTTGGTTTGAGTTTGTTTGTTTGTTTGTTTGTTTGTTTTTGGTATGGTTTGGGTTTAAGACAGGACTAGTGTCGCTGCTACTATGCAGGGATCTTGATTGGCTTTGTCTTCTCCTTCAATTAAAGAACTGAGAGATAGGGACTTCTCAGACATGGCAGGCAGCAACAGGTAACAAGCTTTATTCAAGGTGGAGAAGTGTATATACCGCAGAACACGACTCACAAAGACTTCCTGTGGTGCAGAGATGGGGCTCAGAATTCAAAATTCCTATTTCCCCTAGATGCCTAGAGGGGTTCAGTGTTCAAGTTAAAGGAAGGGGAGCTGATAGGCCCACAACAGCTTCACATAGACATGTTCAGGACTGGCGGAGAATCTATCTGAGCACCCGGAAGGACCAGCCATTAGTGGATCCCTGCTGGCTGCAGAAAATTCCTGGCAGGCCATTGTCTCAGCTCAGGAAGATGAGGTAGAACCTGGAACTTTCCATTGTTATCAGCTATCTATGGCCCCCTTTCCTCTCTATCTGCCTGCCAGAGATCTGTCTGTCTCCTAGTCCCTCTTTGTCCAGCTGACTCTCAAATTCCCTATGAACTCTTGACCTTCCTGTTTCGCCTCCCAAATTCTGGGGTTGTAGGCACTGTGCCCAGCTTGAATTTTTGCAATTTTGGTGCCACTTCTAATGACGTCCTTCCAATAAAGATCCATGTTTGCACAGGGTAGAACAGGGAAGCGTCTGGTATTTATGAACAAAAGTGAACTAACACTGGAGAGGCAGAGACTCTGAGTTCAAGGCCAGCCTGGTCCACACTGTGGATTCCAAGATACATATCAAGACCCTCCTGACCCCTAAAAACAAAACAACAGCAACAAAAGTGTTTGTTTGTTATTATTGGCACCGAAATGGCATACCTATGACCTTGCCCATGGTAGCTAGGCACCCGCTCTGCCCTAGAACTGTATCTCCAATTCAGAAGCTCCTTTTTTGGGGGGTGGGGTGGAGTGGGAGGCTCGAGACAGGGTTTCTCTGTATAACTCTGGCTGTTCTGAAACTCACTTTGTAGACCAGGCTGGCCTGGAACTCAGAAATCCGCCTGCCTCTGCCTCCCAAGTGCTGGGATTAAAGGTGTGCGCCACCACTGCCCGGCTAGAAGCTCCTTTAACACCAAAAGATACCAGTGCCCTCCAGAGTAGGGCAGGATGAGCCCCTCACTTGTGCCCAGTTCCTTCCTTCCACCCTCTGCAGACTTCTTAGAGACACTTGCTTCTTAAAGGGATCCAAACCCTTTTAGGGGGCTGCAGGGCATTTAAGCCTCCTTCAGCAAGTCAAGGGCTTCCCAGAAAACTGCTGAGCCATCTCTCCAGACCCTGGGGAGACCTCAGGTGACACTGGAGCTGAGAGACCTGAATGATGATACATCAGGAGAGTGTGGGGATGAAAAAAAGGCAAGCTAAGAAAATAGTAAATGCATGTTGGGAAGAAGTCTCCAGTCTGGTCTGCAGAGTAGCTGTCACCACTCTTATCCTTAGGGATTTGAAAAACACCCCTACATATGCTGCTGGCAGAAACTAGGGGCGGGGCTTGTTTGTCTGGCCACGCCCACACACAAGGCGTGGTTTATCGACTTTGGGAGCTCTGATTGGTCCATGGTAACAACAAATTCAAGGTGCATCTGGAATTAAGGCAGAAAACCTTATGTTTATGTTATGTTGCCGATGTTAGAGGGAAACTGCCCACTGTACAATCTAGACCCAACCCGAGACTGCAAAAATAAGGGTTGTTATGTGAAAGACCTTGATTTTTTCTTATTATTATTGTTTATTGTGGAGGAGTACGACGCCTGCTGTAGGGCTGGTAAATGTGGGGGGTGGGGGGAACAGGGAGAGGAAGAGCCAGACGGATGCTTTGTGAGCCTATTGTGTGGCACACCTTGCCCTGACAGATATGTGCCCCAGGAAGAACATACCACCACAGGCATATACTGGTCTACTGTGTATGGCTCAAAGCAAGGTTGGGAGACGCCTCTCTTTGCACAGTGAAAATGCACCTCCCTCCAGGGCTGGGCGAGCCAACCTCAGGAGAGGAATTCCATACCCAGTGTGTGTTCTTGGGTCAGCTCACCATGTCTCCAGGCTTCAACGCATAGACTGTGTTGACATCAGTTTACATCCAGTGAAGGGAGGTTTTGAAGAGCCTTGAATGTTAGTGGTTAGAGTTTGGGAGAAGTCTGGTAGGGAGCCAGAGCAGGTCAACCCGCAGGGAGGCACACGCCACCCCACCCTGTGTGGTTTAGTGCAGACAATTAAGGCTTATGCAAATCAGATCTAATCAGACCTAGCTCAGAAACTTCCCAGGGCTTCCAGCAGCCTGTGCAGCAAACTCTTTTTTTCTTCCTTTCTTTTTTGTTTTGTTGTTTTTTGAGACAGGATGTCTCTGTGTAGCCCTGGCTGTCCAGGAACTCACTCTGTAGATCAGGTTGGCCTCGAACTCACAGAGATCCAGCTGCCTCTGCTTCCAGATTGCTTATCACAGACCCAACACAGAGGTTAGCTCTCTGCTCCACCATCTTGGAATTCTTAATACCTTTATTTAATTATGCTTATTCATTTAGTGTGTGTTTGCATAATGCGTGGAAAGGGGTCAGAGAAAAACTTGTAGGAGCCGGTTCTTTTCTTCTACCAGAATTCTGAGACTCAGAACTCCAGCCATTAGACTTGGCACCAAGTCTGTCAGTCATCCTGCTGGCCCAGATTCTTAGTAACTCTGAATTGTGATCACCGTGTTTTGTGGGCAGCGCTGTCTACGGGGGCTCTTCGGTTTAGCCATTGCTGCTCTCAGCTTTGTCACCCAAACTCCACTTCTCTCTCACCCTTCAAATAAGAGAAAATAAAGCTAGTGTCTCTGGCTTTTGATTGCTGTCATGAAACACTATGACCAAAAAGCATGATGGGAAGGAAAGGGTTTATTCAGCTTACACTTCCACAGCACTGTTCATCATCGAAAGAAGTCCGGATAGAAACTCAAACAGAGCAGGAACTTGGAGGCAGAAACTGATGCAGAGGACATGGGGAATGCTGCTCACTGGCTTGCTCCTCACAGCTTGTTCAGCCTGCTTTCTTATAGAGCCCAGGACCACCAGGGCAGATATTACACCACTCCCAATGGGCTGGGCCCTCCTATGTCAAGCACTAGTTAAGAAAATGCCCTACAAGCTTGCCCACAGCCTAGTCTTTACTAAGGCATTTTCTTAATTGCCTCTCAGATAACTCCAGCTTGTGTCAAGTTGACATAAAACCAGCCAGCACAGGCAGGATCCTGGTCTTGCCTTAGAGATAAAGAGTGCCAGGTAAAAAGAGAGCGAACGAAAGCAAAAGGAAGGGGCCCTTTGCAGCTGCCCACTTCCCTGGACTGGCTTCAGAGTGTGACTCTCATGATGTCAGCTTCCTCTGAGACAGTGTGGCATCCAGTTTCCAAATGGCTCTGTCAGTGGCTGAAAAACTCTTCTGATGGGGACAGCAGGTGCTTCCCTTGCCCAGAGGAGGTTGGAGACCTCCTGGTGAGAACAAAATCTTCTTTTCTGACCTAGAGAAGACCAGCCCCTGAATACACCTGTAGGTATGGTAAGAAAAAAAGAGAAGAATAAGCGCCTGGAGGAGTGAAATTCGTATTTAAACACGGCAAAGGCCTCGTCCTCAATGCTTTGGCTAGCCAACTGTCACTGCAGCGCCTGCCCCGTGGGACTCCGCCCCTTTCCATCTCCCGCTCCCCAAGGCGGGCCGGCCGCGGACTCCCTGAGTCTCTCGCTGGGAGATGAGAACTCAAGCAGCTGCCAGACCCTTCCTCTTCTTATCTCGCTGCTTTCCTGACTCCAAACTCAGGTGGCCAGCTCCCTGTTCTTCCTTCCTCCACCTTTCCCCGCTCAGCGGCCATGGAGGGCTACAGTTTGACTGCCCTCTGTTTTTCTGTCTTAAACACCAGTAGATTGCCATCGTTTCCTTCAGAGTCCATTTTAAATTATTTGATTTACAAGGCTAAGAGCTGACGAAAGAGCCCCTGTGTCCCCTGGTTACAGCTGGACCTTTGCACGGGCTGTTCCCCCCCCCCCCCCCGCATGCCCTCGCCCCTGGCTTCTTGTTTGGTGTCGTTGTTTGTTTGTTTGAAGGGCTTTCTCAGTTTCACTCTCGGTCTGGGCTATCTGATCCACCTAGCTTGGCCTCTCAGATGCCAAGGTTACAAACAGAAGCCGCCATTTCTGACTTCAAAAAAATTCTTTTAGCCTCTAGACTTGAGCAAATTTTCTGAGCCTCATAATTCTATTTAATAAAATTGTCAAGAAGCAAGGAGGTGGTGGTGCACGCCTTTAATCTCAGCACTGAAGAGGCAGAGGCAGGTGGATCTCTGAATTTGATGCCAGCCTGGTCTGCAGAGTGAGTTCCAGGACAGCCAGGGCTACACAGAGAAACCCTGTCTCGAAAAAAAACAAAATAAAATAAAACCAAACAACAACAACAAAACTCAACTAACTAAATGGCAAGAACCATTAGTGTCATGGCTGCCGCCATTTCCCATGGCTACATTCTACCCAAGACTCGGTTCTGAGTCCGGAATCCACCTGTCTCAGAACTTGCTTATGGATTTGGTATGCAGATACCCTGGGCACGCATGACCAGGTTGATGGCTACACAGAGAAGCTGATAGACTGTGAAAAGCTGGGAGACACTGCTGAATGAGTCATGGATGGCTCTCAGAAAAGAACTTGATCCCAATGCTGGTGAAAACACTGGCCCCTGGGGCTAGAGAAAAGGCTCCGTGTGTTTAGAGGACTTCTTCTTCCAGAGGACCCGGGGTTCTATTTCCAGCTCCTACATTGGCAGCCCACAACCATCGGTAACTGCAGTTCCAGGGAATCTGACGCCCTCTTCTGGCCTCCTGGGGCACTGCAGGCACATGGTGCACAGACGTGTGCAGGCAAACCACTAACACACATAACAATTTTAAAATAGGAAAAATAAGAAGTAAAAATAAAGTATTGGCCTCTAAGTTCCGAGGTCCAACTTAGCGCAGCCTGAGAATGATGCGGATCCCATATCACAAGCGAGCAAGAGGGAACCAAGAGGGCAGTGAGGACACATGTGTAACTGCTTCCTTTCCTGCGTCTGCCTCACAGAACGGACACGCTTGTGCTCCCGAACCAGACCTAACTGGAGCTGGACAGTGGACGGCCCTGATCAGTGACCATGAGTTCCGACCTTTGGAGCTCTTGCGGTGGATGAGAAGAACCAGAACTGGAACTGTCCAGTGCAGGGTCTTGACGGAACCTAGACCTTGCTGCTGGCCCAAGCCACCCTCTCTTTGCACTGTAGATGAGATCTCTATGTGAATATTTTTCATAGTTAACTTGGCAGATGAAAGGAGGCTCACTGTTCGGGGGCCAGTGTGAGAACTGGAAAGAGACACACCCAAGGTAAACGCACCATTGAAAGTAACTGCTGGAGCTGTGTGCACTTCATAGTGCGACGCCCGGGTATGGTCCCCAGAGTGGGGAGGAGGAGGGGAAGGAGGAGATGGAGGGGGGAGAGGGGGAGGAGGAGATGAAGGAGGAGGTGAAGGAGGAGGAGGAGGGGGAGAAGAAGGAGGAGGAGGGGGAGAAGAAATGGAATATAAAAGAAGAGGAAGAAGAGAAAGAGAAATAAGTGGCCTGCTATCCCCAAGGTGGGCTGACAGCTAACAGCATTATCAGCACTTCCTTCTATGGAGTAGAGAGCAGACTCAGGCTACTTGTCAAAGCCACATAGCAAGAGGCAAGGACCTCATTCCTTGTTGTAATTTAGAAGCTAAGGCATTGACTTCTGAAGCGTCCTGGGTCCCTACTCTCTGCCTGCATCATAGCTATGTGACCTTGGGCAAGCCCCTCTTCTCTCTGACCCTGGCTGCAGGCAAAACCCTTGCTACTGCTTAGCACAGTGCCCAGAGGGACACAGCACACAATCACTTAGAGGACTAAGCAACTGCTGACTGCCAAATTTAGTTGGGGGAGGGGGTAAGATGCTTAACTGTGGCTCTCAGTTGCTCTGTCCATCAAAAGGGTTTGTAATAGCTTGATCTCATCACGAGGAATAAGTGAGTTACTGTAGGCTGAGCTTTGATTTTTCCATAAGCACACTATATTTTTAAGGCTATTTGAGGCCAGGGAGAGATGATGGGGGCCCCAGCCCCCCACTGGCTATAGCTCCAAGCACTGCCTCGACTGCCATTTGGCTATTATTAGGCCCAAAGTCCTCATCTCAAATCCAGATGGGGAGTAAGAGGAGCAGTCAGGGCCTGGGCTGGGAACACGGCTGGGAGACTGCATGTGGGTTTGGGCCCCACCCTGCCTGCAGCTGGTCCAGCAGCCACGTCTACACTTGGCTCTGAGGTTGGTGCTAAGCCCTCCCTCCCACCACTGCCGCCTCCTCTGGGAAGGTTCTGCAGTCTTAGCACTTTCCTGCCAGCCCCCAAAAGGCCGGGCCGCACAGAGGCTTTGAGTCTATGCTGCTTGCCTCGGGAGCCTTGGAGGAAGCAATGTGCTCTCCCATCCACAGCTCTTTATGTGTCCAGGAAGGAATCCTGGGTCTGCTGAAGGAAAAGGGCCCACACATCTGGGCCACACATCTGGGCTCAAATGCAAACCCTGCCATCGACCCGCTCAGTCAACTTGGATAAGAATTACCCTGTCTCTGAACTTCAGTTGTTTTTAATTATGTAAATTGGGTATATCCCAGTACCTACTTGACAGCTGAGTATAAACAGCAGGTGCTCAATACATGCCATACACACAGTAGGTGATTGATATGTACCAGGTTTGATGTTATTTCTCATGCTTGGGTGTATTGAACCCTGAGAAAGAAAGACGGGACTTAGGGTTTGTGTGATTTTGAGACCTGCTCCTTGTCCTCTCTGGGACTCAAGATACCTATCTGGTCCATGAAACGGACATCTAGGGTTTTGGTGTGGCAAGAGCCAGCTCCTGCATTCACTAGTAGTCAGAGAATTGGTTTTAAAAAAAAATCTGACAAGAAATGAGATGGGCCAAGCTCCCACAGGGCAGCTGATCGGTGATCAGGAACAAGGGTCTGCGTCTGAGTTGTGGGTGAGGAGTCAGATGCCGTAGCCTTACTGAGACTGCCTCATCTCTGCAGAGGCAACATCTCACGGGACTCAAGGGTCCTTATGCTGGAACTGCTGCATGTGTATTGGGAACCAGGGTCCAAATCATCAAATGTATCCTAACAAACTAGGGCTACATCTTTCTCCCAGCACTGGGGACCCCTTAAAGGTCCCCAGAGGTCCAGGTTAACCCCCATGAGCCCTCCCCTTTGTCCCTGGGACTGTTCTTCTGATGCCCCCTCTGCCCAGTAGCTGTTCTGTAGTCCTTTCTCTCTCCTCCAAGGATGGCAGTTGGTCAAGCACAGTTGCCCAGAGATACAACAGCTGGATGACATCATGGATGTGACAGTCTTGCCAAACTGGTTTGAGAAGCAGGTCATCAATGTTGCTCCTCGAGCTGCTGGCTGTGACCATGGGGGCCTCGGCTCTACCCACAAGGGGGAAGGGCCCACCCAGTCCCATCTCGGAACCACGGCCTCATTTGTTAGACTGCTCCTGTCTGCTCTCACAGCTAGCATCTGCCGCCTGCTGACCCTGCTGCTCCGTTCCTCCAGCCTTCTGGATGTCAATCTACACTCTGCTCTCAGTAGGTTTTAGAATCTGGGTACCATCTCTCCCCCTGCCTTGCCTGCACCATCAGCCATCAAACCACCTCTCACTCCCTGATTCTTTCTGTTGCCCAACAGCCTCCCGATCACCTCACGCTCCAAGGGTCAGGCCTCAGCTGGCCTTGTAACCACTTATGGGCATCTCCTAAAGCTAAGCTCTTTCTGAAAGGTTTATGGTTTTCTGCTGGGCAGCTTGGGAGGGATACTTAGAAATGCCCAAATCACCACCGAGCACATTGATCTCCACTGCGCAGAGAAGGAAACTGAGTCTCCGAGAAGCCAGAGGCCTTGCGTAGGGCAGAACCAGCTCCAAGAGAACATCACGTTTCTTGCCACTCGCTTGGCCCCAGGTGCAGGCTAGGCCCCTGTCTGGGGCAGGAGAAGTCAGAATGGCTCAGGGAACCAGGCTGCCAGCTTAGTAAAACCATCATTTTTGGACTTGAGCTTTGGAACAAAATATTGCCCTTGGCCCACGAGATGTCTGCCCCTCCCCCCCACACTCTGCCAGTAACAGGGTTGGATGTGGAAGAATCCAGAGCTTTCCTCTTATAGCCCTTTGGAGGACTGGATGCCAGTCAGTCAGTCAGTCAGTTCTGCAGCTTTTACAGATGAGCGGATAGAAACTCAAGCCTCCCAGGTCCTCCCACATTCATTCACCCTTCTCATCTGGCTCTCCCCAGATAGTACCACCCCTATTTCTTATTCTGCCTACATTCTGCTCACCTCCTTTTCTTACCCACAAGCCTCCCAGACTTTACTCTTCTGAAAAATGTCCTTCCATCTAATGACTTTCTTTGTACTCATCTTCAATGATGTTTATCATACATAGCACCACCTCTGAAGAGCCCTCCGAGATTTCTTCCATCTTAGAAATAACAAGGGGAGGAAAGGTGCTCTGGCGCTGGGCAAAATTCTGCCGCAATGGTGCCGTTTCCACCTTGGGTTTCAATATCCTCTTTGTAGAGTCCGACTGTCTTGCACAGTTGTTATCTTGGCGATCTGATATTCAGCGCCTGCTGTACATTCACGGGACGTTTTTCTCTTCCCTGCCTACATTATAAAGTTCTCACCACTCGCAGGGGGGCGCCCTTTGATGCCCAGATCACCATCACCACCACCAGATACCTCTTTTCATGGCACCATCCCTGACAAGAAGGAAGAAAAAGGCAAGGTAGGTCAGTCTGGAGGCGGGCCAGGGCTTGACATGCGTACACAGCACCGCCAGGGTGAGGGCACACAGCGCTAGACAATCCCGGAACCAGGCACTCAACTCCGAAATTCATTGATCCAGTTCATTGATCCCAGCCAGGGCGAGCAGGCGGTTGGTTCACTGGAGCAATCGGCTCCCACTCAAGTAGATCCTGAGACTCCAAAGGGGTCTAGTTGTGTCCGGAGGGAAGGGTGAGTCCCTGGCGATGCAAGATTTTCAGTTCTCCAGATCTGGCCTTGGAGTGCCTTCAACCTCATTCAGAGGATAAGCTGGTACCTAGGCCAGGTAGGGAAGACTAGAAACTGTAGTCTCCACAGTGGGCATCTTCGTTAGTTTGGCGCATTTCTTCTGCCTTACCCTCAAGGGGCTTCCTTTTCTAAGTCTTATTTTCCAATATATAAGGTGAGAGGCCCACCTTTCAGGGCTGGTGGGAGGAAACCAAAAGACTTTAAATAGACACAGGCCCTCTCTTTAGGTATGTACCGGTTGGTCTTGGAGAAATCTGAGCTGGAGCTCTCTGAGAGACTACAGGAGCCAGCTCAGCTCCACCTCGGTTCCACATCGTAGTGTTAGAAGCAGAGATTAGAATCCTGGCTAGGTAGGATGAACCTCGACTCCATTACCCATAGGCTTTTGTCTCATCTGAATAAGGGAACAATTCAAATCTCATTTAGTTGTTATGGATATTATAATCTGATATTATAATCATTATAATCTTATAATATCATAATCTGATACACAACACACACATAAAAATACATTGGTGCTTTTATGGTTTATTGGGTTTTTTGTTGTTTTTTCCGAGACAGGGTCTCTATGTATAGCTCTGGCTGTCCTTTGTAGACCAGGCCGGCCTCGAACTCAGAAATCCGCCTGCCTCTGCCTCCGGAGTACTGGGATTAAAGGCGTGCACCACCACGCCCGGCTTGATTTACAGTTTTTAATTTATCAAGCTGGACTCCAGACCTTATTTGCCCAGGCTCCACCCTACTTTTTTCTCAGGCAAGACCAGTAGAGCGGCTCCACAGCCTCCAGGATGACAGGCAGCTTTCCCCACTGGGTCTGAGCTCTTGGGTCTCCTGGCTGACTCTTTGTATTGCCTCCTTGGGACCTAGTTTCCCCCATTTGTTGAGAGTTGTGAGGGTCATACTCCCTATTTAGAACTTCGGGGCTCTCAGAGGCAGACTTTAAAGGGTTTGAGAGAGCATGCTACACATATGAGCAAGGAAGGCACGATATGATTGATCCTGCTCCATCTCAGATGTCCTGGGCGACTCAATAAAGCGTCAAAATGCTGCTGGTCACCCAGTCCTTAACCTGAGGTGGCCCAGACCAGGTGTCCCGAAAGCGCCCTTTAAGCATTGAGTTGACCCGGCAGTTTGTGTAGTAAGGCCCCTAGTGGGTGGAGTCCGGAGAAAGGATGTGGTCTCAAGAACAAAGAGAAGGGCAGGGAGGGGCTTTCAGGACCGCTCAGGGCTTACAGGATCCCAAGATACTTATTTGCCCGGCTTGTGGCACATTCCGGACTTTGGCTTAGAGCCTGCATCCTGGCGAAGCCCACCCGAGCATGTCTAGAACCTCGCAACAGCAGTTCCCCAAACTACAATACCCAGCATGCCTGTACAGTGAGGGGCTGGAGTCTTTTAGGGGCGGGCCCTAAAAATTGAATTTTCCCAATGGGACCGGAGAAGGGGCGTGACTCAATAGAGAATTGGCTGGGACAGCTTGGCAGGGCGGAGCCAGCCATCTGGCTGGCGCCGCGGGACAGGCGTCTGCAGCAGAGTCCAGGGGACGTTGCCGAACCTGCCTGGGCTCCCGGGCTGCGGTTCCTCCCGTCGGTCTGCCGGTCTCTACTGCAACTGCTGGGTCCCGACCAAACTAACACGAAACTGCGCCGGAACGTCGGGCCGGACTGAGAGGTGGGTATGAGGATCTCGGGGCAACTCTAGGAGTCCCGATGAGTCCGGGGAAGGGGGTGTGAAACCTGGATGTCTGGACAGGGATTCTGAAACTCCCAGGTCCGGGAGCCCCAGCCAAATCACGAGAACTCCAAAGACACATGGTTGAAGTTCTGAGACCCTGGGGAAAGAGTCTTGAAGAGATCCTATGGACTTGGAAGAGGCTTCTCGATCCCCAGAGACACTAATCTATAGGGAGCTGATACCTCGAGGAATCTTTCCCAGATCCTGACCCACCTCCCGCAGGGCCTTAACAATCCCCAGGACTGAAAACCGTGTAGCTTGAAGCCATGAGAACGGTGGCAAGTAGTGGCAGGAATTTCTGAGCAGACAGTCCTGAGTATCACCTAGCTTTAGAACTAACAACACCCTTCCCCAACATGAGGAAGCACAACATGTCCACAATACTTAAGATTGGGCACTGGGGAGGGGAGTTACCCCAGACAGAGTATCTAGACTAGCAGGCAAAGACTCTAGCAGTGCCTTGAACAGAAAGGGTCCTTCAAACTCCAACTAGCGTGCACTGGGACTCCCCCAGACCCATTCACCGGATGGGGTGACTCACACCAAGTGACTGTTGTAGAGAGGGAATGGATGATTTCGGGATGAATCAATGGAGGTGGGGGGGTCCAGAGGCTATTTCAGTCAACACTTTAGCAAAACATCCAGGTGTGCTAGACCATGGAGTCACAAATTCCAGTGACACTGGGGACTCTAGGAAGGAGAGATTCGGGCTAGAGACTGGCACCAGATTTAGGGATCCATTTTGATGGTCAGTGGTTGAACAAGAAGCAAACAGCCTGGAATCTTGGGCAGCATTTTGGAAGGGGACTTCAGAAGGCAGAAGTAACCAATTTGTGTTAGGTCCTTCCTGCCCTTTGAGTCTGAGTTTTTCTGACCCCCTGTGATGAGTCTTTGACCATCTCCCATCCTCTCAGTTTGCCTGAAGTCCAGAGGTCGGGTGGGTCAGCTTCCCAAGGCCCTTCCAGTTGGGACGTGAACTGTGAGCGAAGTCTGAGTGTGTGAACAGACAGGGAGAGAGGGACACCTGGCTCCCCAAGGTCAAATCTGCTGACATCAGGGAGGAAAGGGGTCAAAACGGACATGTACAGAAGGCTGGCTCCAAGAACTGCCAGACACAGGTAGCTCCCATACCTGTGGGAATGACAGTCTTAGCAAGAATTGGATATGGGCTCAGCCCACAGCCAGCCGCCCGGCTTGTGGGGGAGGGTGGAGGGGCAGGCTGGGCGGCCCCTGGAGATGAGTGGGTATGACAGGTAACTAGAGACTGGTGTGCACCCCCTGGTGGTAAGCACCGCTTGGTGGGCCTTGCTGAGTCCTCTTCTCCATCTAGGTACAGGCCCTGCTTGTGTGGGGCTTAGTCAGGATGCCAACTTAGACCACACGGCAGACTGGCAGCCAAGCTGGTAAGGCTGGAACAGGAACACCTATTCTTGGTTTGGTGAGTTTTTTTTTTTTTTTTTCAGCAAAACACCCTAGGGCAGAGGACAGTTCCCAGCCAGGAGCCACATGTCAGGGTAGGATAGGAAAGAACTGGACGCTTATGGGCTAGAGAGGGAAACAGAGGCATAAACCCTAGGGGACCGAGGTTTCTACAAAATCTCCAGCAACCTAACTCATGTCTGCCTCTTGCAGAATTCTGAGTGCCAGCAGGACCTGGAGGGAGCTGACATACTGAAGGAACTAGGGGCCAGCAAGATGGCAGACGAGGCCTTAGCTGGGCTGGATGAAGGAGCCCTCCGAAAACTGGTAAGTAGCCCTGTTACTGTACTGTGGGGTGGCCAATCCAGGGATGTAGGCCACTTCTTATGTACTTGTCAGTACATAAGGAGGGGGAGGGGTTTGGAGGAGAGGCTCAGGGAACAGCGTCAGGTTGGTTCCATTTGGCTGCTCCAGAGGCCCTTGTGGAATGTTCCTGTCCGTGTCAGGTGCTGAGACCTGGTCCCTACCCACCTCCAACTGTCATCTCCTGTTTAAACAGTAACTCCTGGGACTCACCCATGAGCTGCTACAGTGTGGGGAGGCTGGCCACTGCCCACTCCTGGAGGCCTGCCCAATGATAATGGGCAGCAATGAGTAATAAACCAGAGAACAACGGCTGGGTGCTGAGCACACCATCTTACAGAATAGTCACAGATGCTGCAAGCGACTGCACCCGCATACTGCCCCCCTGTGCGGGAAAACCACATACCAAACGCTCTAGGTTAAAAGCTTTATCAGGGTCCAAACTCCAGAGGGAAGTCTTGGGAAACCCAGAGTCATGGGAAAGGCTAGAAGAGCCCGGAGAGAGATAGGCTGTGGGTCCTTATGGGTTCTGTGATGTCTGGTCTGTCGTTTTCTACTTTAGGCTTTGGCTTCTTGTAAAAGAAAAGGGGTTGGGGTGGGTGTAATACAAAATATAGGTTGCTAGCGTTAGAAAGGCGTGAATTGGTATGGACCTGACTTTGGGATGGAGACTGGATTGGTCCACTCCACTCTTGTTTTACCAACTTCTTCCTCCTCTCATATACACAGAGGCAGTGGGCCGCCACAGCAGAGCAGTAATACACGTCCACCAGCAAGGCCCTGCAGTAGGCCATGGGGAGAGGGGCCACAGCCCCACCACCCAGACCCTGCTCTCTGTCAAGGGCAAAAATATATTATAGACTTTACTTTCTCTGTGTCCCACACCACCACCAATCCTTTCCCCTAGAGGGAGAGGCTTGAGCCACTTGGCCTGATTGCCTTGACCTCCCCTATGAGGTTGGCCTGTGTGTCCTGGGGCAAGAGCCTTAACCTCATCCTGCACCACTGCCAAGGGCAGCCACTCCAGCCAGACTCTCTGCTGCCAGGAGATGGGATTGGGTCTCCAAAGATGCCCACCGGTCATCTTCACCGTCCCTCAAGTCAGAGTCTTCTTGTTTCCCATAGGAAAAGCCACGCTGGGTGTTCACGCACTCCCAGGGTATTCTCCAACCATCAGACCCCACTCATGCAAGGTCTGGAAGCTGGGAGATGCAGAAGCAGTAGTTGCCGGACGCGCTTCCTCCCAGCCCCAGGCCTGGGAGCAAAGGACAAGCTAGACCCAACCCTGTCTCGGCTCCGCGGCTCCAGGCCCACCCCAGCCCCGGGCTTCACCGCCCCGTGCGCGCGCCATTGCTGTGCCCGGAGCTGTGAGGGTCCCACCCTCCGGCTTCGTGGCAGGAACGGGGGCGTCCCGGGCCCGGCTCCTCCCCGTGGGGCCCGGCCTTATATGGGAAAGCTGTGCCCAGCTGACTGGGGGAGCCGCAGTTGCTTCCGGTCCCGCTCCCGCACATTCCTGAGGACGGGGTGGTGGGCTGCGTGGGACAGGGGCACCTAAGGACAAGCACGCTGCGTGTGCCCCCTGCCACGTGTCTGCACGTCTGCCACCTCCCGTCCGGGTGACCTAGGGTGCTGTGAACCTCCCTTCCTTTGCAGATGGGACGTTAAAGCCGGCGGTGGCGGGGGGCTTCCTGCCTGGCTCCTAGCTGCGGCGCCCGGCTGGAGACCGGGTGGGTGGGGCGTGGGTGAGCCCCGTGCTGGTGGCTGCAGCCTGCGGGCCTTTAGCGCCCCCTGGCGAGGCATTTCCCTAATTGCTATCAACACAGCGGGCAGTTCTGGTTTCGGATTGAGGGAGGAACTGCAGGAGAATCACTTTTTGTGCAGGTGGGAGAGCCTGAAGCTAGGATCGCTAGGTTGGACAGATGCCCCCAGCAGCCAGAGTAGAAAGCACCCGAGCCCCAGTCCCCTCCCCCTCCATCCTCCCGCAGGAGGAGGAAGCACCCTCTTTCCTCCCAGGAGAATTTCACAGGCAGTTTCGGAAACCATCCCCTTCCCCCAGGCAGACAATAGTTCTTTGTATTTCCTTCCCTCCCTCCCGCAGTCCCCTCCACACGCGGTGGGGGTGACTGAGAGGGTGAGGAACTCTAGACACAGTAGAAACACTGTGGTCTGACCTTTGGTGTTTGAGAGGGTGAGGAACACAGGACACAGCAGGGACACTTGTCAGAGCTTTGCCCACAGTCCCAAAAGGAAGGATGCCAGGGAGTGGCCAGCAGAGTGAGGCCCAGCCACCCCTTCCACTTAGAGAATTCATTAGGAGGATCCCAATTTCCAAATGGAGACACTGAGGTATCCAGGGCTTGTAGAAATGGCCAAGTTCCTATCTTGTATTTTTTTCCCCTGGAGGTTGAAAATGTGGACCCATGAGACAAAGTCATTGTATCTCTGGATCTTTACCCTCTGGACTAGTCTGGACCAGATGCCCCCTCAGGCCACCAATCCCCAAATGTTCTGTGGGAAGTGAGCATAGATCTCTTGGTTGTAATAAGGTTTCCTTTGACTTTGACATTTCTAGAGCAGGCTAGAGGGGGCTCTGGTTCAGGGCCTCAAAGTTCCCCACCATGACGGAGAACCCTCAGCACCTCAGGTGTCTTGTCTCAGGCAAGCCTTTCAGGCAGAGACCTAGGTCTAAACTCTCACGTTATCAACCATAAACAAGACACTCAGTTCCCTCTTATCAGATAAAAATGATATATCAAGATAATATATCAAGAGTAGGTCTGGATGGGACCAACAGTTAATTAAGAGCCTCTGTTCCACTTCCAAAAGTCCCAGCACTCGGTAACCCTGGCTCCAGGGACCTGATGCCCTCTTCTGGCCTCCACAGTCACCCACGTGCACATGGCATCCACTCATACAGACACATGCAAACACATAAATAAAACTAAACCTTAAATGGAGGGCGGGCAGAAGCTGGCTGAGTTGGTGTGTCTGTCCCTTAACTCCAAGCACCCAGGAGGCAGAGGCAGGCGGATTTCTGAGTTCCAGGCCAGCCTGGGCTACAAAGAGAAACCTTGTCTCAAAAAAAACAAATGGCAAATGGGGACTTAGTGCTGGGTCTGACACTTTGGGTCACTCTCTAGGGGTCCAGCCCTTCCCACCCTGGGTCTTGACTTCTTCCATGGTGGCTAGGACTAGGCCATGGTCAGTAAAGGGGGAAAAGTAACTCTCTGTCAAGCAGGGAGCTAGGCTCCTGCCTCAATTTCCCTATCTCACATCTTTCCTGGCAGGGCCCTGCTACTCTGTGACTAGATAGATCACCAGGGGATTTCAGCTACCTGAATCACCCTTCCCTTTCCTTGGACTCTTGTCAGTAGCTCAGAAGGGTGACTACACTCTTCCTGCTGTGGCTCCCTGGTCTAAAGGGTTAACGAAAGACCCCGGAGAGCAGATGTCAAGTCCCACAAAGGAGCCTGGCTGCTTGGCACCTGGCTTGGGTCGGTGGCTGCAGGCTGTGCACTCACAGAAGGTTGTCTCTGCACCACACTGCCCAGTGGGCTTCTCGGGATCTTTGATGTCACGAGCGAAGTCACCCCTAAAAATCCTGAGTGGGAGGCAGGCACGTGGAAGGCTTAGGGTAGAGAGACTGGAGACAAGCCATCCATTGTGCCCCTGGCAGAACTGTGGGCAGTTGGTGCCAGTCCTTTGCCCCTGACAGAATGCCCACCCTTCACTCCCACCTACATTGCAGCTGGAGGTCACCGCAGATCTGGCAGAACGGCGGCGGATCCGCTCAGCCATTCGGGAGCTGCAGCGGCAGGAGCTGGAACGAGAAGAGGAGGCTCTGGCATCCAAACGTTTCCGTGCCGAGCGGCAAGACAACAAGGAGAACTGGCTACAGTGAGTGGCAGAGGGGGCTGGGTTCTCGAGTGCAGATGTGTCGAGGATCAGCTCATACGGAGGCAGATGTGTCTGTGAGCCATGAGCATTGGAATGCACAGGGATATGTGTGGGTAGGGAGCCAGTACCAGCTGTGGCTGTGCAGTATGGGTAGCTTGTGCCTGTATCCAGGGATGTGTGGATGGATGGATGGATGGATGGATGGATGGATGGATGGATGGATGGATTGGATGGATGGATGGGTGAATGGATGGATGCCAGGCATGTGTAGATGCATGCATGGATGGATGGATGGATAGATGGATGGATAGAGATATTGATATATATTGATGCTTGCTCAGAGATTCTACATAGATAGCTCCATGTCTCCCTGCCAGTGTTCAGGCCTCAGACCCTGACCCTTTCCTTGAGCCCACATCCTCCAGACACACTGTCATGCAATGGTGGTTACACTCACGATGTCTCTGCAGCTCTCAACAGCGAGAAGCTGAACAGCAGGCCGCCCTCACACGGTTGGCAGGGAGATTGGAGTCCATGAACGATGTAGAGGAGTTGACCACACTGGTAAGGCTCGGGGCAGACAAGGGATAGGTGAAGACCTACCTGGATTCCGGCGTGCAACCCCTGTGGCCCTCCTGTCACCCACAGCTTCGGAGTGCTGGCGAATACGAGGAACGCAAGCTGATCCGAGCCGCCATCCGCCGAGTGCGAGCTCAGGAGATTGAGGGTAGGTGCCTGCCCTCTGTAGACTCACCCTTGCCCTGCGTCTCATATCTCACATCACTTCCTGACACTTGCCTTGCCCTGCCCCTCCAGCTGCCACCTTGGCTGGGAGACTGTGCAGTAGACTTCCCAGTAGTGGCCCCCGAGAGGACAGCAGGAGGCAGGCAGCACACACATTGGACCCTGGTAAGGTAAGGAGTGTGGGCGTGAAGGGAGGTCCACCCAGTGGCTGGTGCCTCCTGATGCCAGTAACTCTGGACGTAGTACCCGTGTGCCTTTGCTTCGCCGTCATTTGACTGGGAGCTGGCCCCTGGCCAGTGTTTGAGGAAACCCCGGAGCTCATTTCTTATACTCAGGCAACTCCAGCTGTATGCCTTCCAATTCAGACCTCCAACCCTGATTTTTCCCTCAAAGCTAGCCTTCAAGTTGTTGTTCCTTTGCCCACGATACTCTCATGGATACACTGGCGTCTCTTACCTCCACTCCTACCTTCCACCCCTACCCCTACCCCCCAGCCTGTGCTCATCAGCCAGAAGGATCTCCTAGAAATGCAAATCTAGTCCTGGTACTGCCCCTGCTTAAACACATCCCATGCTGTCCCTTACCCTCCAGACATGGCATCCTTACCTTGGCTCTCCAGGGTGAGCGTGCCTGTCAGGCCCTGCTAACTAGTGCTCAGCGTCCTCTCTATCCTTCAGATAGCATGAGAATTCAAGACATACCATTTCCACGGATGGCCAGCAGAGGACGCTAGCTGCCTAGTCCTGCACAGCTGTACTTCTGCCTGATTAGCTAGATTGAGGCTAGAGTTCTGGGTTGGAGGGTCCTTTAGGAATGGGAGTCCCCAGCAAATTTCCTGTTACGGCCAACCACTGGCATTAGACTCTGGTCCTTGTCAAACCACCTTTGGCCCTGACCAGCCTTCCTTATGCAGGTGTGCCCACGGGAAGCCATGCCCAGCCCCTCTGCTTTGCATGGCCTGGCCCGTCAGCCTGGTCCTCGGTGGGTGGGGGTGGCATTCGAGTCAGAGACTCCTTGGTTGCATCCTGTGTGTCCGCGGCAGGTGCCAGAGCCAGAGCAACAGAAACAGCAGACAGAAGGACGAGAGCCAACCCCAACCCCGGAGGACACCAGCCAGGATGTGACCACAGTGACACTCCTGCTGAGGGCCCCGCCTGGGAGCACACCCGGTTCACCTGCCTCCCCGGACAATTCGCCCACCGGTGCCTCTCCAGAGCCTCGGCTGGAGCCTCCTGGAGCCCAGTGTCCTACTGCAGAGGCTCCAGTCAGCTCTGAGCCACTCCCGCACCCTTCAGAAGCTCCCAGCCCCGAGCCGCCCATGTCGCCGGTACCCCCCAGCTCTCAGGGGCGGGTCATCAGCAAGGTGAGTTGGGCGAGTGGTGGGTCGAGAGGTGGGGATGCCCGGCGGTTGAGTTCCTCGGTCTGAGAGCCCCTTCCTATGTGGTGTTTATCTTTGCAGCCCCTGCCTGGCCCCACGGAGCCCTCAGATACCCTGGACTCCGCCAGAGGCTCCTCCAACACTAAGAGAGCAGGTGAGGAGACCAGCTACAGGTTACCACAGGCCTCTGCTTTCTTCTGTCCTTCCCCATCTGTCCCCATGACCCTCCCCTTTCCCTGCCTTGTAGGATGGGTTCTAATGCTTCTCTAGCCTTCTCAGGGCCAGGCAGTCCCTGACACGGCCCGCCACAGCCCCTGAGGTGTTCCGCCCCTGGCCAGGCCCACTCCTGCCACCCATGGCCAGAGGCCTTCTTACAGCCTTGAAAGGCAACAGACCTCAGGCACATTCTTCTCCCCAATAAGGGAGTACACCCATCACCCAGCTGGATCTATGGGCAGTACTGGCGGCAGGGGGGGGGTGTCCCTTAGTCCCATCAGTAGAGAGAATCTGGATACCTTTCTCTGGCCCTAACTTACTTCTAGCCCCTAAGAGTGCCCACGTCACCCTGTGGTCAGTACAGGAGAGAGAGGAGGTCCTCGTAAAAGAGTCGCAGCTGAGTGGGTGGGCCTCCGCAGTGGGTGTGGTAAGGAGGCTAAAGAGGTGTTGAGGAGAGGTGAGTGACAGTGCACACCACCCCACCATACACTTTCCTTTCCTCCTCCCTCCCATCCCCCTTATGGTTGCCACATACTTACCAACCTACCAGACCCAGCTGAATCGAAACCCTGCCAACGTTCACTATCGGTGCTCAGTCCCCGACAGCCAACCCCAAATCAAGGTACTGTTTGGTTTTTTTTACCATCCCTAGGTTCTGAGCAGTCCCTATCCCACCCAGCCACTGACAGCTCTCTTGTCTCCTGCAGAGCCAACCCCTCTTGCAGGACCGTCCCAGTTCCGTCGAGCTGGCTCTGTGAGAGACAGAGTCCGAAAGTTCACATCTGATTCTCCCGTGGTTGCCAGGCTCCAGGACGGCCCACCCCGAATAGCCCTCACTTCACAGACCCCCACAAGGCTCCCGGGCCCTTCCCTCATCAGCACCACCCCTGCCTCCTCCTCCTCCAGCGACTCCTCCTCTCTGAGTCCCAGTGACACTTCCTCCCACAAGAAGCAGAGAGAACTTGCTCATTCCCTGGCCCAGCTTCAGAGCTGCCCTCAAGAGGAGGGCCCTAGGGGGCGGGGCTTGGCTCTCAGGTCCCTTGAAAACAGAGCAGGGGGGCCCAAGTCCTGCTCAGAAGAGCCCAGTACCCCACCGCCTGTCGCCATCGGCACTGGGGAGCCAGGGGGCAGTATGAAGACTACGTTTACCATTGAGATCAAGGATGGCCGTGGTCAGGGCTCCACAGGCCGGGTGCTGCTGCCCACAGGCAACCAGAGAGCAGGTAGGCTTCTCACTGCTGGGGTGGAGTGCTTGCACCCCCCAACTCCTGGTTCTGCATGCGAGGCGGGTGCTGCGGCCAGTATCCAGGGTGCGGTTCACCTTGACTGGCACTGCCCACACTGCATCTGGCCCCAACAGCATCCCTCTCCCCTCCAGAATTGACTTTGGGATTGCGGGCACCCCCAACCCTTCTCAGCACCAGCAGTGGGGGCAAGAACACCATCACCCACATTAGCAACCCTGGGACTGTGACCCGACTGGGCAGTGTCACTCGCGTCACTACCTTCAGCCATGCCTCCCCTGGTAACCGAGGAGGCTGCAACTTTAAGGTGAGCCTCTCCACAATCCACCAGCCTCACCGTTCACCATCTCCAGGGACTGTTTAAGGGTGTAGCGGGTTTTCTCTACTGTGCATACTGAGGCCAGAGAGTCTACTAGTCCATCACAGTTGGTGATGTGGCTAGGACTGATCTAAGACTGATCCATGCTCTATTACCCAGAAGCATTCTTCCCTTGTGCTGATCTTTTGTTGTTTAGTTTTGTTTGATGTCGAGTCTCTTGTATCCCGGGTTGGCATTGATCTAAATATATATAGCCAGAGCTGACCTTGAACTCCGTGATCTTCCAGCCTCTACCTCCTGAGTGCTGGCATTACAGACGTGAGCCACCATGCCTGGATCCACTTGCTAATCTTTGATCCTGGCACCTAAGTTGAGCAGCTCACTCTTAATGAACAAGCGTGAAGGCCGCAGCTCACTGACGGTGGTAGGGGCTTTGGCCTTCTTCCTACGGCAGTCCCTGCCATATAGACCCCCCGTTCCCACCCGACGCTGAACATTAGCCCCAACGTGTGGATCAGATCCCACGCTAATCCAAGCTCGGCCTAGTCCATTAGGAGATTGTTGATTAGCATCTTTGCCGTGGAGGCGGGGCAGAGCCACTGATGAAGACAGGCAGGCAGGGGGCACCGGGCAAGCAAGGAGGAAGCAGCCTAGCAGGTGCCGCGGGAACTGAATCCGCGGCATTCCTTCTATTATTCATCCCCAAGCTCAGGATCAGCGGGTTGGGAGCTCAGCTGGGAAAGAGATTCCCCGTGGGCTGCCCAGGTAATGCCCTGTGTGCTGTATGAAAGACGGAATGGGACTTTGACCGAGGTGAGGTGGTCAGATGGTCAGCTTTGGGCCTTCAGAGGGCTAACAGGATGAGAATGTGAACAAGATCGACCTTCTGGCACCAAAGCAGTGGGTTGGGGTGGCTGTCGTGAGGGATGGTTACAGATCGGGGCTCTGGTGGTGACTGAAGACTTGGCTCTGGCACTAACTCACCTGTCTCCCCATCTGAGGACAGATGTGTCTGTAATGCACTTGTGCAGAGTCCTGGGTTGGATTTGAACACTGTGGCTGGGCTAGAGGACATGTCTCTCAGGGACAAGCCCCCATTCCAACAGATCCCATCTTCCTGGGCCTCCATTGTCTCAACTTGTTCAAGGCTTTCTAAAACAATGGGGCACGAGAGCAGATATATGCAGGAGTTCAGCAAATAGAAGTGTCACAGCTGATACACCTGGTGTCTCAGTCCATGCCCTGCTCCCTCCATTTTTCCACCTATGGGACTCTGGTCTCAGTAATCCTTGAGCCGTGCAACGGGCTGTCCGCCTGTCTGAGCAGGCTACCCATCCCCCTCCATCCCCTCCGAGGAGGAGCCCAGAATAGGTTTCTATTTGAGCAGTTGCTCCAGCTGGCTGGTGGCAGGCTGGGAGGCCAGCAGGGGCGGGGCAGGCTCACTGCCCTTGCCTTCGCCCTCAGACCAGCTGCGAAGCTGCCAGCAGAGACAGCAGCCCCTGCTACTGTCCCACCATTGCACCCCAAAGAGTCCCCACTAGCAGTATGCCGGGAGTGCCAGGGCCTGGGCCTGAGATGGCTGCAGCTTTTGAGGAACGGTTGAGCCAGGCATTACAGGAGTTGCAGGCGGTGGCTGAAGCAGGCCGGTCAGCGGTGACCCAGGCAGCCGATGCAGCTCTGGCCACGGTAGAGCCAGTGGCTCAGGCAGCTGAAGAGCTTCGAGCAGAGACAGCAACTCTGAGCCGGCGGCTCGCCGCACTGACCAGGCAGGTGGAGGTGCTGAGCCTACGGCTGGGTGTTCCGCTTGTGCCTGACCTGGAGTCTGAGCTAGAGCCCAGCGAGCTGTTGCTGGCTGCTGCCGACCCCGAGGCCCTCTTCCAGGCAGCTGAGGATGCTGGGACCCCCGTGGCCCACCCACCTGCCTTTAGCACCCGCCGCAGCTCTGCTGGGGGCCCCTCTCAAAGGAGCAGTCTCGTAAGTCAGCCCGTGGGAGGGAATTGATTTGAGCCCGGCTCTGCTGAGTGACTGTCGATGTACCAGCGCTGCCTTGGCCTCAGTTTACTTCACTGTACAGAGTGGTACAGTGTAGAGTGAGGTACCTCTAAGATTGGGACAAGAAAGTGCCAGGCTCTTGCCCTGGCAGCTGTCCTGCAGCCTCAACCAGGCCAAGCCTCTCCAAAACAGCTGTCACCTCGGCTCTCCTTACCCTCCTGACAGGCAGAGGCCGTGCGTGCGGGGGGGGGGGGGGGGGGGGGGGGGGGGGGGGGGGGGGGCTGTAGTAGCTGAGCTGGGCCTTGGTTTCAGGGGCCCAGGCGGGAGGGAGATCCCCTGGGGGAAGATAGGCCAGTGTAGGATGCTCCTTAGACAGTGGGTCCCAGCAAGGAAGGGAAGTTAGATAGCGCTTCGAGGGGTCCTGGCTTGGGGTAGCCCAGTCACACACCTTATTAGGAGCCCTCGGGACCTGGTCCAGTGCCTTGGCAATCAAGACTTGGGATCTGCTGCCTAGGTGGAAACTAGAAATAAAAGATCAGAAAGAACTCAGCCTCAGGATTGAAACCACTGCGCTCAGCCTGTAGGCCACATCACACTCACAGAGGACCCGTGGGAAAGTCGTTCAGCTGCCCCAGCCTCAGTTTCCCCTGTCCCTAACAGAGACAATGAAATCCTTCGTGCTTATACAGATACTGTTTTCTATGCATGGAAGCCACTGTTACTGCTTCTGCCAATCTGTATTAGGATGATTCTGGATATGTGAGAAACTCTATTCATGGCTTCCGGTTTCACTACGGTAGGCCTGAAACCAACATGGCCAACCTACATTAGCAGGCCTGGCAGGCCGCTGGGGTTATTTTTAATGCGATGCCAGCAGCCCCAGCATCTAATCCTCTATCACCCATGTTTCACCCACATCCCTGCGTAAACCCTACACCCTCTCCACACTCTGTAGATGGAGCCAGATCCTGCAGAGCCCCCCTCTGCCACAGTGGAAGCAGCTAACGGCGCAGAGCAGGCTCGAGTGGACAAAGGCCCAGAGGGGCGGAGCCCCCTGAGTGCGGAGGACCTGATGGCCATTGAGGATGAAGGAGTCCTGGACAAGATGGTATGTTAGTTAGCTCTGGTAGGCCGGGGGCTGGCAGAGGGTCAGGATTGGCAGACCCCAGGTAAGCAGCAACCGCTTTATCTACAGCTGGACCAGACTACGAACTTTGAGGAGAGGAAGCTCATCCGGGCTGCGCTGCGTGAGCTCCGACAAAGAAAGAGAGGTAGAGAGCCAGTTACCCTCCTAGGTGTAGCCACTCCATTCCTCAGCTGCTTCCTCATTCCGGAGTCCTCCTGTGGACACGCCAGCTGAGTAGTTGTCCACTCATGTCATTTCCCCTCCAGCCAGGTGCTCCCTGGCCTCCTTGCCCTGGGTTGGCCCCCTCAGTCTTTCTCACCCTGCATCTAACTGCTACCCACTGTCCAGCGTGGCTTGCTTGAATCCAGATAATCCTCCCAGTTGCTCGTCCCTGTTAGTCTCTGTCCCTGGGTGTGGCTACGTCCCTTTTCCTACAGCTTCTTAGCTCTTCTGTCCCTCGTGCCTCTGGATTTACTTCTGAAACAGTTGTTCTCTGAGAACAGTGACTCCCCAGCAGACACCTACTCAGCCTCGACATGTACTCTCCCACTGGGTTGCATGTGTCCTGGTGTCCCTTTTCGTCACCTGCTTGCTTTCTCTGCAGACCCAGTTAACCCTCTTCACCAGTCTTTCTCCAGTGTCCTCTGCCTGGGTCTGATCACTTCTTCTGATACCTCCACCCACTCTCTGGGTTTAAGTGGTCCTTCCTCCAGTTGTTCCTGTCCTTCCTAGGACTAGTTTGAAGGTTCACCTCTCAGTTGCTCTGTCCACCCAGCTCTCTTCCCTCCGGACTCAGAGACTTCTTGTTCCTATAGAAACCTGTCCTGGATCCAGACACCCCTTTGACAGCAGGTGTTCTATGTCCCCTCTTCCATCTGCAGACTCCATCCCCCTACACACATACTCAGCTCTGGGCCAAGTTGTGGTTGTTCCCCCCCCCCCCATCCATCACTAGAGAGGCACTGGTTTCCTGTGTCATTGGTGTTTCTAACGAGCTGCCTCCACTCCATCCCGTGTGCCTCTTGTGTCTGTGCATGTGTGCTACTGTGTGGCGCTGGGCTACCCTCCTGGACGTGCATGGGGCGTCCCCGGCTCAGACCAGAGGGACAAGGAACGAGAACGGAGGCTACGGGAGGCACGGGCCCGGCCGGGCGAGAGCCGAAGCAACGTGGCTACAGAGACCACCACCAGGCACAGCCAGCGGGCGGCTGATGGCTCTGCTGTCAGCACAGTCACCAAAACCGAGCGGCTCGTCCACTCCAGTAAGAGGCTGAGCAGGGTTTGGGGCTCGTGGTGAGCTCAGTGTGATCCCCTGTTCCTGTCACACAATTCTTTGACCCATCCCCTGTCCTTCCAGATGATGGCACTCAGACAGCCCGCACCACCACAGTGGAGTCGAGTTTCATGAGGCGCTCGGAGAGTAAGGCCACCTGCTCCCTCCTGTGCCTGCCTGCCTGCTCACCTCCTTAAACACTCTGTGTCTTCCACTGATCCTCCACTTTCTCTTCTCCACTGTGGCTATCATCATCCCTCCTCATGCCTGGCCCAGGCCCTCACCTCACTCCCTTTCCCACAGATGGCGGCAGCAGCAGCAGCACCACCACCACGGTCCAAACCAAGACCTTTTCCTCTTCCTCTTCCTCTTCCTCGTCCAAAAAGATGGGCAGGTGAGCACGGGGCAGTGCCTCTGGGGACCTCACTGCATACCCATTCTGCAGAAAGGCAGACTGACAGACTGAGAGAATGAGCGTGCAGTTGGGATCTCTCTGGATCCTCGGCCGCACCATAGGGTTGGGGTGGAGGATGCTTGTGGAGGGAGACCAGGCACCTGCTGAGTCTCACACCGGGCCTCGGACCCACCTGCCACTGCTTGCTGGCACTTCCGACATCTGCAAACCATTTCTGGGTCACAGAGCAGGCTGCTGACTTGAGGCACTCGTGAGGGATGGGTCCACCCCAAGGTACAGAGGATAGCAGGCAGAAAGCCAATCACTGGAAGTTCCAGGAGCTCTCAATGACCTGTATGCAAATTCCAGCCCTGCAGCTGTGTCCTCTGAAATCCTATAAAGAGACCTTAATTTCCTCATTGTCACTGGAAATAGTGTGGGTTCCTCTCACCCCCTGCGAAGTGTGTTCTTTACACACTTAGTCATTTCATCAGGATCTTCCGTTTTGTTTTGTTGGAGTTCCTGGGTATTAGAACCTGGGGCCTCACGTGTGCTAAGCAAGCACTGCATTGCCGAGCTACGTGTCTGGCCCTCTTTCTACTTTTACTTTGAGGAGAGATCTCTCCCTAAATTGCTGTGTGTTAGTATTAAGCTCCCTCTGTGTTCCAGCAGGCTTTGACCTTGCCTCAGCTACCTAAGTATCTGAGATTCTAGGCCTGCATTTATTTATTTATTTATTTATTTATTTATTTATTTATTTTTGTAGTTTTGCAGGACGGGGAGAGGTGGGTACGTGGTGGAGTCTCACTTGTATGTCCTAAGCTGGTTTTGAACTTGTGATCCTGCACCCTCAACCTCCAGGATTTTGGGATTACAGGAGCCCACCAACTCATCAAAGCCCCTTGTGGTTTTTAAATAGCAGAGTGGAAGCATTTGGTTAGCACACAGCGGAGTGGAAGCATTTGGTTAGCACACAGGAGACTCTGGATTTCTTCCCCAGCACTAGAAATAATCAAAGAACACAGTAAAGTCCTCAGAGGCCTGAGCTACTACTGTTCCTATTTTGTGCTCATTTTATTACTTTGTTTTGCTTTGTTTTGTTTAGGTCCTAAGGATTGAACCTAGGGCCTTGCGCTTCCTAGGCAAGTTCTTTATCAGTGAGCTACCTCTCACTTTATTATTGAGTCGGAGTTTCCTTAAGTCATCCAGTCTGTGGTCCAGGTGGTTCTCGAACCTGCCGGTCTTTCGGGTTCAGCTTCCCCGGTAGCTGGGATTACCAGCCTGGACCACAAGGCCTGGAACTTGGCAGTACAATACACCCCTTTAGAAAAGTCCTGGGGACCAAACCTGGTCAAACAAGCATGGCTGCTGACATCCTGTATCTGTGCCTCTATGTACTCCTCTGTAAGATGGGCGTGACGAGGACACCCTCAATTCCTCATGGTGTTTGATGCAGTATAAGACCTCTCCTGAACACTGCCCCAGAGCAGCCCCAGGGGACCCCATGCAGCTGTAGCTCTGTTCCCCCACAAGTTTCAGTGTTTCCAACACCGACACCATCAAGCTAAGCATCCTGGTCTGCTGCCAAGAGAGAGAACCCACCCTTCCTTCAACCTAACATTCATTTTGTCACCCTCCAGTATCTTCGACCGAGAGGACCAAACCAGCTCACGTCCTGGCAGCCTGGCAGCCCTTGAAAAACGCCAGGCAGAGAAGAAGAAAGAGTTAATGAAGGCTCAGAGTCTGCCCAAGACTTCAGCATCCCAAGCGCGCAAGGCCATGATTGAGAAACTAGAGAAAGAAGGCTCTGCCGGGTCAGTGCTAGAGGGTAGAGGGGTGGCCTGGGTGTTCAGTGGATGGAGCCAGAGATGGGAGAAGCAGGGTACCAATGTGACAGAAAGGTTGAATGTCATGGTAGACCAGACCAGGGGTGCAAAGGGTATACTGGCCCATTCATTAGTGGCATCTTGTGACACTCTTCCCCACACCACAGTGGTCCTGGCACACCCCGTACAGCTGTACAGCGTTCTACCAGCTTCGGAGTCCCCAACGCCAATAGCATCAAGCAGATGTTGCTGGACTGGTGCCGAGCCAAGACCCGCGGCTACGAGGTGAGCCCCGTGGAACTCTTCAGCTTGGCGCCCTCTTCTGAGAAGTATTTGGCAGCTAGCACAGCTCTGGCAGGAAGCATGAAAAAACCGTTCTCAGATGGGAAGGCAAAGACTCAGGGAGACCCCCATGGCCTGCTCTGGCTCCCTTGGGTTGGTGGGCATGATTCAGAGACAGATCCTGTTCTTGGGGTCCCTTCAGTGTTCCACCCAGTAAATCTCTGTGAGGGAGAGAGTGACTAGAACATGACTACAGCCTCACTTGAGTGGCGCTGGGCTTCTCAGACCCCCCCCCCCCAAAAAAATCACCGCTTAGGGGGGTTAATGAGGCCAATTGGAAGAAGCTCATGTTTTGACTACTCACCTACTCTATAGCCTTGAACAGACAAGGTCTCCCTGAGCCCAATTGCCCTAGGACTGCGGTGCCGAAATGTGGGGGAGGGGTGGACAGAAACCAACCCCATGGGAAAGTTGCTCCCAGCGTCCTGACTAGTGTGCTTCTGCCTCCCAAAGCATGTGGACATCCAGAACTTCTCCTCCAGCTGGAGTGATGGGATGGCCTTCTGTGCCCTGGTGCACAATTTCTTCCCTGAGGCTTTTGACTATGGGCAGCTGAGCCCACAAAACCGGCGCCAGAACTTTGAGATGGCCTTCTCATCCGCTGAGTAAGTTATGGGCCCCGTTCTCCCGGTGTCAGCCGGGCTCAGCAGCCCTGAGACCCCCGTGGAAGTGGCCAGTTGTACAGTGGGTCTGCAGACGAGACCCCCTTCCCCAGAGAGTTTCCATCCTCCTCCACCCACCTGTTGCTGAGTGTGCCGGGTGCCCACCGGAAGGAAGGAGCGTCAGGCCCGCCTACCAGCCCAGGCTAAAACCCATCAGGTGGCCCTGTCCATAACCTCTCCCTCCTCCATCTGCCCTTGTTCCTCCTCTCTCCATTTCTCTGTCCTGCTCTCCTCCCACCATTACCAGAGCTTCCTGCTCCCACGGGATCCCAGCTGGAGATTCCAAAAGGAGGCTCCCGGCCCAGGCACCGTGCCCGAGTGACCTATATAGGCCTATATAGGACATGGAAAGCCCTCCACTTTGGAATCGTTGCCCCTTCTGCACACTGCACCCAAGCACCCTCCTCCTCCGTTTCTTTCTTTCCTTCCCTTCCCTTTCTGGTTCCCTCCAGGATTTCTCCTCCTCCCCACCCCCACTCCTCTCACGCCTCCCTCACCCCCTCTCCCCGGGGCACAGCCCTCCTCTCCAACCTCGGCACCAAAGCCGTTGCCCCCCCCCCCCGCGTTCCCGCTTGCCCAGAGAGTTCTCTGCACCTGTGACTGGTTTGCCCCCCCCCACCCTTGTCTGCACCGCGCACCATTAGTGATGGGTAGTGAGCGGCACGTCCACCACTGGGAGGGGGCATGCGGGAGGCTGGCAGACTGCGGCACTGAGAACATAACTGAACTCATGTCTCTGTATGTGTATGTGTGTGTGTCTCTGTCCTCCCTTCTCTCTTGGCCTCTCTTCCCTCCTTCCTCCACCGGGCCCCACTCCCTGCCCCTTCCTGGCCCCTCCCCTCCCCAGGACCCATGCGGACTGCCCGCAGCTCCTGGATACAGAGGACATGGTGCGGCTTCGGGAGCCAGACTGGAAGTGCGTGTACACGTACATCCAGGAGTTCTACCGCTGTCTGGTCCAGAAGGGGCTGGTAAAAACCAAAAAGTCCTAACCCCTGCTTGGGGCCCCACGGTGAGAAATGTCGCCTCTCCCACCTGTCTCATTTCACCGGAATCTGCTCATCAATGCATTGAGAGGGATATGGGGGGGAAAGTGTGAACAGCAGGAGAGGCTTAGAAAGCCCAGAGGAGACAGGCAAGTCCCTCGGTGACACAAGGGTATGGTGACAGGGAGCCCAGGAGACCCCAGGCTCAGCCCAGCATGGCAAACTATAAAAAGGAGAAAACTAATCTAGGGTCTGAACAGTTCACACTGAGGGAGGAAAAGGAGCAGCAGGCACAGGAACAGACCCAGCAAGGCCAGAGACAAGAGAGATGGAGAATGGAGAAGACAGCTTAGCCTGGAAGGAAAGAACCTGACGAGGTTGAAGGAAGGGACCACAGTATGAGTTTGAGCATCGTTGTGAGGACCCAGGAGGCAAAGGTTAGCCAAATGGGAGAGATGTGCTCAGACTAGGATTCCAAAAAAAATCCTTGGGAGAAACTTGAGATGTTCAAGATGGAACAACATCAGAAGTAGAGGATCAGAAGGGACAGGGTGGTGGGTGCTTGCTGCCTCACACAGGATCACAGTTTAAGGTCAGCCGGGGCAACAGCAAGACCCTGTCTTAAAAACAAACAAACAAACTAGAAAGGCAGGCTCCCTGATCTGGTTTGAAGAAAGAGAGGGTCAAGACGCCACTCAGGCTCAGCATGTGACACATGGGGAGCTAGCTGGTGGTGTCTTTCTCCAAAGTGAGGAGCTTGGGAACAGAACCAGTTCAACAGGAAGATGTTTCTGGCTGGATTCCCCGGAGCCATATGGCTTTTCTCTCTGCTCACATCACCTCGGGGCCACAGTGAAGAATTCCGATCTGACCTGGCTTTCCTATTACAGATAAGGAGCTAAAAGAGGAGAGTGAGGCCCAGGTCTCCATTTACTTGTTTGTTTTCTAGACCCACCGCTATATTCCCACCGATTTTGTAGACAGAGGTAGGTGGGAGGTGGGGGTCAGATCACAGAAGAGGGTAGAGTCTTATCCAGCACGCATGAGCACAGGTAGAAAGATAGAGCACCGAAGTAAAGATAGGGGCCCAAGGGGAGAAATGAATTGCTGGAGGAAATGTGACTCAGCAAGGATACACAGGGTGCTTTTCCTGCGTTAGGGGCCCTGGGGGAAGGAACACAGGTGCTCACACACTCAGAGGTTCAGGTGTGAAAAACAGGCTTGGTACTGTCTCTAGGTCATATATGGACTTAGCTCCTGCTCAGCAGGCCACTGGAAAGAGAAAAGCTTTGCTTAGGGTAGCTCTGGCCCAGTAGGAAAGTGTGACTCAGCTACGTGCTCTTGCTTTAGTTGCCTGGTGTTTGGCTTGTCACTTGGGTAGCCTGAACCATGTACCCCAGTATAAACAATGGCTTTATAAGGTCTCCAGGGAAGGCACCACGGGCAGGAGGGAGCTCCAGACTTGGGAGGGAGGCTGGAATCCCTGTACAGATAGCTACAGTTGGAAGATGCTCCAGAGAGAGGCTGCCTCTTCACCATGGTACAGCTGGATAAACAACCCCAAATGTGGGGTGAGGATGACCCGAAGGGCACATAGCCTGTCAACAGTAGTGCCAGGTACCTGTCACTTATTCTGTGTACTTCCAAGGTCTCCAGTGAGGTCGGGAATGTCTCATGGGGGTGGGGTGGGGCTATAGTAGGGTCACAGGAGAGTCTTAGCTAGCATCCATGAGTGAGTGTTCAAACAGAGACTGAGAAAACTTTCTGCTTCCCAACATCACCAGAGGCTGAGATAGGAGGCTCACAGGTTCAAGGCTTGCCTGGACTACAGAATGATTTCAAGACTAGCCCCAGCAATTTATTGAGACCTTAATCTCAAAAAGCAGCCAGGATGGTAACTCAGTGGGAGAGAGCTTACGCCTCAAGCATGAAGCTTTAGATTTAATCTCCAGTACCACAAAATGCAAACAATAGTCGTAGGTGAGCTGGGAGTAGACCCCAGTCCTACCACAATCCTGGCAATGATCATGAAGGTACCAGAAGGGAAGTGGTCTTGGGTTATCTATCTCATGCCTAGGAACAGCAGTAATCTGCTTGTTTTCCCTGCCAAAGTTAGCTTTGAGCAGCGGTGATGAGGAGCCAGTGTAAACAGCAGGCAAACAGTCTTAATTAGGGACAAGGGGGAAACAGGCTGAGCTTGTACCCCATCTTAAAGCTGCAGGGGGGAAGGTTCCCACAGAAGGGAAAGGGGACCGCCAGGCAGTTGTCAACGCCCAAGGTTGAGGGCCTGTATCTCATAACAGGTTCTACCTGGCTTTAAACAAATCGCTGAGTTGGTTTCCTGAATCAAGTGTAGCACTCAGGGATAATCAGAAGGGCGGTTGCACCATGAGCTCAGGGTAGGGTACAGACAACCCAGCTGATATGACCAGGGTCCTCATCTGCCTTCCTATCTCCACCCAATGCAGATGATAGGGGTTAAAGAACCACTCCAGGAATACCCCTGGCCTCCCCTAGGAGGGAGTGGGTCACTGGGGAATCCTGATGGTGGAATAACACTAGCCAAAGGGGAAGGCTCCCAGGGGTTGGATGGCCCGGCTGAGACTCTACCAACAGGGATACACTTGTGCATGAACAGGAGGCGGGCCCTCCAGAGAGCCGTTGGGTTCTAGATCCAGAACCTGCCTGCCTAGGGTGAGGCATGACTCACTTCCCAACCCCTCAAATTCTACCTGCTTAGCCTATGGGCAGGATGGCCCCTGGGTTTGGTTGTGCGTTTCCCTTCCTGGAAAGCCTTTCCGATCGATGGACAGTCTGGAGTTTATGAAAAGACGAGCAGGCTGCGACAAAGACCTCGGGGTAGAGGGACACAGCGAGAAGCAGGCTGGCACTGACAACTCCTGTGCCTCCCCCCCTCCCCTGCAGGATGCTGGTGGACTGTGTACCCTTGGTGGAGGTGGAGGACATGATGATCATGGGCAAAAAGCCCGACCCCAAGTGCGTCTTCACCTATGTGCAATCGCTGTACAACCACCTGCGGCGCCATGAGCTGCGCTTGCGCGGCAAGAATGTCTAGCCACTCTGCTCACACCGCCCTCGCTGCGGGCTGCGGGCTGCTGTCCCCACGCCCCCAGCACCGGCCCCTCCCAGTGCGCCTGCCCACTGCTGCCCCGTCTGTTGAAACACCTCTCCCCCTTGTACACACGCAGCGTTTTGATAAATTATTGGTTTTCAACGATCCTGACTGCTCTCTGCTGTCTTGGGGGGATGGCATCAGATTGTGAATTATCCCCAAATGTCCCCCGATTCCTGTAGCCAGGTAATGGGAGGAGTCACCCGAGGATGTCAGGAACTCCTATTTGATTTCCCACACCATCTACTCGCTGCAAGTAAGAAGAGACTCAGCGTGAAGGAAGAAGATTTAGTAGAGCT
The DNA here is from genome assembly GCF_900095145.1 of Mus pahari. Taxonomy (NCBI): domain Eukaryota; kingdom Metazoa; phylum Chordata; class Mammalia; order Rodentia; family Muridae; genus Mus; species Mus pahari. Next base: position 25,754,227 of record NC_034602.1, read on the forward strand.
GGGGAGAGGAAAGGGAGGATTGAGAGGAATCCACCCCACCCCACCCCATTTCCGTTGCTTTGGAGACTGGCGTCGGCCCTCAACAAGGGAAAAGCTCCCGGGATGCTGAGCGCTTCATTCTGTCTCCGGGGCTCTGGCAGGGGGTTCCCAGCTCCACCGTGGCTCGGGGCTACAGGTCGGAGCGCTCTGAAGCTTCCTCGGGGGGCTTAGCGGGCGCCCACAGGTACTCGGGGGGCACCTGCGCTTCCGGCGCCGACTTGCGGTAGAAGCCGAGCTCCTGTACCAGCGCATTGATCTCGTCCCGGGTCATTTGGCTGAGTGGGATTCGCTAAGATGGAGAAAGGGCGGGATCAGCACTTAGCCACTGTTCTGGAACCCCTCCCGCCAATGCCTCACCTCTAGTTCCTGGTAATTTCGGGTTAACAGCACGAGTTCGGGGTCTGCCCCAGGGAGGTGCTTCATCACCAGGTTGTGGCTGCAGGAGATGTTAAGGAGGTGGGAGGGGGAGCAGAGGCAGACACGTGACCCCCTGGCACCCTAGCTGATCACTTACTTTAAGCCTAGGTGGGGGCCCAATCCTCATCACCGTGAGATTAGGGTTCAAAGAAATAAAGGGCCCTTCTCTCCACTAGTAAGCTCTTTTCCCTACTTAAATTTCTACTTCCTCAGAATTCTCCGGAGAGTTAATATCAGCCTCTTTGGTAGACAAACATCATTTTCTATCTTTGAAAAATATCGAAGCTTCTCCCAGATGCCTTCCTTATCCCCCCTTCCCCCAGAACAGGAAAAGGATACTACAGTTGAATGTCCTCGGTGACAAAGGCCTTCACCTGGGGAGGAACCACAGCATTAGCGAGCAGGGCCTCAGACCCTCTAGATATGAACAATGAGGCCCAGTCAGGTCATATACTAAGTCAGGTCCAGTCTCCTGCCTCACAGTACAGGGATTCCCACCGGGCCCCCAGCCAGTGACCAGTGCTCCTTATTCCCTAAGAGAGACCCCTTCCTTCAAACTCACCTCCTTTAGGCGATTCAACTGTCATCCTCCACAGGTCTGGAGAGAGAGAGAGAGATGGAATAATAAACCACGAGTCCTTCATGGCTAGCTCTACAGCCAAGACTATGCCGTCCTTTACACTGAATTGGGTCAGGCAGTGAGAAGCATCAAGGAGTGGAGGTAAAGTCCTGTGAGCAAGGAGACCTCAGTGCAGGTTGGGAAGCTCAGGCCTAGCGCCACAGGTAAAGGATGAGGGAGAGGAACCAGCCATGGGTCCCTGTCTGCACCCTATTGATAGCTGACCAATGCCCAGGAGACATGTGTTACAGCACTCTCCCTGTTGTCAGTAGAATTCTAACCCTGGCCTTCGGCCCTTGAAACCTCATGGGAAAGTCAGACTAGAAGGAAACAGTTCAGAACTACCCTGAGGGCCCTGTTGGAGGCACCTGCCATCTGGTCCCTACCCCACCCCATGCAGAGGTAGCCCTGCCAGCCACCTGTGGTTCAGCTTCAGGAACCATCTGGCTGCTCTTCCCTAACTTAGGAGGATGGATGGTCCTTCTCTATTCCTGATGGGAGGCCAGAAATAGGGAAGTCCAGACCTCCCTATTTCTGGCCTCCCTTACATTTCCTTTTGTTAAAATTAAAAAATAAAACAAAATAAAATAAAATAAAATAAAATAAAATAAAATAAAATAAAATAAAATAGCTAAAGCCCAGGAAGAGTCTGCACGCATAGGAATCACTTAGGAAGACTCTGGGGGAGTCCTTTGGCTGGCAGGTGGTGGTGGTCCAGGGCGGCTGTGGAATGTTGGTGTCTCATTTCCCTATCCTCTGCTCCAGCTCCAGCAGAGTACAGTGAGGGGAGGAGCTTAGAAGGTCTTTTCTCCCCACCAGAAGAAAAGAGGTTCTGGAATGCCAGGCACTAAGTCTGGGTGGGGGGGTAGAAATAACGGGGAAAAGTGAGGTTATCCATAGAGAAGAGAGAAATTGGGTTCTAAGGGGCCAGTTCTGGAAAAATTATAGCCTGGAAAAGAGGGGACTGGGTGTCCAGAGACCCACAGTAGGGCCAAGCCTGGAGCAGAGCAAGGGTTCAGAGTGCCAGGCCGCAAGGACGAGTCTTCTTACTCCCACAGTGGATGCTGTTCATCCTGCGGCTGGGAAATAAAAGGAATGATTCCCGGGCCATGCAGGAGGGAAAGAGGGGGGTTCGGGAATTCTGGTATTCCCGAGGCCAGAGCGGACTGTATTCTTGGGATAAGGGGCAACTGTCCTACTAAGGTTGGGAAAAGCCGCACTCACCTCCACCCGCCCCCTGGCCAGGCCTCGAAGACGGTTCCAATCCGGTCGGTAGTTGGTGGCGGAGGTGGCTGGAGCCACAAGGGCTGCGAGGAGCAGCAGCAGCGACGGCGGCGACAGTAGGATGCTCATCTGTGTCTGGCAGGAGACGTTCCGCAGGCTGCACCCAAACTCGGCCGCTGCGCCACGTCTGGCCCGCAAGCTGGCCCCGCCCAAGCCAAAGGCTCCGCCCAGCCATAAACCACGCCTCCGGAGCTAGAAACAGCCCCACTGCCATCCCACCCAGATCGGGTGGTGGCCTCCCACTAACCCCCAGCCTGTGTCAGCTACTCTCCGGTCCTCCAGACGTCATGTTCCCAGTTCTCACAATCTCCATATGGCATTTGCCGACTAAGTGTGAACGCTCCCGCAGGATGCCAGGAGACAGCGCTACTTCGCGTCACTAGAGGGCGCAGGCGGTTCGCAGATGGACACGAGGATTTCTGGGTCAGAGAGTTAAGATAGGAGATCGTCTTTATAAGCTTTTGATGTCTTTGAACGAAATTCCGATCAAAGCTTCAATTCCCCAAAGCACACGTTGTAGGGAGGACCATTACCTACGCTCAAGAAAGCTCAGAGGGTAAAAGCGCTTGTTATGCTAGCCTGACACCTGAGTTTTATCCCTGAAACCTAAAAAAAATTAACAAAAACAAAAAAGTGAAAGAAAAACACCAGTTCCCACAAGTTGTGCTCTATCCTCCACAGGCGTCCCCAATGGCTCACCATGGCATGTCCGTGCCTGCACAGGCACACGCGCACACAGATATATAATAATAATAAATGTAAATTCTTATAAAGGAATATTACCTATCCTTTTTACCTAGAAAAGGCTGAAGGGGTTAATATACATAATACATCGCATTAGAACAGTATCTGGTCAGAGATGGTACACACCAATCTCCTACTGTCCTTGAACTCAAAGCAATACTCCTTCCTCAACCTCTTGAGGGCTAGGGTTATTAGGACAGACTCTGGCTGTGTTGTCTTCCATTATTAGCTCTTCCCTTTCCTCCTCACAACTGCCCCCTCCACCAATGAACTCCATTTTGCAGATTAGGAACTCTTTCAGAAATGTAACATAGACCAATTCGTAGATCTGAGTCTGAACCCCAAACACCTCTGTGGATCATCTCCCAGGACCAAAGAGGAAGCAGGTGGCACTTCATGTCCTCACGCCTTCAGCAGACACAGCAAGTACAATCAGTTTTTTGTCACCCTGGATTTAACCAGTCTCAAGTTGGAAATATTAGGAAGTAAAAACTGCCTCTGTACTGAACGTGTACAGCTCTTTTCTTGTTGTTATTCCGAGCATGACAACTATTTATAGTGTCTGTATTGTATTAGGTGTTATAAATTATCTAGAAGTGATAGAATATACAAGAGCAGGCCACACAGGCTTTAGGAAAATATTAAGCCATTTTATCTATGGGTTTGAGCATCCTCATATTTCAAGTTTTGGTATGGAAGGGTGCCCTGGAACCAATCCCTGGCAGACAGCAAGAACGTGCTGTGCCCTTTCCCACGGAATCTAGAGAACCTTGTCAACACTGAGCCAACGCTGCTTGTGATCCAAGGTATTTTTACCTTTCTGGGCTTATTCCACCACTTTAAAAATGCACATTAAAAATGGGGTGGGGGAAACCATCAGCAGATGGTTCCGTGACTATAGACACTTGCTGCCAAGTCTGATGTCCTAAGCTAAAGTCCCAGAACCCATGACAAAAGGAAAATAGAGACTCCCACAGATTGTCCTCTGACCGTCACGTTTCTAATGTCAAGCACTCACAGACACACAGACACAGACACACAGACACACACACACACA
>NC_034602.1:25759496-25780927 GCF_900095145.1 Mus pahari
ACAGAGAAACCCTGTCTCAAAAAACAAACAAACAAAAAACAAAAAACAAACAAACAAGGAGTTTGAAACAAGCTTAGAACTGCAGAGATGGCTCGGTGGGAAAAGCACAGGACCTGAGCTCAGCCTCCTAGAAAGCCCAGCAGTGCACCAGGCCATGTTTAATCAGGGAGTCAGGAGGATGCCGGGGGCTTGCTGGCCAAATCAGTGGATCTAGCCGCGGTGAGGTAGCGTCTTTCCAAATCTAAAGAGTAACAGGATGCCGAGGTGGCTCAGAGGCTGAAGGCACTTGCTACCAAACCTGACAGTCTAAACTCAATCTGTGGAACTCACAAGGGAGGAGAGCCAACTCCTGTGAGTCGTCCTCTGACCTCCACAAGCTCACTGTGGGATGCCCACACCCGCACATAAACACTCCCATCCCCACAATAAATACAGACAGTAAAAAAAAAAAAAAAAATCTCTGAGCTGAGTGAGGTAGAACAAGCCTTTAACCTCAGCACTCGGCAAGCAGAGGTGGGTGGATGTCTGTGAGTTCCAGGCCGGCTAGAGAGACAGTGAAGGGAAGGAGGATGGTTAATGAAGAGCCGCTGATACCATCGTCCATTTCTTTCTTCTTGCTTTCAAACTTGCCAGGACATAAAATACGTTTCTTTTTTCAAATCCTCAAAAGTCTTCTTATATCCCACTAATTTGGTAAGATCCAATCACATGCCTTGAGAATTTGTTGTTGGTATAACCAATCTCAACTCATTCCTAAAACTGGGCACAACAAGGTCAACCACACTGTTGTTGGTTGAGGACATAGATGGTAATGGATGGGATGGCCACCGTAGCAGCCAACCAATTTTATAAAACATGTATACACGAATAGGTTAGATGAGATCAAAACAATCTAAATGGAAAAAAAAAATCCAAAACTAAACTATCTCTTGGAGGTTAAAATTATAGGTAAATTTTTCCTTCTTTGTATCCCTTTCTGTATTTTCTGTAAGTATATGTCAGCTAAACTCAAATGGTAAAATTTGTATACAAAACAGGGGACTATAACTCCCTGGCTCTCCCCACCCCAACCCCTACCCGAGAGATTCTACCTATCACAATAAGGGCCCCCGGGGTGAAGGAAGCCAGAGGCCCCACAGAGCCTGTGGTTTTTCTGCTGACACACCCAAACCCCAGTTCCCCATGAGTCCTTGTTGTTCACTGGACAGATGCCACCAAACCACTCTCGTTGCATTAACCTGGACTCTGTGGCTGTTGGGCCACAGCTTGGTCTGCTGAAGGCTGACCACCAGCCAGTAGAACCAGCAGGAGACAATGGCTGCAACAGTACCAGGAACATTCTAGCATCAGCCTCACAAGGCCTCCCAGAACAGCGCTCTGCTCACAACCCATACCCCTAAGGTGCCAGTGACAGAGCTCTGCTCACAACCCATACCCCTAAGGTGCCAGTGTGCAGTCTAGGCCCCGTGGGTAGGTTGGGACTGAAGTTTTAGTCTGTGATGAGTTTAGGCTCATCAGGGTCACTTTTTAATTTAAGCAAAAATTTAAGGCGGGAGACAGAGGCAAAAGGATCACAAATTCGAGACTAGCCTGGGCTACCTAGTGAGGCTTTCTCAAATTATCTATCATCACCACCAATAACAATAGCAACAACAGCAATAACAAAAGCCCAATAGGCTTAGAACTAAACCTAGGTTGGAGTCAGGATTCAGTCTTTGACTGGGATTAAGGCTCAGTATATGACCAGGGTCAAGGCTCAGTTAACAACAAAGCTCAGAACTTGGACTTTAACCAGATTCAGGGCTCCATTTTATGACCAAAGTAAACAGAATTTGCATGATACATGGTGAAAATTCATTATGAGATCAAGGGCTAGTCAATGATTAAGCTCAGAGCTCTTTGACCAAAACCAGCGTTTCATTTTATGTCAGAGCTGGGATTTAGTCTAAAACAAAATTAATCCAGGCTGAGGTTAGCACTCACTCTTAGGGCTGAGTCTATGTCCAGAATCAAGGTCTCACGTTGGGATCAGCCTCTTGCCAGACTTGGCCTAAAGATTCAGTATGTGGCTGGTCAGTGATGGTCAGAGTTCTTTTGAGAGCTAGAGTAGAGGCTTAGCCTTGGCATGGGATCAAGTCTTAGTCAATTTCAGGATCAGTGTTCGAGCTTGAGATAGGATGAGGGCCACGAACACGGCTTATTCTGGTTCTGTGCTCTATTCTGACCTCTAATGAAGAACTGTTTGGAGGTCCAGGAGCCTAGGACGAGGAAGTCTTTAAGGAACAAGAGTTCCCCCAGGCAAGCTTAGCAGGGTCCTGTGCCTGCAGCAAGCTTTTCCTTGCCTGCTGAGGCCGGTGTCCTAGAGTCTTCTAACCTACATGGCTCTGCTGTTTCAGGTCCCTCGCACCAGAATAAAAATAGCCACTCACTTCAGAGCAGCTGACATCGGGTGCCTGGGAGGAGGGGGAGCAGAGGAGAGGGAGGAGGGATGTCTGAGCTCAGCCCCAGCTGTGTGACCTTGGGAAAGTCACTCTTCCTCCAGTCCGTTTCCTGAGTGGCAGCATATGAATGAAGATAGCATCCCTCTGTCCCAGAAAGGGGGAGTGAGGAGCCAGGAAACTTGTTACCAAGGAGGACCCCCCTCCCGAGAAGGAGTGCTCCCTCCGAGGAGTGCTCCCTCACCGCCATCTTCCCTGATGCTTCCCTCTGCCACCTCTCCAGACATCTCCCACATAGGGCCACAGTGTGATTTCATTCCCCATGGGTCTGAGTCGGGATGCAGGGAAGGAGATAGAGGATCAAGCTAGAAGGAGAAAGGGAGAGAGAAGGAGAGGGAGGGGACCGCTGCTCTCTGTCCCCTGCCCACGTGTTATGTCTGAACCACAAGGGCAGGAGGGCACAGACCAGATTTTGAATGTTTTCCCCATGAGTCCTCCCCACCCCAGCCTTCACCTGGCTCCTGGGCTTGTCTCCTGTTCTGCTTGTCACCTCAGACCCCTCTACTTCAACAGTCACGTGACCTCTTTTGTATCCATCTTCCTCCTCCCCAGAAGCACTGCCCATTCCTGACCTGTACCCGGGCCTCAGTTTCTTCCTCTGTCACTGGAGACCTTCTAACCAGCCTCACAGGGAGAGCGAGGGGGAGTCCTCTCCCCCACCAGAACTCTCCCTTCCTGCCCATGACCTGAACCCGAGTCTGAAAGGGGAGTGTGGGAAGTTTCCAGAAAGGGGCTGGTTGAGCTGTAGTGTCTGCCTGGCACGTTTTACAGAGTGAGATAAAGCAGGGAGCTGGGAGGGGCCTCTGGAGACAGCCGTCTCCAGGGGGGCGGTTCTCCCTGGCAGCTGCCCCCGGCCTGCCTGCCGCCCTGAGCCCCAGAGCCTGTTATCAACCTCCTTAGTCATCCTTCCAGAAGCTCAAATATAGCTCCTACCAGCTCCCTCTACAGCAGGGGTCCACCCCACCCCCGGCCACCCCTTCACCTTTCCTTTCTTTTCCAGGGGGTACAACCACCTCAGACCTCAGTTTCAACATCCACTAAATGGGTGGTCTGGAATGGATGGTGATAAGGAGAGGAGCTTGCTTGTGCCTGCGCTGAGCTAACTTCTTCAGATGTATAGCTTCTTTGATCATCACAGCAAGCCCAGGAAGTCACTAGTGCTTTTATTTCCCTTACATGGATCAAGACTCTCTGTAACCTCCCTGGCAGGGACAGAAGCGAAGCCTCCAGCCACAATGATCCCAGTGGGCAGAGATGACGGGGGAACCCTGGGTCGCGCCCTTGGGTCAGAGGAGCAACCTGCACGTTCAACGTGTGATGTCTGTGTGGCTCTCAGGGCCTTGGAGCCCCTTTCTCAGTCCTAGGATTGGTCCTGGGGCAGTGACTTTGCACTCTCAGGATCGCTGGGGTTGGTCCTGGGGACCGGGATTCTAACTCTTTCAGGATCGCATCAGAAGCTGGCACTGCCGAGGATCCTACTTACATGTTTGTAGACCAGGAGTTGGAGGACTGGACCAGTAAGCTCTGCTCTTGGGACCGTGGCCAGGCTCACATTCTCGCTCACGCAAACCTCCGTTTTCACTTCTAATTCTCCCAACACCCTTTCCACCGGTGCCACATTCCCACTATCAATCCCCCCCTCACCACCACGGCCACTATCCGTGGCTTTCTCACTTGCATGTGTGCCATCAGCTCCTCCCCCACCTCCCCATCCTCCTCCTCACTACCATGGCCTCCACCTTTGCCATCTGTCCCTCCCACTCATCACTATTGCCGTCTGTCCAACGTGATCGGGTGCACGAGCATACCCACCATCACCGTCACTGCCACTGCCATCAAAATACCTTTCTGTTCTCGATCTAATGCTGGCCTGAGGCTTTGTCCCCACACACTTCAGCCTTACTTACAAAGATGCTAATCCAGAGACACAGGCCTGACCCAGAGTGAGCCTGGCAGAGCTGGCACAGCCAGGAAAGGCCTTGTAGTGTCTGTTGCCAAGAACTTCACATGGGAGTTGGCTCGGGCCAGTGAAGATGCAGAGATGGCTGTTGACCTGCAAGGGCTCTGGGCACAGAACGCTGAGCATTTCGGGCTGAGAGATGCCTCGGAGGATAGGAATGCTTGCTGTGCAAGAGTGAGGAGCTGAATTCGGATTCCCAGAACCCATGTGAAAAGTCGGGCATGGTTGTGTACATCTGAAACCTTAACAGGGACCTGGTGTGAGGCAGAGACAGAGGGCTTGCTGGGACTTGCTGGCTGTCAGCCTACTTCCAGATTCAGTGAGAAACCCTGTCTCAAAGGAATAATAAGGCAGAGAGCGATAGAGCAGAGCACCCGAGGGCCTCCTCCTGCTTCCACACGTGTGCAACTGGACAGAAGCTCCTGCTCACACATAGGCACACACCAAGTACACCCCCCATATACACACACACACGCACACACACAAATAATATAGAAATAGATAGATAGATAGATAGATAGATAGATAGATAGATAAAAATGCACATCCACAAACAAGCAAAAGAACTCTGAACATTTCCACCTGACCTGGATTCAATTCATCTTTGGTTCAATCTAGTAATCCTAGAAAAGTGGGGATCCCAGGGATACCTTAGCAGAGAGGAATCAGAGTGGAGCAGGGCAAAACCCTACAGTCCATGCTTCCCCTGCCCACATCTGACCTTTACGAACATTTGCTGTTTTCTTTCTTTATATTTCAGCTCACAGAGACCAGGGGCCTCAATATCTATAGCAAAAGATGACACTAAACTTTTATTTTTCAACCTGTGTATAGGTGTGTGCCGGTACTCACAAGAGCCAAAGGGATCAGATCCCCTGGAACTGGAGTCACGGGTGATTGTGAGTGACCTGACATGGGTTCTAGAAATTGAACTTGGGGCCCCCTAGATGAGCAATCATATTCTCAACTGCTGAGCCATTTCTCCAGCTCCATGACATTGAATTCTTGATACTCCTGTCTCTACCTCCCAAGTGCTGGGGCTACAGGCTCAACTCTTCTTCCTTTGTTCATTCATTCATTCACTCATTCATTCATTCACTCATTCATTCATCTGTCAAACATAGCCCTGTACCTACCTGTTAAGCAGTAAACTTTCTCCTCCTCTTCCTCTTCTTCCTCCTCCTTCCCCTTCCCTTTCCCCTTCACCTTCTCCTCCTTCTTGTTCTTCTTCTTTTTTTTTTTCTCGAGACAGGGTTTCTCTGTATAGCCCTGGCTGTCCTGGAGCTCATTTTGTAGACCAGGCTGGCCTCGAACTCAGAAATCCGCCTGCCTCTGCCTCCCGAGTGCTGGGATTAAAGGCGTGCACCACCACGCCCAGCTTGTTCTTGTTCTTGTTCTTGTTCTTGTTCTCGTTCTCGTTCTCGTTCTCGTTCTCCTCCTCCTCCTCCTCCTCCATTGGTGGTTTGCCTGAATGTCTGTGAGAGAATCAGAGCCAGTGAAACTTGCGTTGCAAGCTGCCATGTGGTTGCTGGGAACTGAACCTATGTCCTCTGGAAAAGTGGACAGTGCTCTTAACCACTGAGCCATCTGTCTAGCCCCACTGAGTTCAGTTCTTTAAGGGTTGAAAGCCTAATGGACTTTAGGCTTGTTTTTGGTTTGGACTTTAAGAGAAAAGTCTCCCTGTGTATCTCTAACAGGCCTGCCTGGTCTTGAACTCACTCTATAGCCAGGCTAACCTCAACCTTTAGCCGGCCTCCTACCTTGCCTCCTACCTTGGCACCCCTGGCGCTGGGGTTATACTATGTGTCACCGCCCTATGCATTGCAGGCTTATTTTTAACTCTCCTGCCAAGTTCCTCTCCTCCTGCTACACCCTTCTCCTTCCCGGTTTTCTCTCCCACATACCCCACTGGTTCAAGCCGGTTGGATCACTGGGTTAAGTCACTGAAACTCAGAAGCCCTCCTTAGTTCATGGGGTGACCTTGACAAGTACCTTTCAGAGCCACCGCCAGTGACTGTTAGAAGCTGGGACTGGACTGGGACAGGCTTCTGTGCAGGGACATCTGAGGGCACTGGGATGTCTGCAGAAGAGGAGGGGCTGGCAGAGTTTGAAAGGGAGAAGACTCCAGTGGATGGAGCCTGACTGTCTGGTTTTGGTATGAGAAGAACAGAGGCAGGCAAGGATAAGGTGGAGGGGGGGAGCTAGCCCAAGGCTTAAAAATGGGGCAAGGGTGGGGGCCAAGACAATTCCTGAGCTAAACAGAAAGTCAGGAAAGTGACAGGGCAAGGCAGATGTCCCTGAGGCCCTGGAGATGAGGCTGCTGACCTCTGACCCACCTGTCCCTGTATTACCTGTGAGTGTGCCTGTGCCCCTCCCTGGAGCAAGGGTGGGTCCTGCCTACTGTCTGGAGGCAGACAGGTGGGGTCTCCTTCAGCATGCAGGAGGGCCAAGCTGATGGGTTCTTATGTTACCCCTGGATGTTCTAACATCAGCAGCCAGCTGAAGTGTTCCTAGTGGGTAGCCACTTAGCCCTTGCCACCTTCAATATGGGAAGTGGGTGCCTGTGCCTTTAAATTCTCAGCAGGTTGAAATGGCTGATGACATCACTGGTTCCTGGGAGCTGAGGAGCTGGAGCCAGAACCCAAGGGAGCCAGGCTGGGCTGCCGGGGGCTGATGCAGACATGGAGGGCCAGACCAGGGGTGGTAGTGTCAGGCCAGGGACCAGGACTGGAATGGGACCCTTGCCTGGGACTCACGGGGCTTTGCAAGCTGAGACAGCCTCGAAGGTAAGAGCCCCCAAACCCTAGCCCCCATTCCTGATTCCTGGTCTCACACTCCTCCACCACACACACTCTGCAGGTACCCTGGTGCCCATGGCTAAGGGACTAGCACTTTTCTGTGCCCACCAAACAGAGACTGGGCAACAAGGTCACACTGGAGGGGCAGTGATAGGATCCCCATAGAGAAATGGAATCAGCCACAGCCAAGAGTCCCCCAGAAGCACTCTGGATTGGTTGTCAGGGAACCCAGCTGTTCTCTAGCTTTGCTGTGTGACCTTGGGCAAGTTGCTTGTCCCCTCTGAGCCGATGCAAAATGAGGGGGCTCATGTCTGAAGACTAGAACTGTGGCATCTGGGATGTCTAAGTTGTTAGTGCTGGAGGCGGTATGGTGCTTGGGGGGGAGGGGGCACACAGTGGGACACTTGGAGCCAAGGAGAGTATCCAAAATGCTGCCTCCAAAAAAGTGGAGTTCAGGGAGGGAGGTGGAAGTAGAATTTTAGGTTCTCTGAACTGAGAAGGACGGAGACAGAGACTGAACTGCATCTCCAGAGCAGGATGGGGCCACCCTGGGGCGAGTGTAGACCTTCCTCTGTCCTCCCTGGCAAAGGACACTTTCTCCTGGCCTCTGGAGACTGGGAACATCATAAACAGAATGGACAAGGCAGGTGTCCTTCCACCTGCCGAGTGTAAAGGATAGACATTTGCCTATCCTCACAGGTGGGGAAAGGACAGAAAGATAAGAGGGCACAGCCTGGGCAGAGAGAGGCGTGGCATCAGACCGCACTGACTGGCTGAGGAGGGTGGGCTTACTCTCCGGTCCTCGGGAAGCCCAGGAAGTGTTAGGCTAAAAGTATGGGCCCCTTGCCCTGAACGCACACACCTTAAGATGTGGTATGGTCAGGAACCCTTCCAAAAGTCCCTTAATTTTACAGATGGGAAACAGCCTGGGCTCAGGAACATTTGCCCCAAATCCCAAAGCTGGGATGGGGATCCATGTGACAGTCTCCGTTGCCAGCTCTTGACCCTGCACGGCCCACTGGGAATGGATCAGCACAGGCAGGGCTGTGACCAAGGGGTCAGGGCATGGCTAGAGCATGAGGGGTACCTAAGGGATATCAGCTCTGTGGAGGAAGGAACATGGAGGGACTTGGGGTGTTGAGTCAGCAGCCCTCTGAAAGGGGAGCTGCCCTGGGAGCTTGTCAGGGGACCGGGTGTAGGTACCCCAGGAAGAATAGGAGAGCTCTCAGATTCCCACTAGGCCCATTCAGGGTTTCAGTCTGTCTGTGAGCAGGGTTTCAAGTTTAAGGCAGAAACATGGCTTTTGTATCCTGTCTCAGAAGAGACAGAAACTGACCTGGAACAGGATGAATTGGAGAGAGACAACAGGAAGAATTTCCTTGGAATGACCTGTCCTTAGCTGTGTGTGTCTACCGGGGCTATAGGGAAGTGGGGGCTCAGCCCCTCACTAACGTCACTCTGGCTCATCTGTTTGTCCTCTAGAAGGTAAACTCGAATTTTCAGCTTCCAGCAAAGAACGCGGGTCCAGCATCTTCGGAACCAAGGTTGACCCTGGCACCTGTGGGACCACGAGCAGCTGTGTCACCTCCTTCAGAGAGGCCGAGACTGGCTTTGTCATCTCCCCGACCCATCCTAGCTCCACTGCCCATCACTGTAGAACAGAAAAGGCCTCTGCCCCCTCGCAGCTCCAACCCAGCAGCCACGTCTGTGGGCCAACTGGTAGTGTCTGCTGCTGCAGGACCCAAGCCTCCACCCGTCGCCTCAGTCTCAATCCTGGCTCCGAAGTCTCTGGGGCAGCTAGTAATATCTGCCTCTGCTGTGCCAAGGCCGGCTCCGGCTCCCCTGGGGCCCGTCCTATCTCCAACTTCCAGGGATCAGAAGCAGTTATCACCCACCTCTGTGGGACCTAAGCCAGCATTGGCAACCTCAGGTCTAAGCCTGGCGCTGGCCTCTCAGGAGCAGCCCCCGCAGTCCCCCTCCAGTCCCTCCCCTGTGCCGAGTCCTGTTCTGTCACCCTCTCAGGAGGGTCGGCTGGCTGCAGCATCTGTGACATCTACCCCAGCTGAGAGACAGTTGCCGGCTAGACAGAAGGATACCGCAGTTCCCAGACCCACTCCTCCTGCAGACGGGTGTCTTCACACTCCAGAGCGGGCAGCTGGTCCTGCCACCTCTCCACCAAGGGCCCAAGCTTCCTCAGATCCTCGGCTTTCCCCCTCCTTCCGCGCGAGACCAGAGGCTCCACGCCACAGCCCAGAGGATTCTGTCTTGCCGCCGCCACCTCAGACCCTGCCCTTGGATGTGAGCCCAGGCTTTCCAGAGTCTGGCACCCGTTCCCCTGGACTTCTGTCCCCTACCTTTCGGCCAGGAATCCCTTCAAGCCAAACTGTACCCCCACCTCTGCCCAAGCCACCTCGGTCTCCCAGCCGCTCCCCAAGTCGTTCTCCCAACCGCTCTCCCTGTTTGCCCCCAGCCCCTGAGGTGACACTCCCAAGACCTGTCACCCAGGCTGCAGGGCCTGGCAGGTGCCCAAGCCCTAACCTACAGGCACAAGAAAGCCCAGCCGCCGCCGCCACCACCACCTCACCAACTTCTTGGTCAGCTCAGCCTACCTGCAAGAGCGACCCCGGATTCCGGTGAGGGCCTGGCTCTCTCTCATGAAAAGTTACAGGGGCTTGAAAGGAGAGACTGGTCATTCTTCCAGGATGACCGTGCGTTTTAACTCCAGTTTACCTCGATAGGAATGGATTGGGGGGGGAGGCGGCTGACGGACCTACTTTGGAACCCTGGAAGATGCTGTCTCTTTCTAGGGGATTTGCTTCTTGGGTTTATTCCTAGGAAGGTAGTCAGGGATGTTAGGCCCACTGTGGGTCTTTTCTAAGGGCCCTTACATATTTAACTCCTCAGAAGGAGTTCTGTGAAAGAGAAAGGGAGGGTGGGAAAATGGCACCCAGCAGTAAACCCTCCCATGCACCTGCCTCCAGGATCACTGTGGTTACATGGAATGTGGGGACCGCCATGCCCCCTGACGATGTCACATCTCTTCTTCACCTGGGCGGTGGCCACGACAGTGATGGTGCAGATATGATTGCCATAGGGTGAGGAGCAGTGTGGGCGGACCCCCTTTCCTGGGCATTTTGGCCTCCTGGACACACCCATAGAAGGAATTTCTAAAACAGTCTCTCCGATCCAATGGTTGTTCCCTTCCCCCTCACCCCCCAGGTTGCAAGAAGTCAATTCCATGATCAACAAGCGGCTCAAGGATGCTCTCTTTACTGACCAGTGGAGCGAGCTCTTCATGGATGCACTGGGGCCTTTCAACTTCGTGCTGGTAACAACACAGACACCCTTGTGAGAAGCAGGGACCCTTTTGGATTCTTGCTCCCATCCCAGAGAGACTGCTGGGTCTCCCTGTCGCCAGGGTAGAGAGATAAGGGGTTAGGGGAAAGCGGCAGAGGCGGGGGGAGAGCTGTGTGCCGAGGGTCCCCAGCACGCCTCCCCTTCCAGGTGAGCACCGTGAGGATGCAGGGCGTCATTCTGCTGCTCTTTGCCAAGTACTACCACCTACCCTTCCTACGGGACGTGCAGACGGACTGTACTCGTACTGGCCTGGGGGGCTACTGGGTGAGCGGGGGTGGGGTGGGGGGGGGGAGTGGGGATGTATGGGTCTGAGTGTGGCTTGCAAGATCCCCCACCTCACTCTTGTATCCTTTGACCTGAAACCTGCCCCAATCCAAGCACCATCCATTCCTACGCCCCGCCCCACTCCTTCTCTGGCCTTTCCCTGTCCTAGCCTCCTGATTCTTTCCTTCGAACTCATCCTGGCTTAAACTTAAGCCCCCTCTGCTCCTCACGAGTTCTTATGCCCAGCCCAGTGACTCCCCTCCTGACCCAGGTCAGGCTCATGACCTGTCAAACCTCACCCATAGGGTAACAAGGGCGGAGTAAGTGTGCGCTTAGCAGCCTTCGGGCACATGCTGTGCTTCCTAAACTGCCACTTGCCCGCACACATGGACAAGGCGGAACAGCGCAAGGATAACTTTCAAACTATCCTTAGCCTCCAGCAGTTCCAGGGACCTGGTGCACACGGCATCCTGGATCATGAGTAAGTGAGGGTACAGAGTGCCGGGCTGCACCGATGGCAATGGTGGGCCGCGTGACCCACTCAGAAAACTGAGGCAGCTAGCGGTTTGGTGGGGTAGGGGAGGATCCTGCAAGGTAGAGCTTCGCTGGGGGATACCTTCTTGCTGAGGTTCCTCACCTGATGTCTCTAGACCCTCTTTTCCCTCCATCCCTTGCCTGACTGAAGGATCTGGCAGCCCCCACCAATTGGCACTTCTAAAGGGTTGGATGGGTGACAGGAAGGATCTAGATTGAGTCTTTGCGCTCCATGAACTCACTAACCCCCCATTTCCACCCTGTGAGCAGCCTTGTATTCTGGTTTGGGGACCTGAACTTCCGCATTGAGAGCTATGACCTACACTTTGTCAAGTTTGCCATAGACAGCAACCAACTCCATCAGCTCTGGGAGAAGGACCAGGTAGGTAGTGATCTGCCTCCCCTTCCCTGACCCTGAACTAAACCGGTACCTCGGGTTTCTTGACCTCATCTGTCCCATCCCATCTCTGGATGCTGTACAAGGCCCAAGCTCTTGCTCTGCCTTTCTGGACCCTAACAGCTCAACATGGCCAAGAACACTTGGCCCATTTTGAAAGGTTTCCAGGAAGGGCCCCTTAACTTTGCTCCCACCTTCAAGTTCGACGTGGGGACCAACAAATATGATACCAGGTAAGCCATAAGAGGGGAGTGGGATGAGGGGAAGGGACAGAAGATAAAGCTGGCACTGTGCTTTGACCCCCAGACCCTGAAATTTAGGCTACCCTCTCCTATTGCAGTGCCAAAAAGCGGAAGCCAGCCTGGACAGATCGCATTCTGTGGAAGGTCAAGGCTCCGAGTGGAGGTCCCAGCCCCTCAGGACGAGAGAGTCACAGGCTCCAGGTGACCCAGCACAGCTATCGAAGCCACATGGAGTACACTGTCAGTGACCACAAGCCTGTTGCTGCCCAGTTCATTCTGCAGGTAAGTCTTGGCCTCATCCACCCCTCATGATGTCCCCTGGTTCAGCTGAGCATCCTCTATCAGTAACCTGTCCTTAACAGCATCCATTTTCTTCAAATAAGGCGGGAGTGGGGTTTTAATCTTCCCTTTCAGATGAGACTGTGGCTGACAGGGCCTCCCTTGCCTAGGGCCACACAGTAAAAGGAGGAAAAAGAAGGGTTTGAACCCAAGGCAGTTTGATTGAAGAGCTCATATCTTTCGACTAACTGTAACTGACTTTATTCTTCTAAGAAATGTTTAGGGCATCAACCTGAAATTTGAAGGACAAACTGCTCTTGCAAAAGACCCAAGTTCATTTTCTAGCATCCACATGAGGCACCTCACAGTCACCCACAACTCCAGATTCAGGAGATCCGATGCCTCTGGGGGGCACCTACACTCATGCACGCGCCCACCTCCCCATGCACAGAGTCTCAAAAATAATCTCAACATTCTTTCCTTAAAAAAGTGTGCCTATATTGAACATATACAGGTTTTTTTCCTTGTCATTTTCCTTAAGCAGTGCAGTATAACAGCAGCCTTCATGTCATTTGCATTACATTATTATAAGTAATCTAGA
The DNA here is from genome assembly GCF_900095145.1 of Mus pahari. Classification (NCBI taxonomy): domain Eukaryota; kingdom Metazoa; phylum Chordata; class Mammalia; order Rodentia; family Muridae; genus Mus; species Mus pahari. Next base: position 25,772,427 of record NC_034602.1, read on the forward strand.
AATGAATTAAAATATATACAGGGATATACAGTTATGTGCACACACTGTATACTGTTTTACATAAGGAACTTCAACCTCCCTGGGGTTTAGCATCTACCAGGGGAACCAAACAGACCTGGATGCTCAGGATGATGTCACTGTGTTTAGAACCGAAGTTCCTAGTTGCCAGAGTAAAAGGAGGCATTTCTAGAGTGTAAGACACTAACTCTCTGGTTTACTATGGGGTAGCCTCAGGCTCCCTCTGAGATGGCATTGTGCCCCAAGTCTAGTGGCAGAAGCAGACAAGGGTAGGTCCCGTGTTTCCAACCTTGAAACCTAAGCTGCAGTTTCTAGATTTCTTGGTTTGATAAGAAGGAGCTGTGCAGGCCAAAGAATGTTTCTCAAGGTACCTCTGTCACGTGATCAGTCCATGGGACTCCACCCAAGCCTGGCCTCTTGTGAACTCGGGCAGGGATGGGGTGGGAGCTTTTGTTGTTATTGTTCCTAGATGACTTCTTGTTAAGTCCTAGGCTCCTTCAAGCTCATGATTCTCCTGCCTCAGCTCCCCAAGTGTTAAGGTTACAGGCATGTGCCACCACACTGTAGCCCTAGTCAGGGACCTCACCTTGGGACTCTTCATTAGGTCACATTGTCCTGTCCTTATGGTGGACAGGAAAAAAAAATGTGACCTGGGGCATGGGATGCAGCTCAGTGGCAAGGCACTTCCGTAGCACAGGAAAGACATGGGGTTCAATCCCAGCATTGCAGAAAGAACTAAAATAAAATAAAAACTTTTTTAAAAGTTACTGTAAGGTGGGGCTGATGGCCAATTCCAGGACTGAGAATAGTGAAGCAGATGGATCAAGAGTTCAAAGCTAGCCAGGGCTACATAGTGAGGCCCTGGGTCAAACAATAATAAAAATTACCTATTGAACCAAGCATGGTGGCAAATCTCTCTAATTATAGCATTTTGGAGGCTGAGGCAGAAGAATTTCAAGTTCAAATCCAACCTGGATTATATAATGAGTTCCAGGCCTCCCTGGAACACATTGAGACTCCATGGTAAAAACAAAACCTAAAGTGACCTACCAGACATCCACCCTATGTAGGGCCCTTGACATACACCATCCTTTTGAATGCAGTAGGCCCTGAAATTCCCAAAGTCTTCTTTCTATTTTAGTGTTGGGGCTATTTATTTATTTTATGCATCTAGGTGTTTTAGTTGTGTGTGCTTCTGTGTACCTGGTACCCGTAGAGGCCAGAAGAAAGAGGGTGGATAGTTGTAAGCCACCATTTGAATGCTGGGAATTGAACCTGGGTCCTCTGTTTTTGTTCTTTGAAGATTTATTTATTTTATATATGTGAGTACACTGTCACTGTCTTCATGCACACCAGAAGAGGGCATCGAATCCCATTACAGATGGTTGTGAGCCACCATGTGGTTGCTGGGAATTGAACTCAGGACCTCTGGAAGAGCAAGCAGTCAGTGTTCTTAACTGCTGAGCCCCTTGCTTTGGCCTCTCCTCTACCTTTCTTTCTTTCTTTCTTTCTTTCTTTCTTTCTTTCTTTCTTTCTTTCTTTCTTTCTTTCTTTCTTTCTTTCTTTTACATTTATTTATGTGCCTGAAAGAGTTCCGAGGAGAACGTTGGGAGCTGGAGCTCTCTCTGAATGTGGATCCAGAGAATGAACTCAGCTCCCTCCTTACCCACCAGGCCCTCTCTCTGGCTTTGCTTTCTGATTGGCTGGGGATTTTGTTTGTTTTGCTTTCTTTTTCTTGTCTTTTTTTGAGAACAGACTCTCCTGTAGTCTGGTCTGGTGTCCAACCAAGGACCATTCTAGAATCTGATCTCCAGCCCGCACCTACGGACTGAGGTTATGGTCACGCACCGCTGTGCCTCTGCAGGGATGTTGACCTTGCAAAGCCTTAGAGCACATTTCCACCTGCCCTTCAGTTAGGAGCCGGGGGCAGGGAAAGACTACACTGGTTTCTTCTGGAACAGCTACTGCTCAGAAGCCAGGGAAAGAAACCCGAGACCAGATCAACAGGGACCAGACAAAGGCTGAGGCTGGCACCACGTGAGCTCTTCCTTAGGGACACAGGTGGCCAGGACTCTGGCTGCTCGCCACTGCAGAAACTCCACCTGTCTAGGTGACTCCCTGGTTGTCCTAGCTGGTCCCAGAGGAAAACCACTTGTGATAATAATTTGTCTTCATGGACTCAAGGCAAGGCAGTGTTATTAGTTGGCTCTTAGTAGTAATATCCAGATGGGGGAAACTGGGTCTGGGGATGGCCAGCGTCTTATCTGAAGTCGCACAGCCATGTAACAGTAGAGCTGGAAAATGAGCTGAGGTCTCCAGCAACCATCTCTGGCCTCTTGTTAGCTCCAGGAAATCGAAATTATCTCAGAATTCTGTGTACCATGCGACTTTACCTATCTCCCTTGCTATCGTTTAGGCAAATTATTTAGTGAGCACCTAAGCTGGGCGATTGGTGAACTGTGTTACAAACGGCACTTCAGGAAATCAGTAGTTCAGCCCTGGGTATAAAAACAAGAGCCTTGAGCACTGGAGAGATGGCTTAACTGTTGAAAGCATTCGCTGATCGCTCTTCCTCTGGCTGCTCTTCCAGAGGACCCAGATTTCAAGTCTAGCACCACAAGGCGGCTAACAACCACCTATAACTCCAGGTTCAAGCTCCAGGCACACATACACAGACATACACATAGGCAAAACAGTCACACACACACACACAGTGCACAAACACACAGGAAAAACACTCACACACACAAAACAATTTCTTTTTCTTTCTTTCTTTTTTTTTAATTAAAACTAAGCAAGAGTTTCCAGACAAGGGCCTGCCTTCTGAAAGGCTAAGGAAGTCGGCCATTATATAACTTGACAATGGCTGAGCTGAGGCCAAATCTAAGACTGACTGGCCTCAAAGCCATGCCCCACCGACTCACTAAGAAGGCTTGGGGCAAAAGGCAGCCCAGAATGGAGGCAGGAATTTTTGTGTGGTTGGTTTTGGTTTGATTTTTACCATATTTTTGGAATCGTGTTTCACTATATAGCCCATTCTGGCCTAGAACTTGCTGTGTTGCCCAAGGCTATACTCAAATTATCCATCCTCCTGCCTCAACCTCCAATATACTGTTATTACAAGCATGGGTCAGTACCCAAGAGCCCTAGGTATGTGGGCTGCTAGAGGGTCTCCTCTGACATCATCCTCTGTCCCTGCCTTGCTTGGGCAGTTTGCCTTCAGGGATGATGTACCTCTGGTGCGGCTGGAGGTGGCCGATGAATGGGCGAGGCCAGAGCAAGCTGTGGTGAGGTACCGCGTGGAAACTGTGTTTGCCCGAAGCTCCTGGGACTGGATCGGCTTGTACCGGGTAAGGATCTGCGGGAAGGAAGTCACTCTGGAGGAAGGAAGGGACCTGCAGGCCCTCTGCATCACTGGCTTATCCCGTGTTGGATCATGCTCTGCTAGGAAGCTGCTAGTTTTAGGGGATCGAAACCCGGGTTCCTCTTTCCCTAGGTGGGCTTCCGTCACTGTAAGGACTATGTGGCTTACGTCTGGGCCAAGCATGAGGAAGTGGATGGGAATATCTACCAGGTACTTACAAGAAGGGGAGGGTTGGGGACACCAGGATTCTGCTTGGGGGAGGGAGTCCTGAGGCTGCCCCCTGGCCCCAGCTTGGGCCTCTACCCTTGTGTCTACCAGGTGACCTTCAGTGAGGAGTCGCTGCCCAAGGGCCACGGAGACTTCATTCTGGGTTATTATAGCCACCACCACAGCATCCTCATTGGCGTCACAGAACCCTTTCAGGTAAATGGATCAGACGGTAGGGCCAAAGCAGGCCAAGGTGTCCCAGTCGAATGTCACATCTTCCATGTTCTCTCTGTGACCTTAGGCCAGTAGTAGCCCAACCTCACTGGGTCTGCCAACAGGGAAGGAGGGAGTGGGCAGGCTAGAGAGTGGAGTTGCCCCAGCGGCCACTGTTCTCTCCAGATCTCGCTGCCTACCTCAGACTCCTCCAGCAGCAGCACCGACAGCTCAGGCACCAGCTCGGAGGGGGAGGATGACAGCACTCTGGAGCTGCTGGCACCCAAGTCCCGCAGCCCCAGCCCTGGCAAGTCCAAGAGACACCGTAGTCGCAGCCCCGGTCTAGCCCGCTTCCCCAGTCTCGCTCTCCGTCCCTCGTCCCGTGAACGCCGTGGTGGCAGCAGAAGTCCCTCGCCCCAGAGCCGCCATCTGCCTCGGGTAGCCCCTGACAGGGGTCACAGTAGTGGCAGCCGAGGTAGTAGTGAGGAGGGGCCTTCTGGGCTGCCTGGACCCTGGGCCTTTCCACCCTCTGTGCCTCGAAGCCTGGGCCTGCTTCCGGCCTTGCGCCTGGAGACCGTAGACCCTGGTGGTGGAGGCTCCTGGGGAGCTGATCAGGAGGCCCCTGACCCTAATAGCCTGTCCCCTAGCCCCCAGGGCCAGCTGAGGCTAGAGGAAGGGGGTTTGGGGCCCTGATGTGAGAGGCAGACTAGCCTGGACAGTCATTCTGCCTATCTTCCACAAACCTGCCTGCCTCTTGCTGCTGCTCCAGCCGTTAACCACATCTGCCATTCTGTCTTGGCCAGGAGTGGCCTACTGGGGGGGGGGGCCCAAACTCAGTCCTGGCACCACCTCAACTGTGACAATCAGCAAAGCCTCGCCTGGGTCCTCGTCTGGGATGATGGGGGAACGGACAGATATTCCCATCTTGGAGGTCATCCATTAGGAATTAAATTCTCCAGCTTCACTTTTGGCTCCTTCCTGGCTCGTTAGCAGTCGCAGATGTGACAGAGTGATAGAACTGGCATATATTAGGCACCAGCTGTATATGGAAACATGCCATCTCCTTTCATTTCCACCATAATCCTGTGTGCTCGGTGCCATCTTTAGAACCATTATTACACAGATGGGCAAAGTGAAGCCAAGAGGTCCTGCCTGAATCTCAAAAGCAGACGACAAAAGCACAGTCCGGCTGTGTGTTAGAGGAGGAGAATGTTTACTGGGTGGTATGTGTGTTGATTAATTCATCTACTCCTCAGCACCCCTATGAGGTAGTTCACGGTTACGGGTCCCCTTTTCAAGCTGGGGGTGTGATTTAGTTGGTAGCATGCTTCAAGCAGGTTGAAGGGTTGACACCCTGGTTCCCTCCCCAGTACCACCTAAAACTTGGTGTGATGGTGTACGCCTGCAATTCCAGCATTTTGGAGGTAGAGGAAAGGGGACCAGAAGTTCAAGGTGATGCTCCTATACATAGCAGAAGCTAGCCTGGGCTACAGTGAAACCCTGACTCAGACAGACAAACAATAACGACACCCCACCTCTACCCTCGCTTTCAGAGGAGGGAACTAAGGCTCAAATGGAGGAGGGAGGTCCCTTGCCCTAACTTCTCATGGGCACAGAAAAGATTTCAATTTAGAGTTAGAACAGAAAGATTAGTTCAAGCCAGGAAGAACCCAGAAACTATTTAAAGAAGGGGTCTCCTGTGGAGAACGTGGGAACCCGCTCCTCACCCTGTACTCAGGGACAGGCACTTCTCTTGTATCCTTGGTTTCCCACCTGCGGCTTTAGGCCTCACTGTAAAGTGCTGGGACTCAGAGAGGCAGGTCTAGCAACAGGGACACTCGAGTACCTGCTTCCCGTACCTCCTGGACTCCTGGAATCAGCCAGTCCCCTTTTCTATCTGTGTATGAAGTCACCTGACAAGGTCTAAACCCAAGGCATCAGAATAGCCCCTGAACACCACATCCAGCCACAGAGGGGTTGTGTCACCAGTTCAAGGTCATCAAGTACAGCGGGAGGTGCGGTCCAACATTTGGACCTTGAGGTTCCTTCCATCGAAACTCCTGCAGTCCATCAGAGCCATGCTGTTCCTCAAAGAAGAGACCAACTCTCTCAGAACATAGCAACCCCAGGAAGGAGGTACAGGCTGGTGCCCAAGCTGCTGTTACTGCCATTATGAGCTCCAGAATTTCTTCTGTCCCCTGGGTCTCCAGATTGCCTGGGTTACTTGCAGACACTGGCTGTAGAATGACATGGTGGTCCTCTGGGGCTCCACGGGCCGTGCCAGAGCCCCACCTGTGCCTTTATCCCGGAAATGGAGTCGGCGCTCATGAAGTCTCTGCAAATGCCGAGCTGACACCTCCATGGCCCTGTGGTCTCTGGAGCAGCTGTGGGGAGACAAGGGGTCAAAGCCAGCGGGATCCACCCTACTTTGAAAATAGGGCCGAGGCCCAGAGAGGAGCAGGTGTGAGGCCAGCTTCACCAGCCAAGCGGAGAGGGCAGGGTTACACCCAGATGAGGCAGAGTTAACTTAGGCTAGTACCCAGAGGCCGAGGTTCCAGTCCTGGGTGGTTGTGGAAGCCTGAGTCAGCTATTGTCAGACAGTCCCTATCTCTCTGTCTGGCAGATCTTGAGCTACGTACAGCACATTCTATTTCCTTGGCTCCAGCAATCTTTTGGTTTGCTTGCTTTTGTTTGAGACAGGAGCTCACTGTGTATTCTAGACAGGCCTTTAAAATACTATTTATCCCACCTAGGCCTCAAAGTAGATTCCCTTTCCTCAGTTTCCCAAGTACTGAGATGAAAGGCACGTGCCCCACACCTGGCTTTCCTATAACCATTCTACAGGGGAGCAAGTAGAGGGTTGGAAAGCTGAATCAATTATCAAGGGCATACAAGAATGAAATCTCAGAGCACAGGCACACATCCCCCTCCCCCACTGCCTGCTGCAGAGCTGGGCCCAGGGCAGCATGAGTCAGAGGAATGATGACATGCAGCCTAGCTTGAGCCCCTCTGACCCTTCACCGTGCCTTATTTCCCCAGCACACAATTAGTTCTTACCAAAAAGCCAAACAAGCCCAGCCCTTGGCGAAGGCCCCAGCCTCCTGGCTCTGCGTTCACTTACCCTTTGCCCTCAGCACAGTGGAGTTGGGGGGCCAGCTTGAAGCAGGTGGTACCCAGGAGCTCCCAAACTTTGTCAGTGCCTGCAGGCGGGCTGTGGAGCCTCAGGAAACGTGCCAGACTGAGGGCAGATGCAGTCTCAGGCTGTGCCAGAACCTTGCCAGGTGGCCCAGCACGGTTCTGGCGTCAGGCAGCCCACTCCCAAGCCCACCCAGGAGGCCTCACCGGCGGGTGCAATTGCAGTGGAAAAGGGGCATCTGGGCACTGTTGAGCAGGTGGAATTTGGTTTCCTGGGGCTTGATCTGGTGCTCACACTGGTCCAGGTGGCGAAGGCTTCGACAGACTCGGTGGGCACCTGGGGGGCAGATGTGGTAGTTAAGAAAGTCCAGTCCACCAGGGAAGACTAACCTGGGCCTGCTACCATCCAGGAGACACACCAGTACATGTGATTGGTTACATTGTCCTCTTCTGTCTCCTCCCCTATGTTCAAGAATGTCAAACACATAGCATGAATCCTCCCTGCACACACACACACACACACACAGAGGCTGCCTGAGGGTCCCAGATAAGCATTCCTGGACTCAGAGACTGCTAAGCTGAGTCTGGGAGAGGAAAGAGAGAGCAGGGTTCAGGCAGGAAAAGAGTGCGTGCAAAGGCCTAACGAGAACAGATTGTGGGGGCTTCACTCTTTTTTTCTTCCAGGTCTGAGCACGGAACCATGCACATTGTAGACAAATGCTTTACCACTGGCTGCATCCAGTCCTGTATCTAGCTCTTGCCATCAGCCTTGGAGGAAACAGGGAAGTTGAAGTTTCAGGTAGTCGATTGGGCCTGTGTGTGCTCAGTGTTGAGACTTTATCAGCTGATATTGCGAGAGAGGTGATATACTCAACAGGGCATGACACTACTCAATCTATAGATTATGGAAGTTCCTTATATCTAATGAAGAAAGTTGGAATGCCCTGGGAGGTGTTTAGAACAGACAAACAATAATAATAGCAGTAATAATAAAAGCAAAGAGGAAACACTACATTTGCACACAGAGGTAAGAGCACCCACCCACCCTGCCCCTGAAAAAGCTTGATTTTTAAGCTCACTTTGACGTTTTGGGCCATCCTGGAGGCCCAGATGTGGAACTCCTGGCTGGCCTCTGGGGATCATATCAGGTCCAGAGGAGATGGCAGGGGTCTGGAGAGGTGTGGTGGTGGTTGTGCCGTGGCGTCTGGCTTGTGTCTGCTGTGGGCCCCTCTTCTGGGGGTGTTTGTTGGGTGCTGGGCTTTGGGGGCTGGGAGTACGTGAGGTGGCCTCAGCCTTCCAGGAGGCATTATAGTAAGTCCTGGGCCGAAGGTGAGCAAGGGGCGTGGAACCATATGCCCTGCACCTAAAGGGGGCAATTTGAGGCATTTAATGACCCAGAATTCCTGTTCCCAAAGCCTCACAGAATCATCTCTATGGACAAAATCTCTGCCAGTTTCTTTCTTTCCTTCTTTCTCCCTCCCTTCTTCTTCTCTCTCTCTCTCTCTCTCTCTCTCTCTCTCTCTCTCTCTCTCTCTCTCTCTCTCTCTTTAAAATTATATATATA
>NC_034602.1:25781122-25786887 GCF_900095145.1 Mus pahari
CAAGCTGGACTCGAACTCAGAAATCCGCCTGCCTCTGCCTCCCGAGTGCTGGGATTAAAGGCATGCGCCACCATGCCCGGCGCAGTCAGTGCTTTTAACCACTGAGCTGTCTCTCCAGCCCTCTCTGCCAGTTTCATCAGTTCCCCTCCCACTAGGCTGTGGGAAATACCCCAGAAGGGTCCAAAGCCCTAGCCTGGCCCTGACCAAAGGACAATGCATGGATGCTAGAGGACAAACAGACCTCCCTCCCTGGTCTTAGAGCCCAGGTTGCCCTGCTGGCCTGGCAAGGACTGCAGTGGGGCAGCCACATACCCGCCCCACCAGTTCCAAGCCACACAGGCCTCCTGATCCTTCAGCACAAAGCAGGGGATCTCCAGCACGTTGAAGAAGGCCACGCCCATGATGTCGGAGATGGAGTCACCCTGGCTCCTCAGGCACTGTTGAAACCTGCCCCCAGAACCAGAATTCAGGTCCCAGGACCCCAGAGAGCCTCCTGTCACCTTTTGCAGCCCACCCTTCCAAAGGATCATTCCTTTTCTAGAGCCTCAGCTCTGCCCTGCACTGAGGGTGGTTGGAAGAAGGGGACCCAGCTGCTGATCTTTAGAACTCTCTGGGTTCCTGGTGCCTAGACCCAAGAATCGGGCAACTCTGCTCTGCCCCCGAGCCCCAGGCCTTCTCTGGCTGCTGCCAACCTGGCGTCACAGTCGCAGTGAGAGATGGTGTGGAAGCGGAAATTACGGATGCCATAGTTATACTGCAAGGGCGAGATGGTTTGTGGGCACTGATCGTGTTCCCGGCAGCAGAGGTCAGGGCCGTGGAACATACCTGCATGGAGAGAAAGGGAGCAAACTGGAGCAGGGGCCTGGATGCCATGAAGCAGTTCTGCCTACCTCATATAGCAAATACCCCTCCCCAGCCCAGCCATGGCCAGCACAGGGCACTTGTTCTCCAGATACAGGGCCCTCGAAGTTCCAGAGTTATCAATGACCACAGGCTGGCAGCCTCCTTTGCCTGATCCTAGTAGAGGAGCCCACCCACCAGCTGCTGGACTTGTCTTCCTCAGAGCTGACTCACAGAGTTCCCAAGCTCACACCCAAATAAAACTCCAGATAATGAAAGTGTGTGTAATGGAATGACAGTCAGGCCAGGCACTGTCTTTCCTCTGGCACAGCAAAGCACTGGGTGGCCAAGATGCCACCCTGGCCTGCTCAAGCCAGGTCCTCCAGCAGCATTCCTTGCAGATACACAGCACTCAACCACAGCTCAGGCAATGGTGCCCTTTGTTGTGATGTTTCCACAAGCTGAGCTCACAGCAGCCCCCAAAGAGAAGTGGCTTTTTATCTTCCAGATAAGGAACTTGGAGATTCAAGAAGTGTCAGCTTGAATATCCTGAGCTGTACCCAGGTTTTGGGGGCTCTTTCCACTGAAGTACCTCATGGGTAAAGGTTGTTTAGAGCAGCAGAATCCGGATCCTCCTCAGTCTACCTCCTCCCTCGGGTGATTCATGAGGACTCTGGGTTTGAGTAAGACCTTTCACATCCATGACGTCACTTAAGTGTCTCATGAAGAGCTACTCATATTCACACCCATTTTTACAGATTTAAAAAATCAGATTAAAGTGCCTAAGTCACTTCTCCAAGAACACAGCCTGGAAGAATGGGAGCCAGGCTGGAGTCCAACACCCCACTCCACATATACATGCCAGACACCTGCCCAAACCCTTGGGGCTCACCCAGTTCTGAGGCATTCTCAGCAGAGTTCCCAACACCGCACCACAGCGTGCCAGGGATGGTCCAGCCTCTCCTCCTTCGACGGCGCTCTCTGTCAGGTGCTCCACTCTGCTCTGTTGCTCGCTTCTCCCTGGCTCTTGTAGGACTATCCTCAGACCTTTGACAAGCCTCCCACTGGCTCTGCAGAGTGGCCAGTCCTCTCTGCAGCTCAGGTCCAGGGGTTTGGATGAAGGCGTGCTGCAAGGGCTCCTGAGCACAGAGTGCCCTGAACGCTGTGATAAGTTCAGATTCATCCTGTCTGATACAAACCCGCAGCCTCTGGTGCGTATCCCAGAAGGCCTGGAATAATGCCAGGCCTTGGGCATCTTTGCCCAAGAAGCTCAGGGAGCCCAGAGGGTTACCAGGGATGGGCCGGACCAAATGGCAGGAGGTACTGTCCCAGTGAAGGGTATGGGAGCCCCCTGGAGCAACCCCTAGGAAAGTCAGCATCCCCAGAAGTACCCCCAGGACCCCCATTCTATCCTAACCCAGCTTGGTCAGACAAAGCCCCCTGGATGCCTGCCTTTGGCTGCCCCTGAGACAGCTGCTGAGGCTGGAGCGGAAGCGATGCCCAGCAGGCCCTGGATGTCGGGGCCAATGAATGGAGCCGCGGGAGGAGGAGGAAGGCTGGTGTATGGGGTGATATTGGGCTTGTAACCGAATCCACCGGCTGGGCAGGCTGCTGATTGGCTGAGGGATGCATTGCTGAGCCCACGCCTCCACTCATCCTGTCCTGGGAGCTGTCCAGTCACCTGCCCCGGGCTGGCCTGGAAGTATGGATCTGTGGGAGCCAAAGCCTTGGACTATGAGAGTAAGGATGGAGGAGGGAGGTCAAGGGGGAGCTGTGCCCCCTTTGGAGCCAGAAGAGAGTGCAGGGACTTAGAGGAGACCACCAGAACCTGTCCTTGTTCTCCTAACCCAGTTGCAACTACCACACCCAAGCCTATGAGATTGGCAAGAGGCCATGGATTTCAGTTAGGGAGGGTGAAAGAGGCCAGGGCAGGGCTGGGGCTCTGGGGCCCACCTTGGGAGTTCCCAAATCTTCTGGGAAAAGAAGGTTGATTCCGGTGCTCTTTGCAAGTCTCTTTGCAAGTCCTGGTTCTCAGAAAGACTGTTGGGATTCTCCAAAGAGAGTGCCACAGGAGCCCTGCGACTTCCGCACAGGTCTGGTCCAACGCCACAGTCCTGTCTGATGGTTGGGACATGTAGCCAGAGTAGGACCTGATAATAACCTGGAGCAGGGCTGGCACTGCGGATTTAAAAGATAAAGTCCCCAAATAAGCATAAAATGTCTCAGGGAGCCAGGCCCTTCTATTCTTGGAGTATGACACCCAGAAGGCATCATGTGTCCCCCCCCCAAGAGGCTTGGGTCTCTCTATCATGGAGGGGGCTATACTCAGCACTGTTTCCCATGTCCCCAAGCTGATGTGTTATTCAGCTTCCAACTATCTGGTGAAGCTAGAAGTTATACCCATCATATAGATGAAGAAACTGAGCCCAGCTGGCTCTTATGGTGCATACCTTTGATCCCAGCTCTTGGAAGGCAGGGGTGGGCAGATCTCAGTGTTTAAGGCAAACCTGGTCTACATAATGAGTTCCAGGACAGTCAAAGCCACATAGACAGTGTCTCAAAAACAAACACACAAACAACAACAACAACAACAACAACAACAACAACAACAGCAACAGGCAAGATAGGAAGAAACTGAAGTCCCACAGGGATGCAAAAATAATTCAAATGACACTCAGGTCCCCATGGGGCTGAGAGAGTTTAAAGGCGCAAATCGGGGTTAGCTGGACCAGTCCCCCTCAGCTGCCATGCTACACTCTGCAGGAAGTCAAGTCCCATCAAGGCAGAGGCAGAGCCAGTGTAGGAAGGGGAGCACAGAGTCTGCTTCAGCCATGAGGCCCATCTTTGTGGCTTCAGAAGTAGCCCTGACCTGGAGGTAATAGCCGAGGATTCATGAAAAGAGGATCATGTAACCCAGGTGCCAAACCCCTCTCCTGAGGTTGAGAAAGGTGTGGTGGCATCAAGAGAAGAGGGCGAGGCACAAGCCAAGGTTTTTTTTTTTTAAAAAAAAAAAAAAGAAGAAGAAGAAGAAGCAAGGTTGTGGTATTCGCTGTTGTCGTAGGACCTGACATCCAGCTCGGCTCACTTTTCCACATTCCACAGCCTTCCTTGCCCATCACTGGAAAGGCTGGACGGACGCACATCAAGAGCCCAGCTTTGGAAAGACCAGACAGACCCAACGGGAACAGTGTGACCCCGGCCTTAGAAACCAACAGCTCTGGCCCTCAGCTTCCTCTTCTGCATGACCAGGCTGATCCTGATCCCTGTAGTTACTCACAGGCAGGCTGATCCTGTAGTTACTCACAGGCGTTAGGTAAGACTCTTACCATAAGCATAGCGTGAAAACACTCACTAACACCCCAGGGTAGCAGGAAGCAACCTAACTGGGAGAAAGCAAACCCTAAGGTTTGGGGGCTCTGGATCTATATCTACCCAGTTTGGGACAGGGACTGTGGGACTGGCCAGGGCACTTGCCTCACTAGGGAACTTTGTCCTCTCCAGGTCGTTGTTTTCCTCCTCTGTAGAGGCAGGTGCTGTGGGAGGATCTTTGAGATCTCTTCCTGTCCACCCCATGGGAAGGCAGGCTGGACTGGTGACAGACTGCAAGGGAGGCAGGCACTCACTGTGTTTCTCCCTGGGTGACAACATCAGTCAGTCTATGGGACAGGGGCTGTACCTTGTTTCTCATCAGTGTGTCCCTCAGAAAACAGAGGGGTCCAAAATGAGTGGGATAGGACGCGGGGTGGGGAGTGAGCTTTTCTCTGCGCTTCCACCAACCAGGGATGGAGACTGATTCACAGCAGGGAATAAGGAGTGGAGGTCTGTCCAGGAAAGCTCTTTCCTCCCTGTCTGTACCACCCTGTCCCTCTCCCCCTCTTTTCCCTCTTTTTTTTTTTTTTCTTTTTTAAAGTGGGGTCATTTCTAAACAGCCTAGGCTAGTGTTAGGCTCGGAATCCTGCCTTAGTTAGCCTTTCAAATGCTGAGATTACCCCGTGTGCACTGTTAGAGTGTGCATGTCACTGTGAATTCCACCACTGTGCACACCATCAGCCATGCACACCATCACTTTTGGGTTCTTCTTTATTTATTTATTTATTTATTTATTTAATATGAGTACACTGTAGCTGCCTTCGGAAGAGGGCATTGGATCCCATTACAGATGGTCGTGAGCCACCATGTGGGTGCTGGGAATTGAACCCATGACCTCTGGAAGAGCAGTCAGTCAGCTGAGCCATCTCTCCAACCCCCCCAGTTTTGGTTTCTTGAGAGACTTAACTTACTTCATTCCCTTTCAAGGCTAAAGGCACAGGGAGCAATCTCTCTCTCTCTCTCTCTCTCTCTCTCTCTCTCTCTCTCTCTCTCTCTCTCTGTTTTTTGAGACAGAGTTTCTCTGTGTAATAGCCTTGGCTGTCCTGGACTCACTCTGTGGTCTCAAACTTATAAAGATCCCCCTGCCTCTGCCTCCCAAGTGCTGGGATCAAAAGAGTGCACCAACACATCCCGCCTGCAACCTGTCATCTTACTGTCACCTTTTTACAATGGCCTGTCCTGGCCCACAGTTGTCCTGAACCTGGAGCCACCTTAGATTCAAAAACAGCAGATTCCTGAAGGACAGAGCACCCCACAAAGAAGGGGGTATCTATGATGCTAGGTAACCGTTCCAAGGCTTTTCCTTGGATATGAACGAACTTTGACAGAGACGTGGCCTCAAACAAACAAGAGCTCTTTTGGACCACTTTGTACACCCAGAACTGAATAACAGATCTACTTCCCATACCTTGAGCAGGATTGCTCAGGTACGCGGACCTCTGGTGCCAGTTCTTCCACAATGTAAAGCTCATGTCAGCACTTGAAGGCAAATTTACAAACGGCTGAACCCCTTGCCTGTCCTTTCCACTGTCTTGGTTATATATCTTTTATATATC
>NC_034602.1:25787432-25804138 GCF_900095145.1 Mus pahari
ATCTCTTTCCACTGTCTTGGTTATATATCTTTTATATATCATCTCTTTCCACTGTCTTGGTTATATATCTTGTCTCTGGTGCTATTACTTGTATCTTTGGGGCTTTTGTTTTGCTGGAGAGAGGGGTTAGAGTTGTACCTCAGACTGACCTTGAAGTCAGTGCCATAGCTCAGGCTGGCTGGCAACTTGCAGAAATCTATCTGCTTTGGCCTCCCAAGTGCACACCACACTGGGCACACAGAGGGAGCGCATCTTCCCAGGACCTACAGATGCCCCACGGTCCCTCTCAAACCCAGTCTCCCCACCTCAGAGCCTTCCTCTGATTTAGCCTGAATGGTGTCTCCCTCTGGCCTTCAGAGCTGGCACCCCCAGCTTTACCCAGAAGGGCGCCATGTGCTCTGTGCTTGAAGAATGGGACGGGCTGTGCCCAGCTTCAGAGCATGCAATTCACTCAGAAACAAAAAGTCATTGCATTTACTGTGTGCCAGGCACTGGATGAGACCCTGGAGAGAGTGTGCTTCTGAGAGTTGGGGAGGGGAAGAACAGAACGAGCGAGCTCAGGGAGAGAGGGACAGGGAGGGAACATAGCCCTGGGAGAATGGAGGCTGGAAGTGGAAGAGGGGCTGGAGCCTAGTGGCTCCTCCAGAAAGCTGCTGCCAAGACCAAGTTAGAAGTAGAGGAGATTTGTTTGTGGAAATACTTGGAAAAGGATAAAAGGCAAGGCTGTAGAAATGGGCAGGGAACTCCTCCAGGCCATGGTTCAGCTCTGACATCTATGGAAAAGGAGATAAAGAGGACTCCACCAAGAGCAGCAGGTCTGAGCCAGCCAAGAGGCGCTGCTGTGAAGACTTCCTGTGGCAGAGCCCCACTTGGACCCAGTCAGCCCAGCCCCAGTGTCCCAGTTCTGTCAATAGCTGGAGGCTCCCCAAGGAGACAGTGGTCTCTGCTGCAGATCCTGAAGGGACTGCTCTCTCACAGTGACCAGAAGGGACCAGTGAGAGGGACAGAGGTCTAAAGGACACTCTTCCCAGGAGACCTCAGGCTACAGAGAAGGGAATGCTGGGTACAGAACAAGCCTGCAACATCTCCGGGTGGGATTCAGTTCCTTGCACTTTCCGACCACAACTGTGCCCAGCTCCAAGTGTGAGGAAATAAAGAATGAGACCCAATGAGATAGTCGAGCAAGTGGGACGACGCACCTTAGATCTGATGCTGCCCTTTGTTATGAGAAGCTAGGCTACCAAGGTCACACATGCCTGTAATTCCAGCTCTTTGGAGGTAGGGGCAGGAGAACCAGGAGCTCACTCTGCTCAGCTACGTAGCAAATTCAAGCTCTACCTGCACTGTATGAGACCCTGTCTCAGAAAGAAATCAAAGTTGGGGGGAAGTAAGAGATTATAGAAACCATCTTACAGCACAACATTAGAAGCTATGATGGTTCTAAAACATGCACATGTATTCTTTGATGCTGCTCCCTTCAACCCCTCACTAGGGTAAAAGCTGTATTTAGTGACTTGCTCCGACAAGTTAACTGTGCTGAAGTGACATAACTTCCAGTTCCTAAAAGGTTCTGCCGTCCTCCTTACTCTTTCTCTAGAATCACTCCCTCCGGAAAGGAAGCAGAGCCTGTCACTGGTCCCTGAGGCGGCTCTATGAAAAGGCTCTTGTGTTGGGGATGAGCAGGAGTGACTTGGCATTGTCAGTCTGTGAGCAGTTCAGTTTTCACAGGGATATAGTCCTCTCTCTCTCTCTCTCTCTCTCTCCTCTCTCTCTCTCTCTGTGTGTGTGTGTGTGTGTGTGTGTGTGTATGCACATGTGCACATGAATTGAAATACCATAAAGTCCATCAACTTAAAGTATACAATGACTAGTTAAGGTGTGGTGGATGGCACAGGCTGGTAATCCTGGCACTCCAGAGGCTAAGACAGGAGGATTATGAATTTGAAAGTCAGCCTGTATAGTGAGACTCTGACTCAGAAAACAAAACAAAATAAAGAATAAAAAAATAAATAAAATAAGGTTTATAGTGTTCATAGCTGTGTGACTGTCGCCATTAATTTCAGAATGTTTTCAAATTCCCCAAGAAAATTCCTGTACTTTCTAATAGTTATTCAGACTCCTTCTAGCACACAGTGACTATGAATTGACTTTACATCTCCATGGAGTTGTCTATTATATGCGTTCACATACAGTCACGCTGTATTAACCACTAGGGTATGCTCTGGTAAATCCCTGGTTAGATGGCTTTGTCACTTTGCAAACATTATAAAGTGTGCTTACACAAACTGAGAGAGTTGAGTCAGCCTCTTGGTGTGACTTCTGGGTGCATGCAGGGAGCAGATGAATATGAGGCTGCTAGTCCTACAACAAGGCACACTGCTTTTATAGTAATATTTTCTGTAAGTAGAAGGAGTATACGCCAGAATAACTATAAAATAGTACAATAAATGTATAAGCCAATGATGCAGCCATGTGTCATTAACTCTCTGGTGCTATTTACTATGCATAATTGCATGTGTTACACTTTCATAACTTATGGTGCGGTGGCTGTTTGTACCACTGTCACCACAAAACATGAGTCATGCATTGTGCTGAACTGTGCGTACAAAAATCCCTAGGCAGTTGGAATGTTCCAGCAATCTGAGCCTTTTAATAAATGGTTTTGGTTTTCCTTTTAATTATGTTTATGGGGGTAAGGTTGAGCACAAGAGTGTAGTTGCCCTTGGAATTAAGAAGAGGGCGTTGGACCCCACAGAGCTGGACATAAGGGCAATTGCAACTAGTGGACATGCTGGGAATTGAGCTCAGGTGTTCCAGCAACAAGAGCTCTTAACCAGCAAGCCAGCTCTCTAGGTCCTCCATTCTAATCTTCCAAGACTACCAGGAGCCGTGTAGGCTGCCTGTGTTATTCAGTGTGGAGAATGGCTGTGTATTGAAGCATATGATGTGGTATTTTATGACAGGGTTCTTTCACATGTATGTTTTTGAAATTTGTCTATGTTGTAGCATGCAAAAGTACTTCAAGCCTTTAAATTATCATCATCATCATCATCATCATCATCATTATTTGTTTTTTTCGAGACAGGGTTTCTCTGTGTAGCCCTGGCTGTCCTGGAACTCACTCTGTAGACCAGGATGGCCTCGAACTCAGAGATCCACCTGCCTCTGCCTCCCAAGTGCTGGGATTAAAGGCATGTGCCACCACTGCCCAGCATGCCTTTAAATTTTAAGTTATATTTATAGTTATGTATGGATGTTTTGCATGCATGTATGTCTGTGCAGCACATGTACATGGTTTCCTCAGAGGCCATAATAGGGCATCAGTTCCCCTGAAATTGGACTTATAGATGGTTGTGAGCTGCCATGGAAGTGCTGAGAATCAAACCTGGGGCCTCTAGAAGATCAGTCAGTGCTCTTAACTGCTAAACCATCCTTGAAGCCCCACTTCATGTCTTTTACTAACTAGATAATATCCCATTTAATGAATTTACCACATTTTGTTTATCAGCTGATGGACATCTGAGTTATTTCCACTTTGGGGTTATTATGAGTATTGATACCATGAATGGTCATGTGCAAAATTTTACATAGTTTGTTTCTTTCTCTTGGGTATACACCTTGTGATGGTTTGTATATGCCCGGCCCAGGGAATGGCATGGTTAGAAGGTGTGACCCTGCTGGAGTAGGAGTGTCACTGTGGGTGTGTGCTATAAGACCCTCATTCTAGCTGCCTGGAAGCAGCCTTCAGATGAAGATGTAGAACTCTCAGCTCCTCCTGCACCATGCCTGCCTGGATGCTGCCATGCTCCTGCCTTGATGATAATAGATTGAACCTCTGAATCTGTAAGCTAGCCCTAATTAAGAGTTGTCTTGGTCATGGTGTCTGTTCATAGCAATAAAACTCTAAGACACACCTACAAGTGAACTTGCTGACATTTTAAGGGACTCCAGAACGGCTCTATGGTTTTATGGTCTCACCAGCAGCATAAGAGATTTCTGACTTCCTGCCAGCACTAGTTACTGTTGGTCTCTGTAATTGCCCTACTGCAGCATCTCACTGTCTTGCACTTCCCTGAGGGTTTATGAAGCTGAGCATATTGCCAGAGCCCACTGGCCCTTTGTATATCTGAAATCTTTGGAGGAATATAGCTAGCATTACCTCTGAAATCTCAGGAGCCTTGAGTCAAAACCACTCAACTAAGATACTCTTGAATTCCTGAACTTCAGAAGCTAACACACTTGTGCACATGCATGCGTACACACAAATGCTACACACACACACACACACACACACACACACACACACACATGGGAATAGGGGCTAGAGGTGAAGCTAGGGATTGAATATAGACTCATGAATTTTAGGCAAACACTTTGCTACTGACTCTGTGTGTGTGTGTGTGTGTGTGTGTGTGTGTGTGTGTGTGTGTGTGTAAATCCAAATGCCTCTCATTCCCTCCACAAACCTATATTTGTTGTGAAACACAAAATGGGATGATTTTTTAAAATGTTTATACATACATATATAGAGATTTATTTATTTATTTTTGTTTTATGTGACTGGATTTCTTTGTGTAGCCCTGGCTGTTCTTGAACTCAGTAGATGAGGCTGGCCTCGAACTCAGAGATGTGCCTGCCTCTGCCTCCTGAGTGTTGCAAATAAAGGTGTACACCACCACTCCCAGCTAAGGGATTTTTTTTTCATAATAACTATTTTAATTATAGGTATTAACATATTAACCTAAATTTCAACGGTCACAGAAAGATATCCCATAAAATTCAGAAAATATTCCGGTTGTGGTGAGCAGCCGCAAGCCTTTTGAAGACTTCAGTGCCCTGGATGGAATGCCTCAAGAATTTCACCGTAAGTTTTCTTCTCTTTTTCAGGAAATTCTTCTGGGTGTAATTTTATATACCCAAATATGTCATGGTCCTTCACAGCATACAAATTGTCATGACATTTAAGAAATAATAATATCCAGCAAAGAAAAAAGGAGTAACATGCTGAAGCTGGCAATGCAAACCTGCTTTTTTTTGTTGTTTTTTTGGTTTTGGTTTTTTTTGTTTGTTTGTTTTTCAAGACAGGGTTTCTCTGTATAGCCCTGGCTGTCCTGGAACTCACTCTGTAGACCAGGCTGGCCTCGAACTCAGAAATCCGCCTGCCTCTGTTTCCCGAGTGCTGGGATTAAAGGCGTGCGCCACCACCGCCCGGCGAGGTCTTATACATTACGTGTAAGAAGAACTATGACTACCGATGCTGGGACGGAGCTTCTGTCCTCCTCTGAGCTCCAGGCTGAAGGGAGAGAAAGATTTTTCAAAACAGAGAAATAAATTATGATCACAGAAACCATCTATTGAAATGAGGAACACAGGATTGGAGAGACAGCTCTGTGACTAAGAGCACTGTCTGAGCTGAGCACTCTGGAGGCAGAGGCAGGCTGATTTGTGAGTTTGAGAACAACCCTCTTTACACAGCTAGTTCCAGGACAGCCAGGGCTACACGGAGAAACCCTGTCTCAAAAAAGAAATGAAAGAAGGGAGGAGAGAGGAGAGGAGAGGAGAGGAGAGGAGAGGAGAGGAGAGGAGAGGGCACTTGACTCTTCCAGAGTATGGGGGTTGATTCCCAGCACCCACATGGTGGCTCACTACTCTGTAACTCCAGTCCCAGGAAATCCAATGCCTGCTTCTAGTTCCAGTGGGTACCTGGCATGCGAGTGGTACACAGACATACATGACAATAAAACACCCATACACATATACACTTATAAGTAAGTAAATAACAACAACAATAGTAAAATAAAATAAAATAAAATAAAATAAGAACATATCATGGGTGCCAATAGTAATGCAGAAACTCAGCCAATGTTAGGATGTAAGAAAAAAAATGTGTTAATGTAAATTTTGGAACGGAAGAAGTAAACCTGTCATGTTTCTAGATTGATTTTTCTACCTAGAAACTCCTGGAACATCAGAGCTGGGGAGATGGCTCAGTCAGTAAAGCTCCTTCCACACAAGCATGAGGACCTGAGTTTGGGTCCCCAGAACGCATGTAAAAAGCTAAGCATAGCAGCACATGACAGTAAAGCCCAGGACTGGGGTGAGAGTAGGAGGCAGAGGCCCCTGTGTCCGCCAACCTAGCCCAATCCGTGAGCTTCCAGGTCAATGAAAGACCTCGTCTCATAGTACAGAAGTAGAGGGTCTGGAGAGAGACGGCTCAGCGGTTAAGACCACTTGCTGCTCTTGCAGAGGACCCGGGTTCAACTCCCAGCTCACTCCTATCCCACATCGTGCCTCTCAACCATCTGTAATTCCAGTCCCAAGGGACCGGGTGCCCTCTTCTAGGCACTGAAAGCACCGAAAGCATCCGCTATGCACTTACAATCCCTGCAAACAAAACACTCATACACTTCAGGTAAAGAACTTTAGGAGGATAAAAGGTGGAGAGCAGTAAGACACCCAGCATCTACCACTGGCCTCCGCATCCGTGCAGATGCGCATGCACCCACAGATATCACACCCGACCCACCCACGCACACACCCAACCCTCCAACCCTTAGGGTATCTTAGGAGCCAGACTTTCCCTCAGGCCCTGACATGTGAAGAAGGGAATAGTCCCTGGTCTGAAACCAGGAACACAATTTGCAATCCTGGGGCCAGGGCCTTTTGAGAGCTGTGGTTTCAGGATTCTGGCAACTCAGCTTTTCCCCTTTCAAAGGTCTGTGACTATCAGTTCCAGGGTTGCTAAGTGTGTGGTCTGTGACACACTTGAGATATCCTGTGTTCTCTTTGTGCAACATTGGTTGCTTAACCTCCTGCTAGCGTTATGCTACTGTTTGATGGCTTCCTACTGACTCTATCTCATGCTCTCCAGCAAACCATATATCTAATGTTGTACTTCTTAATAAATGTGCTTGGCATAAGCTATCAGCTTATATAAGACCCCTGGTACCAACTCATCTTTATTTCCTTATCCCTGGTCCTTCTGCTAAGGACCGGGTCACTGAAGAATAGCCTGCTGGTTCAGGTCATCTAGGATGTAGGGACAAAGTATAACAGGCTAAAATAAGCCCAAGCTGGGCTTAATTTGAGTTTGAACTTAAAGTATTTTTTTATTTATTTGGAATGTGTATGTGTATAGGTGGAAGCACATAACCACGCCATGACACACACGTGTCGTTCAGAGAACAACCTGAGAGAGCCTGTGGATTCTGGGATCAAACTCAGGATGTCAGGCTTATCTGCCTTTATCTGCTGACCTCTCTTGCTGACCTGAATTCAGATTTTTTTCCCCTAAGTCTTCCTGTCCCTATTAATAACACCGAGATAATAACAGTACCTAAGAGTCGCGGATGGATGTGGGTGGAAGTAAAGCTCACTAGGTATCATGGAGCATTTGGCAAATAAGATCTTTGTTTAGCCGGGCAGTGGGGGCACATACCTTTAATCCCAGCACTTGAGAGGCAGAGGCAGGTGGATTTCTGAGTTCGAGGCCAGCCTGGTCTACAGAGTGAGTTCCAGGGCTACACAGAGAAACCCTGTCTCAAAAAAAAAAAAAAAAAAAAAAAGATCTTCATTTAAGCTGGAGACTTGAGGGCAGGAGCAAGGAAGTGTGGGCCTGACTGGATGCCCAGTTCTCAGAGCTGTACAATGTGAGCTCTCTCCACTTCCCCAGAAGGTGCCTGCCTGCTAAAGGACTCTAATGAAGCCCTGATTCTCAGTCCCACTCCTGTGCCTTAACTAAATGCCTATGATATATTCCAGTGTTGAAATGCTTGCATATGTGTCCCTGTGCTATCAACTTCTTGCTACTGACAAAATGCTTTAGACACTTAACAGGAGGGAAACTTTATTTTGGCTCCTGGTCTCAGTCTGTTGGCACTGCTACTTTGAGCCTGTGGTGGAAACAGCACATCATATTGTGAGCATGTGATGGAGGAAGTCTCCAAGCTTCCTCTGAGACTTGGAGCGAAGCTTGTTCAAACACAAGATGTTAAGGGGGAAATAAAACAGAAAGTTACTTTAAGGGCAGGTAAAATAGTCACTAAGGAAAGTTCTCTAAGATCAGAAAATAAACCATTCAATGGCTTCAGGAAGTCCCCGAAACTGACCAGATTCACTAGGCTGCTACCCCCACCCCCACCACAAGTATATATAAGCAGTAAAGATTGCTGAGAGATGCACCTAGGCAGACTAGACTGCCTAAAGTACTCTCAGACCACTGGAACTGCCTAGGAGTATCAGAGGCCAGCCCAGGTGCCCGACAGAGGCTCAGACTATCTGAATTACCTGGAAAGGTCACTCCCCATCCTGCCGAGCAGCTTTCAGGTTTGCTGTGTGTTCCAGGTTTCTAGTGTTGGGGGTGTCATGTGCAGGGATCTGGGCTTTGACCATGCAGCTTTAAGTTATTTCTGTTCCTGTAACTAACTCTCACCCATGTTCCTGTAACTTCAGTAAGGCTTAATGATTCAATGAGTTGAACTTTGGAGGTATCTGTATTTTGGTCTGTCATCAGTTTCCTGTCTGGGGAGAGTGCACATTTGTTCATGTCTCCTCAGAAGCTGTGTCCAACAGTGTTCTCACAGATGGAACAGTGTTATATAATGCTCCCTCAGAGCCAGGGAGAAAAGAGAGGTCACAAGTCCAATGTGCCTTCAAGAGCAGTTAACCAGTTTCCTTCTGCTAGGCCCCAAAGCTTCCTTCATCTCCCAGCAGCGCCATAGGCTGGTGACTATAGGATCCAAGGGGAGGCAAGGGCTCAACAAAGAGTGAGCCACAAAAGGCCCCAGGTATGGGACAGAATAACACTGAGTATAAGATTTGCAGACTTCCTAGTTAGATAGCACTGATGTCTACAGTCCCACCATGCACCCTTGACAGGGGAAGAGATGAAGTAGAAACTCCTGATTGCATTTTAATTACCTGGAAAAATGAATGATTTCAATATAAATATATGTTTCGAACATTGCAATTAATGTTTTTTAAAATACGTGCATTTATTTAGGGTGTGTGTGTGTGTGTTCCCATGTGTGCCACGGTGCATAGACAGAGGTGAGAGGACAACTTGGGAAGTCTGCTCTCTCCTACCGTGTGCATTCTAGAGATCACACTCAGACAGCTTGGCTTTGAGATGGATCAGCAGTTAAGAACTCTTATTGCTCTTGCAGAGGGCCCAGGTTCAATTTCCAGCATCCAGGACCCACCACTGCCCAAAACTCCCACTCCTGGGGATCTGATGCCCCCTTGTGGCCTTCAGTGGCACCTGCACCCACATGTGTGTATCCTTACACAAACACACATGCATAACAGAATTAAATTTTTTTTTAATTCTTAAAAATATTTTTTTGTTATTTTAAATTATAGTCATCTGGGAGCTGTAGTGGCACATGCCTGCAACCCCAGCACATGGGAGGTAGAGAACGAATACTCAGGAGTTCAAAGTCACCAAAAAATGACAACTTAACTGGTTTCCTGTGGGTTTTACTGGTACATCTGGCAACCCTCCCCAGCATGTATGAAGTCTTTAAGAAGCTCTATGATCCTCAGCTAGGTGAATCCTCACCCATCCCTCCTTACAGAATGCAGATAAAAAAATGATTGGAGTTCACATGGCATGTGATCAGCATCTCTGTGTAGCCAGGACTCACAGCATCTTCCTTGTTCTTTCTGTGTCTCTGGTGAGCACATTTATTTACAGGGCTGGAGAGATGGCTCTGTAGTTAAGAGTGCTTGTTCCGGGCTGGTGAGATGGCTCAGCGGGTAAGAACACTCGACTGCTATTCCAAAGGTCCTAAGTTCAAAATCCCAGCAACCATATGGTGGCTCACAACCATCCGTAACGAGATCTGACGGCCTCTTCTGGAGTGTCTGAAGACAGCTACAGTGTAATTACATATAATAAATAAATAAATCTTAAAAAAAAAAAGAGTACTTGTTCCTCTTGCAGAGGACCCAGGTTCAATTCTCAGCACCTACATTGTGTCTCACAATCACCCATAAGTCCAGTTCCAGCGCATCCAGCACCCTCTTCTGACCTCTTCAAGCACCAAGTCTGCACCTAGGGCACAGGCACACATGCAGGGAAAATGTTCAGAGCTGGCTCCATCCAGTAGGAGGGAAAGGGCAGGGTGTGTGGGAAGCACCAAAAGTGAATCAGGACTCACAGAAGGTGAGGCTGGTGAATTTGGCCTTAGTTTGACTAAATGCTAGCAGTCCTGTATACCCAACGTCTCAAGGGCAGAGGGGTGTGTGCAGCAGGACCTCGGCATTCCTGGCGACTGTGATTTGGAAATGGTGTGACCGTCGTCTAATGAATTCTTGTCTCCAAGGGCCTACTTAATAGATGAACTAAGCCATGCATGGTCCTAGGACGTGCAGGTAGGAGGATCAGGCCAGCCTGGGCTACAGAAGACCCCTACCTCAAAAATAATAAGGCTAGCCTGGGCTACAGAAGACCCCCTACCTCAAAAATAATAAGACTGTGCTCACACCAGTCCTGAGCAAGAGAATGCTAATGCAAACTGCAGAGGTAACTTAAATTATTCTTGCTATAGTTCAAAAATGTAAAAGGAGCAACAGGAATTAAATTTAGTAATCTATTTTATATAATCCATTCCACAAAACATTATCCTGACATGTCATTAACATTTTGAAATGATGAGCAGGGCACTTCACATGCCTCTTCGTGCTGCCTTTAAAGATCCTGTGAGCAGCCTGGCTCAGTGCTGAATACCTGTGCTTCCGGCACTCAGGAAGCAGAGGCAGGGTCGTTCTCAGCTACATACTGAGTGTGAGGGCAGCCGGGGCTATGTGAGACCCTGACACCAAAACTAACAAATCCTGTCTTCATTTCAGACTGTACTGTTCAATTTGGATTTACATCTCAAGTGTTCACTAAAGGGTATCAAACAGCACAGCTCTTTGTGTGTGTGTGTGTGTGTGTGTGTGTGCTCTCGCATGCGCGTGAATATGCATACACTCATGCTTGAGCATGTAGAATGTGCATGTGTGCATACCTGCCTGCTTGCCTGTCTATCTGTCTGTCTGTGTCTGTGCCTATGTTTGTGCTTGTCTGTTTTGAAGCAGGGTCTCCTGTAGCCTGGTTGCCTTCACCTTGTTATGTGATTGAGGCTGGCCTTGAACTCCTGACTCTCCAGTGTTTATCTTTCAAGTACTTGGATCGTGGGCATGTGGCTGTGCTTGAATCAGCCTTGTACACTGATGTGTGCAGAGTTTACTTATGTAGAAATCTGAGGAGCTAACCTCCTGGAGGCTGTTGTGTTTTGAAAATTATGTCTACTGTTTGGAGGTGAGGAACAATTTCTGAACTTCTAGCTGGAGTGTGGCTAGACAAAAGCGGGTTAATTTCATGCTGTCAAAGAGACTGAAGGTGAATGGATAGGTGTGGACTTGGGGGAAGTTGAGAGAATAAGAAAAAGAAAAAGGCCTTTGTCCAAGTCTTCATTGCCTCAGGCACTGGGAGCCAGCCCTCTGAAACCAGAGTTTGGCTGCCACCTGGTGGCCTGATGTTAGTATAGGGACTCACAATGTCACCCGCACTCTTAGTATCTGCCTGACTCTGCTGTTGAGGTTGTGGGCATTTTTCCTCAACAAAATCTCCAGACTCAGAAAAGCAAACACCACAACTATTCCAGAGGCTGAGGCAGGGGGATCACTTGAATGTTCAAGACCAGACTAGATAGTAGAGTGAGACACATCTCTTTAAAAAAATTAAAATAAAACTTACTGAATTAACTTTGCATTTTATATTAACATTGATAAATAATCTTTTAGTATAAGTTTGTCCGTGATGGTTTTTTTGGTTTTTTGTTTGTTTTTGTTTTTTGTTTTTTGTTTTTTTGTTTTTTTTGTTTTGTTTTGTTTTTGTTTTTTTGTTTTTTTGTTTTTTTTGGTTTTTCGAGACAGGGTTTCTCTGTTTAGCCCTGGCTGTCCTGGAACTCACTTTGTAGACCAGGCTGGCCTCAAACTCAGAAATCCGCCTGGCTCTGCCTCCCAAGTGCTGGGATTAATAGCATGCGCCACCACGCCCAGCTTGTCCGTGATGTTTAACTGATGTTTTTTGTCAAACTGAAATGTAACTGGACATCCTGTATTTTATTCGGAAATCCTTTTTCTAGTTCATTCTCAGAGTTCCAAAGGAAAAATATACTCTGAATTGTGTGGGGCAGGAGACTAAATAATAAGGTTGCAGTGGGCTCTGAACTACCTTAGGAACCCCACATGGAGAATGGGAGGAGGCTGAGGAGTGGGGGTGTAGGGTGACAGTCCTGAGAGCACTCAGCAAGGACTTAACTAGTTGCCCCAGATGTGGGGACTAATACTGATATGTTTAGTAATATGGTGGGAGGGGTGAGGGGAAGGGAGTAGAGGCAGAGAAGGAAAAGAACCAGGAAGGACAGAAAAAGGAAGGGGAGAGAAAGAAGGGAAGAGGCCAGCCAGGAGAGAGAGGAGAGAGAGGAGAGAGAGGAGAGAGAGGAGAGAGAGAGAGAGAGAGAGAGAGAGAGAGAGAGAGAGAGAGAGAGAGAGAAGAAAAACAGTCCTTTTATAGGAAGCCAGGCTTATACCTGGCTGTTGCTAGGTAACTGTTGGGCGGAGCCTAGAGGAAATGCTAACACCCACCATGATGATAATAAACCGTTGAAACTGTAAACAAGCCCCAATTAGATGCTTTCTCTTGTAAGAGTTGCCTTGGTCATGGTGTTTATTCATAGAGCACTGAGGAAAACAGAGAGTTAGTACTAGGAAGCAAGATAGGCCTGACCATGCTGCTTGTGAGCAGAATGTGGACTTTGGGAGTTTGGATTAAGAAAGCAGTTGAATGCTTTAAGTGGGGCAAGACTTCATCCTGCTAAAGCTTCCAACTTGTAGAAAGGAATTAAAAAAAAAAACTTAAGCAGTGAAGGCCACCATCAACAACTGAAAGCTGGTACAAATGTTATTGAACAAGGTGGCCATGTTCCAGCCCCAGCAAGCAGCAGAGCTTGGCAGCTTTGACTACACGGCTCATGGATAAGCATCTGCAGGCCATCCTCAGCAAGAAGGCAACAGGGTTGATCGTGGTGGGTTCCTCAAATGGGACTTGAGAGTGATCCAGGAGTAGGGCCCAGTACTGGGTCACATGAGTGTTAGCCAGAATTCTGATGTTCCTTGGAGGAAGGCTCACATGAGATCCTGACCCAGAGTAACTTGCCTGCTTCATTCACTAGAATAGCAGTAGCCACCACAGTTTTTAGACCACTCTCTGCCTACAGGGTCAAATCACTAGGACAGGTATGACATAGGGTATTTTCATGGCCCAGGAGTTTGGGATAAAACCCCCTTTGCAATGCCTTTTGTTTCACAGACAAACAGACGAAAGGTTTTGAGATGCCTGGAAGTGGTGGGGCTGGAGCAGAAGTCAGGCCTGTTGTTAAAGCCTCAAGTGCCTGTTGTTCAGTCTCAGTCCAGATTAGGGGCTCAGTGCCCCCCTTTGTGGAAGTGTACAGAGGCCTTGCTATTTCCACAAACCCTGGATCCAGAGGCAGCAGTATCTAGCTGTACCTAACAACTCTCACTCCTGTCTCCTAGGCTGGAGTGGGGATCTGAAGGATGGCAGTAATCCTGCTCTGAGACAGGCTCCTTTTGCCTCCTCTCAGCTGATAGCCAAGATAAGTAGCCTCTGATGTACAAGGTTGGGCTTTCTTAGCCAACACTCTGCAGCCCAAGGCCTGTAACTCTTGCAGCAATCCCGCAGAGGCCCATTTATAATCTATTTTGGTTGTAGAGGCTAGAAGGAGGTCATCTACATATTGTAAGACTATAGTCCCAGGAGACCTTTAATGGAAGGGCAGGAGGTCAAGACTTAGTGCCTCATCAAACAGGATTGGAAAGCTTTTAAATCCTTGGGGCAACCTGATCCTAGTAAGTTGCCTGCTGTAACTTCCCTCTGGATGTGTGCACTCAAAAAACAAAGCTAGGTTATGTTGCAGAATTTTAGCCCAGCTGTTGTACCTGGCAGGAATCTGGAGTGATGGTGCTTAAGCCTTGAAGTAGCCTTTTGTCAAAGACTGTTATCTGAGATTTTATGGGGCTGCTCCTTGGAAGGATTCTCAGAGCCTTTTTATATCTTGATCCGGAAACAGACCTGGCATACCAGGAAGTCTCCCATGGCTGAGGGCTGTTTAGGTGATGGATCTTTCAAGATAGCCCTGAGGTCAGCTAAGAAGTTTTGATATTCAGAAACTGACTTGCTAAAAGTTCCTTTTGTATAACAATATAAAGAGCTTCAAGCAAGCTGTCTGGGGTTCAGTCCTTCAGAGGCTGATACCCCTGCTCCTAAGAAGCCTAAATTCACCATGTAGTGAGTCTCTTTCTAATCAATCAATCAATCAAACAAACAATCATCCGTAAATAGATCCGGCGCCCTCTTCTGGAGTGTCTGAAGACAGCTACAGTGTACTTACATATAATAAATAAATAAATCTTTAAAAAAAAAGAAAAAAGAGAACAAGGCCTGAGCCATGAGGAGGGTGTTGTAGGAGAGCTAGCCAAACATCTATGTAAGGGAACTAATCATGGTGGCCGGGATTTCCTGTGACCTCCAGTCATAATGCTCAGGCTATTTATGTGCCTGCAGATATCTATTCAACAACAAAAGAGGGCCACTCTAATTTACAGAGGGTTCAGAGGCATTCTTTTAAAAACTCACTTCTTGGAGCCCTAGGCCATCTCAGGTTGCACACTCCTTAGAAGGAAGTTGTCCACACCACCACCACTGAGCTCTGAGGCTGGCCTGTGCTGAAACCTGGGGATTGGTTAAACCAGAGAGAGTCTTGAAAAAATCTCAGTGGTACCTCCAAATGTTTAGGGGTAGAGACTTGAATACTATTCACCATGACCAAAGTCTGAGTTCAGAGTCTGTATTAAGCTACCAGTGACAACCTGGAGAGAAACACTTCTCACAAAGCAGTCTCAAATACATTTTACAGGGAGATTTTAAAGGAAAAAAAAAAACAGAAAAAAAAAACACATCCTTGTTGGCAGTTGGAGAGGGGAGTAAAGCAAGCAAGCAGTTTAACAGAAGCCAACAACATGCAGTTAGCTGGGACATTTTGACTCTGAGTTCCTAGAATAGGGTTGGGTATTTTCCCTTGGGACTTTCCATGGTGGGAGTAGAAAAGGGAAGTGGGGCTCATTTTAGGCTAAACCAAAGATGGCTCCAGCTGAGACAAGTTGGAGAATCCTTTTATCACACCAGTTAAAGCCTTAGTGTGAGGAAGCAGACATTGATCTACCTGTCCATCTAACTGCATCTTAAGAGTTATTTTATTTTTATTGTGTGTATGTGCATGTATGTGTGAGGGCAGAGCCATCTGAATCTAAAAGAGATATCTGATTCCTTGGAGCTGGAGTTGCAGGTAGTTTTGAGTCACCCGATGTGGGTGCTAGGAATCTTACCCTGATCCTCCGCAAGAGCAAGAAGCACACTTAATCACTGAATTATTTGTCCAGCACTACCTGATAAATTTTTGAAGCTGAAGTGATTCCAAATTTCACAGTTCCAATTCCTGGTGAAGTTTTTAATAACAGGAACAGGAAACAATGTTATTTCCTCAGTGTTAAGATTTCAGGAATCTAATTGTTGCTTCCCAGGTAAGACCATAATAACCCATTTTCCAACAAAAGACAAGGTGAATTTACCTTCAAGACAAGATCTCACTATATAGCCCTGGCTGTCCTAGAACTCATGCTGTAGACCAGGCTGGCCTCCTATTCACAGAGCTCTGGTTGCCTCTGACTCCTAAGTGCTGGTATTAAAGGCACACACCGCTATGCCCTGCAAGAACATGGAAGGTTGTTTACATAGCATGTGATAGACCCTGGGTTCCATCTATAATGTCAAATGTGTGGGTATGAGAGCACACACACACATACATACACACACACACACACACACACACACACGCACATGCACACACACACACACACACACACAAAATGTTAAATTCTTTCCTTCAGTCTGCACAACACAGTGATAGAGGAGGATAAAATTCAAGCTGATTGGGACTGGAGAAATGGCTCAGTGGCTAAGAGCACTGGCTGCTCTTCCAGAGAACCTAGGTTCAATTTCTGGCACCCATGTGGTGACTCACAACTATCTATTACTCCAGTTTAATGGGGGCTGGGGGGATATACCAGAAGTTCCCACTTTAACCACTGCCCGCTGCAAGATAAAGCTTCTCTGACTAAGGCTGAAGGATGTACTGGTGTGGGGTACTCACCAGACATGGGTGTGAGACAATAGAAGTGAGCCAGCTACCATACTGGGTGTTCTGGATCCCAGTGTAGCACTGAGCTCATAAGCACAAAAACCATGACCTGGATTGACACACTTCAGCTAAGAACAGTCAGCCAGAAGCAGAACTACAGAAGCCAAAAAAGCAAGGACAGTACACTTTCCCAGAGACTTTCCCAGGCCGGGGAGTGGTGGTGCATGCCTATAATCCTAGTACTTGGGAAGCAGAGGCAGGTGGATTTCTGAGTTCAAGGCCAGCCTGGTCTACAGAGTGAGTTCCAGAACAGTCAGGATGACACACAGAAAAACCCTGTCTCAAAAAACCAAGAGAGAGAGAGAGAGAGAGAGAGAGAGAGAGAGAGAGAGAGAGAGAGAGAGAGAGGAAGAAGAAGAGGAGGAGGAGGAGGAGGAGGAG
>NC_034602.1:25804183-25831787 GCF_900095145.1 Mus pahari
GGAGAGGAGAAGAGAAGAGAAGAGAAGAGAAGAGAAGAGAAGAGAAGAGAAGAGAAGAGAAGAGAAGAGAAGAGAAGAGAAGAGAAGAGAAGAGAAGAAGAGAGGGGAGATTCCCAGAACTGTTGGCTTTGATGGCTTAGGTCTTTGTTGCGTTTCACAGACTGAATGGTACTTTTATCATGTAGTCATGGAGTAAGGGGTCTGTTACATCCTCCTGTCTTAGTGAGTGAGTCAAATCGTGGACTTTCAGATTCAGGTTTAAGATGCAGGGTTTGTTGTTAATCCAATCAGAATGAGAATTAAAGGCCCAGCCAGTGCTGATAGCAGAGAGTTAGGCTGGACCAAGAGAACAGAGGTTGGTATACCAGTTACCTGATTTATGCCTTTGTCTCTTTTTCTTTTTGAGTTTTTTTTTCCAGACATGGCAAGATTATTTATTTCTATTTACTCCTGATCAATTAGCATAGAAACAAGAGTTTTTTCCCCCCAAAAGTTAGACATAGTTTCCTTAATCTTATGAGAAGTAAGTCTAAGCCAGCTCTGTAAGATCATTTCTGCAAAGGAGTCTAACTCTTGTTTCAATACTCTTAGGCCCTAATCAACCTGCCTACTTAGTTTGGAAAATATCAGAAGAGGCACACTTAGTGAGAAATGGTGCCTGCCCATCAGGAAGTTTCAGGTTCCCAATATTGTTCTTATCCAGATGAATTAACCCATAAGGCATGATGACAGATATCACAACAAGGGGAAGGACACGTGTTAAAGGTTTTCTTTATGTAATAGAATGGTTCTAATCCTTATAAATCCTCTAACTTTAATTCGGGCTGCCCACAGTGAGGAGGCGTGCTGCCGGTCAATGGGCTGCTAGTGCTTAGTTTCTATCCCTGTGTAGTAGTACAGGGGCCGGGTGTCTAAGCATAACCAGCAATCCTTGCTGATTTTTGCCTGAGAATGATTAACCATTCCCAAGATCCCTTCCTGTGGCATGGAGTCTGTTTATCCAGGTTTTTCCTATTTCCCAAAGGCTAGAATGTTTTTAACTTTTGTTTTGCTTTGTTTTTTTGAGACAGGGTTTCTCTGTGTAGCCCTGGCTGTCCTGGAACTCACTCTGTAGATCTGTAGATCTCTGCCTCTTGAGTGCACCCCCACCCCACAATCAGCATTTGAGGAGGGCAGACTCTTTTTAAAGGAAAATTTCAGGAAACCTCAGTTTTTACAAGAAACTCCCTTATTTCTGAAACTAGGGCCCCAGCTGCATGACACGCATAGAACTGTAAACTCTGTATTTTACGTCAAAAGATACATCCCCACATCTTTCCTTTTTTCCACCCAACCAGACACTTGAAGTGGGCGTCAGCGAGTAAAGGTCAAGATGGAATATGGGCTGCTGGTCTGTAGTGGAGCTAGCTAATACCTTCTCTGTGTCTGCTTCCTCAGTTTCCAGTCCAGGCCTGGGGGCTGTGGGGGTTGAACCACAACCCTGTATTCATACCCATAATGCAAAACACAGCTCAGGCGGAGGTAGTGGGGCAGGGAGTGGAAGGGTATGGGGACCCGGTGAAACCTTAATCTCAACAGATTCATAGTCCAGGGACAGACCGTTGGCAGCTGGGTCGGTGGCTTTTGCTTTCTCGGCCTGGTGTAGTAGATTCATGGTGTGATGCCAGCTACCTTCCCCGCTGTAGGAGTGGCGAGAATCACCGGGCAGGATCCTTTCCAGGTCAGTTTCAGCACCCCTTTGGCTATTCACTTGACACAGATGGACCAGAACAATGGGAAAATGGTGGTGGTCTCAGAGGTTGGCTGGGTCTCCCCGTTTAGTGACCAGCCTGTATGGAGAGCTAGAGGGCCCATAGTGACCTGAAAGGAATGTTTAGAGAGTTCTGCCGACTGCGGTCTCAGAGCCTGAGAAACGCTGAGGGAGGTCCTCCAAACATAATCTCATGGGGTGGGGAGGGTGAGGGGGGTTAAATCCCTCCCTAGATGGGGTGCAGCAGGCTGAGCCAAAGCGAAGGAGGGGGTCTATCCATCTACTGCTGGTCTCAAATGAGAGTTTCGTTAAGAGTTTTTAAAAATGTCTTGTTGTTTTTGTTGGTTTTTTGTTTTTTGTTGTTTTTTTTTAACCTGCCCAGAATTCTCAGTTCTATCTGCACAATGACTTTTTCAGTCTATGTTTAAAGCTTTAGCTATGTGGGCTACAGAACTCAGGTCTTTGTTGAACTCCATTGCTAGAAGGAGGACTAGTTCCCCCAGAAGCATCTTAGCTACTATTTGAACAGTTTTAGTCTGCGTGAGGAACGCTTCCACTCACCTAGAAAAGGTATCTATAAAAACTTACAAGTGCTTTTATTCTTCCCCAGCAGGCCGGATCATGGTGAAGTCAGTTTTCTCAGAGTTTGCCAGGTGTTGGTCTCTCATTTGGCCCCTTTCCAGGATAAGGAATCTCTGTTTTGGATTCACTTGAGCACAAACCTGACATCTGGCTGAGGGATCTCTCCTACTAGGTTGTCCAGTCTAGGTACAGCATGCCTTGTTCTGAGCAACTCTGAAGGTTTTGTGGGCCCCAGCTGAGGAGACCTGCCAGCTGTTTCTGGGAGAATGACCTGTCCTTCTGGTGTCTTCCATCAGCCTGTGGGGTTGAGCTGTCCCTTTCTGCTTTACCATGGAGTCTCGGGCAGCACTGGGTCATGGTGTCAGTAGTCTTAGGGCCCTTTGTCAGGTAGCCAGGTCAGCAACTTCACAGTGAAGGACAGCTATTTGTAGGGGAAACCGAATACCCTCTAGAGGGGCCAAGATTTTTTTTTAAATATCTCTTCTCCCAGTGGTGAGAAACCCCCTTTCTCTATAGATCATACTGTGGATATACCTGGCAGCGAAGGCATCCTGGCTGTTGATCCCTGAATGTGGTGGTGGACTTTCCACTTCCCCATCTGAGAGCCTGGGTCAGAGCCGTTGGTTCTGCTCTCTAGGCTGAGGTACCTGGTTTGGGCCCAAATCATTTCTGTTACAGTAACTACTGCATCTCCTCTGGTTTTGTCTTTCATCACCTGACACTCATGGGTGAGCATCTGTATCATCAGGCAAGACGGGTAGCCTAACTTCTCAAACTGGACTCGAAGGTGGGCCAGGAACAGGGCCTGGTACTGGATTACAAAGTCAATAAGCAGCCAACACTCTGGTGCTGGGAGGAGGAGGGCCTCAACCATGTTGTGGGCGCTGTGAGTATCAGATCTTCTTTTGTTTCTTTTTGTAGTCCTGGCTGTCCTGGAACTCACTCTGCAGACCAGGCTGGCCTTGAACTGAGAGATTCACCTGCCTCTGCCTCCTCAGTGCTGGGATTAAAGGTGTGCATCACCACCATCTTTTGAGTATATGATCTTGACCCAGAGTTTGAGGCTAGCCTGGTCTACAGAGTGAGTTCTAAGACTATCAAGGCTACACAGAAGGAAAAAAAAAGCAAAGATGGGCTGGGTTGCTGCCAATAGGAGGCTGAAAAGCCCATCTTTCAGGTCCAAGACAGTGAACACCTATCTCTTTAGAAGACTCACGCCCATGGAAATCAGAGGTCCCAGGCAGGAGAGGCTGGAGAGGCATATTCCAGGGAGACTGACTGGCTGGGAACCAGAATGCTTGTCTCTTCAAGCCAGGCAATAGGGACTACAATTTCCCCTTCTGCTTCCAGGGTCATTGGGTATTGTTTAATCTGGATGGAGATAGCTGAACTGGTTAGTTGAACAACTGGGCCAGTCCTGGGAGGTTGCTCCATTTCTTCTGACGGAGGTTGGGGCACCCAAATTTTGCTTGGTGTTCGTAAGTCTAACTTTGTCTCATCATCAGAGAAGGTGACAATGGTTTTCAGTCTATGCAAAAGGTCTTGACCCAGTCAGTTCTCTATTGTTAACACCCTTCAGGCTACATCCAGGACCTGGGACCTACTTAAACCTTTATATTTTTTAACTTTTTCTTTTCAAATATTTGGGTTAATGAAGGTTAATTATTGGATAATGAAGGCTTTTTTTTTTTTTAGCAGTTCTCTTTAATTCCTTTAAAAAGGACCTAGTGCCAGGCAGTGGTGGCACATGCCTTTAATTCCAGAACCTGAGAGGCAGAGGCAGGCAGATTTCTGAGTTCGAGGCCAGCCTGGTCTACAGAGTGAGTTCCAGGACAGTTAGGGCTATATAGAGAAACCCTGTCTCGAAAAACCAATAAACAAACAAACAAACAAACAGGACCTAGTGAGCTAGGCAGTTGTGGCACATGTCTTTAATTTAACCCCAGTAATTGGGAGGCAGAGGCAGGCAGATCTCTGAGTTCTAGGCCAGCCTGGTCTACAGAGTGAGTTCCAGGACTGCCAGGGCTGCACAGAGAAACCTTGTCTTAAAAAAACAAAAGAAGAAGGGTGGTTGGTTGGTTTTCAGAGAATGGTGGGACTTTTTAGTTTTCCACTGACTGATAAGGAACTATAAATCATGAAGGATTTATGAAAGGAGTGGAACTTTCTTTTTTCCTTTGGGCTCAGCCCTGGGGCTGCTTAGAATGCTCACCTGGAGGAACTAGTTCCCCCCTCCCTCCTTGTGTGCATTCTGCTTGGATGGCCTTGGCTGAGAGGCCCTGCCCCTTCCCACCTCCACACAGGAACCAACACTGACTGTGAGCATGAGTTCAGTAACAAAAAAAAGCAAGTACTCCATAGAAAGACACACACACACACACACACACACACACACACTCACTCACACACACACACACACACACACACACACACACACACGTTGGGTGGGGTGAAGAGAGAGAACAATTTAACTACATATGACTATATGTTCATTTAGCAAAACAATAGCAGCAGATGCTCCCAGGGGGCCTTGGACTGTCCTAGCCAAAGGCTTTCTACCACAGTGCCAGGCATGTGCTCCTGTTCCAAGGCATTCGTATTTAAGGACTTTCCCAGAACCATGGACTTTGATGGGTTAGAACAGTGGCTCTCAACCTTCCTAATGCTGAAAACCCCTTTAGGTTGTAGTGACTCCTCCCAACAATAAAATTATCTTTTTTCCTGCTTCACAACCGTAATTTTGCTGCTATGAAGCGTCATGTATCTGTGCTTTCCTATGATCTTAGTCATTTGATGCTGACATGGGTGGCGACCCACAGGTTGAGAACCACAGGACTTTGCTCTGATTTGGCAGGTGGTGCTGCCTCCATGTTGGGGTCCATGAGTGGCACTCCCATCCTGGTGTTGCCTGTGTTAAGGTCCACCTGTGATTTTCTGGGAAGTTCAGGTTAACGTTTTACTTGTGCCAGTCCGCAAGTCTGTGTCATTTCCTTTTGCAGCATCTTTCATCTACGCTTTTTTAAAAAAAATTTTTCCCCTTCTCACTCAGGCCCAACCATTAGCAATCCCTTTAACAAGCAATTGTTGAATGAGCTGAAGATGCTATTGGGAAAACTACCCGAGTGCCAAGTAAAGCTACAGTCCTTATGTATGCCATGTGAAACAGTAGTCATTAACAGTTAACCTTCCGTCCATATGTAAATGCTGTGATGTAAATAATGTGTCTCAGTACTGTTCATTAAAGCTCTTCTACTGCATTCCTCAGCCCAGGATGCAACTTTGGACCATGAACATATTGTGGCCACGTTCCTTTAGTCTCCTTTATGTTGGGGCCTCCCAGCTCTCTGCTGCCACTAAGCCACCTGCGGTGGTAATCTTCAGATCTGCCAAGGCTGCTCTACTGTCGCTGTCCTTCAAAGTGTCTCCATCACCTGCTGAGAAGACCTTTTGATGTTCCAGAGACAACATCCTTTGGGCCCGCCTATAGACACTCACCTGTGCCTTCAAAGACTGGGGCTGGGGACTGGGGTTTTTCCCACGCTATATAAACTGAGCTCTTTTCATTAAACCTCAAGCTTCAATCAGAACACCTTTTGTCCTAGCCCCGTTTCTCTCGCCTTCTATTCCATTTCAGCCCAGCCCTGCCTTTCAGGATGGACCCGGACCAGAGTGAGTTTTACTGCTGGCAGAAACTCACACCTTTAGGCCCTGCTTTTTCAGCACTCGGATATCTACTTTGTCGTAGTTGATCCAATGTTTTCTTCTGAGATTTGCCTATGCACTTTGTTTTTAGGAGGCTGAGGGGCTGGTGATGATGGTACTGAAGATAAGCCTCAGAACTTCAGGAGTGCTAGGCAAGAGCTCTGTCACTTAATGACACAGCAGTCATACAGAAGTGATGTGTGCCCTGCTCAGTGTATCCTATTGGGAGGCACATGATCTTTGCATGACCCGTTGAGGAGGTGTTGACATTGGTGTGATCTCTGCATGACCTGTTGAGGAGGTGTTGACATTGGTGTGATCTCTACATGACCCGTTGAAGAGGTGTTGACATTGGTGTGATCTCTACATGACCCGTTGAGGAGGTGTTGACACTGGTGTGATCTCTGAATGGCCCGTTGAGGTATTGACATTGGTGGGATCTTTGCATGACCCGTTGAGATGTTGACAGTGGTTGCCTTGATTAATTTGTTCTGCTGGACCAAGAAACTAGAACAGTACCAGTTTTGCATTGTGGTGACTAATTGGCGAGAGGCACATCTGTGTAAACATCCTGTTTTGTTTCTTCACTCCTGACCTTCCAAATCCTATTTACTACTTGCCATTCTACTAAAAGGAGAGGCTGCAAGTTTCTCTTCTCCCTGTTTATTTTCTTTCTTTCCTGCATGTGCTTTACTTGTTTTGTGTGTATGAGTATTTTGTCTACCTGTATGTCTGTGTACCACATGCATGCCTGGTGCCCATGGAAGCCAGAAGCAGGCATCAGATCCCTTGGAACTGGAGTTACATATGGTTGTGAGCTGCCATGTGGGTGCTGAGAATTGAACCCAGGTCCCATGGAAAGGCAAGCAGTGCTCTCAACCCTTGAGACAGCTTTTGAGGCAGTATCTGTAGCCCAGCTGACCCTGAAATCATAATTCCCTTGCCTCAGCCTCCAGAGTCCTGGGATTATGGCCACCATGGGTAGATTTTACTCCTCTCTCTCTCTCTCTCTCTCTCTCTCTCTCTCTCTCTCTCTCTCTCTCTCTCTCTCTGTGTGTGTGTGTGTGTGTGTGTGTGTATGAACACAGGGTGCAGTTGTATATGCACTAGCACATATGTTCATATAGGCAAAGATTGAACACGGGTTTCTTTAGAAGAGTCATCCACATTATTATTATTATTATTAGTTTTTCAAGACAGGGTTTCTCTGTGTGGCCCTGGCTGTCCTGGAACTCACTCTGTAGACCAGGCTGGCCTCAAACTCAAGAAATCCACCTGCCTCTGCCTCCCAAGTGCTGGGATCTAAGATGTGTGCCGCCACTGGCCAGCTCAGGGGACGGTTTTTAGGAGTCGCTTCTCTCCCTCCATTTTGAGTACCGGGCATCAAGGTCAGCTCGCTGGGCTTGTTTAGTGAGTGCTTTTGCTGGCTGAGCCATCAGCCCTGCATTATTCTTCATCAGGGCCCTCTCAGTGATACCACACCAGCTAGCCATCAGACTCCTGGTCTACAGAGTGAGTTCCAGGACAGCCAGGGCTACACAGAGAAACCCTGTCTTGAAAAACCGAAGAAGAAGAAGAAGAAGAAGAAGAAGAAGAAGAAGAAGAAGAAGAAGAAGAAGAAGAAGAAACAGCAGAAGCAGTTGATGAGCCAATCACAGCATCTGAGAGAGAAGGGAGTATCCCGCAGCAGGAGAGTGTGGTGCTCAGTAGTTTAGAGCACTCCTGTTCTCCCAGAATTGGGTTCAATCTCCATCACTCTCATGGCAACTCGCCGCCACGTGTAATCCAGGCCCAGGGGATCTGCTGCCCTCTGCTGGCCTCCATGGATACTGCATGTAAGTGATGCACAGCTGAACATGCAGGCAAATGCCCATCCATACCTGTATAATTCTTGTTGCTGTTTTGGGTTTTTGTTTCGTTTTGGCTTTTTTGAGACAAGGTTTCTCTGTGTAGCCCTGACTATCCTGGAACTCTCTCTGTAGACCAGGATGGCCTCAAACTTGGTGTCCTGCCTGCCTCTGTCTCTGAAGTGCTGAGATTAAAGGTGTGCCTCACAGCTTGGCATAAGATAAAATTTAAGAAGTAGTGGGGAGGGAGGATTGGAAGTAGTAGTGGGGGAGCGAGGAGAGAGAGAGAGAGAGAGAGAGAGAGAGAGAGAGAGAGAGAGAGAGAGAGAGAGAGAGAAATAATATGAGACTTTGCCATAGCAGAGTCAGGAATTCGCGTGGGGGTAGGAACAGATTTGTCTCTGCACAAAATAATGGTCACCGTGTTCATATTGTTGTGGGATCCACTTAGATCCAACATAACTCAATACCGAGTCAGTGCAGATGACACAAATTTAGTGTAATCAAGCCACGACTAACCCATCGGGGCCACAGGCCAGACTTGGGAGCTGAACTGTGACCTCGAAGTAAAGTTGTACAGCATAAAGGATGAAAGCATAACATGACGGGGGCAGCATGGGCTGGGGCATTGCCTAATTATATTCTGACATAAGGGGTCGAGCAAGGGAGCGTCCAGCAATCAGGATAGGAGTTGGCTCCTGGGCCTGGGAATATGAGCTTAGTTTGACCCTGCCGGCCAGATGGAGAAGTTGTCCTTGTGATGGCTGGACTCAAGCAACTGTCTCCTTACAAGTTGTCTCTGAGATGGCAGGACTCAGACAACCGTCTCCTAACAGAAGCTGTTCAGCTGTTGGGAAGTCCCCAGCTCCCCTAGGGCCAGTTTCCCCTATGATTAAATGGAATCTGAAAACAAAATGGCAGTACTTAAGGACACGTTTCTTTTGCTTGTCCTTAACATTCTGTGCCAAGAATCTGGAATGGATGGCAACATGCAAGGGAGGCAACAGTAGAGAAAGCCCCGGTGAGTCAGCTATACACGGAGGGACACCTCTCTCCAGGCTGTTACTATGACATCACAGGGAAAAAGTGACCGTTCGAACACAAGGTGTTTGGTGGAGAAGCCGGCAGTGCTACGTGGCGATGTTATGGTGGCATCCGGGATGAGACTCCCATATGAAGTTGAGAAGACTGAGTCCCCTTCGTGAGCCCGCATTCCAAGGAAAGGAACCTCCAGGCTGGATGGACAGCTGGAGGAGAAAATAAACCACTGTACAGAAGTGAAGCTGGAGCTGCAGCTCCCTGCTTACGTGACGACGTCGTATCAGAAAGCACAGATCAGGAACAGGCTCAGAATCAGGTTCCAGAACAGAGTAAAAGTCTCCTCCTTGCTATACACTCTCAGAGACGGGACTCTTGAGGGTCAGGCCACTGCCAGCCTCACTCCAGGAGCAAAAGTGTCAAGTTCTTAGACCCACGTATTGAGGCTTGTGTAGTCAGTGGGTGGAAATCAGGACATAGGTCCTAGCAGCTGGTATTGCTGGCAGTGTAAGCACAACCCCAATTCATCCGCAGGGCCCTCAGGACTCTTACTGCCTTCCATCCCTCAGTGATTAGAATAGCCAGAAGTCCCCACAAGGGTTCGCAGGAGTCCCCAGGACCTCCAGTAAGCCAGTCCACTGTGCTTTGAGGCCTTTGGCTAGCACAGCTCCCCAGGGACGAGGTAGGCACTCTCAGGTCTTGTCCTGACTCAGCCTGGTAAACTGAACTGGGATCAAGGGTTCCCACAACGTAACAGGAGATAACAACAATAGCAACAACAAAAGATACATCAAGATTAACACGGACAGGAAGTCAGTTTGTAGAGAAAGGGGGAGGGGTGTAAGAGACCATGCAACAGTATGGTGGAGACTTTTTAGGGACTTTGCTCAGCTTACTAGCCCACTTTCATTCTTGGGTGGTTTTGGTTTTTTTTTTTTTTTAATGTGTATGAATGTTTTGTCTAGAAGCATATATATGCACAGGTTCATGCAGCACCCAGGGAGGCCAGGAAAGGGCGCCAGATCCCATGAAACTGGAGTTAGGTAAGGTTGTGAGTCACTGTGTGTGGTTCCTTGGAATCAAACCTGGGTCCTCTGGTCCCCATCTTAACAGCTGAACCATCTCTCCAGCCGTTTTCCCCTCCCTTCCTTCCTTTTCTTTCTTTCCTTCCTTCCTTCGTCCCTCCCTCCCTTCCTTTCTTCTCTCCCTTTCTCTTCCTCCCTTCCTTCTACTGTCTCTGTCTCTTTTCAGCTGGGTTTCTCTGTGTAGCGCTGGCTGTCCTGAACTTGCTCTGTAGACCAGGCTGGCCTGGAACTCACAAAGATCTGCCTCCCAAGTGCTGGGATCAAAGGTATGCACCGCCAATATCACCTGTCCTTTTCCATTTCTTCTTTTTTTTTTTTTTTTTTTTTTTTTTTTTTTTTTTTTTTTTTTGGTTTTTGGAGACAGGGTTTTTCTGTATAGCCCTGGCTGTCCTGGAACTCACTTTGTAGACCAGGCTGGCCTCGAACTCAGAAATCCACCTGCCTCTGCCTCCCAAGTGCTGGGACTAAAGGCGTGCGCCACCGCGCCCAGCCCTTTTCCATTTCTCGACAACTTGTCTAATTCTATTCCATGACTAGTTTAAAAGATGTGACCTTTTCTCCATCTTCTGGCAGCTGTTGGAGTTTTCAACTGGCCTTGATTGCTTTTTTCAAACTCTAATAAAGTTGTCCTTGAGCTTCCTGCGTCCCTTCTAAATTCTTGTATTAATGATACTAAGAACCCCCCCCCCCAAGAATCTTACTTTTTCCAGGAACAGAAGGAGGAGTATTCTGACTGATCCCTCAGGTCCCTCTACAGGTGGAGCTAGAGACTGATAAGGTCAAGAACTCTGGGGAGAAGATGCACCTGCTATATGTCATTTGGGCTTTCACACTGGCAAGCAGAAGCTGAAAGCCATCCAGTGCGGGATACTTCAAGGCTGGTGTGCCAGCCTTACCTCAGCTTACACACAGGAATGCTACTACTCCTGCTTGTCCAAGGCCAGGACAGAAGTCCCCTCTTGTTCTACAGAATGAGGTGTGCCTGTTCTCCCTCTCCCCCACCTCCCCCCACCCCTTCAACAGCACAGCTACAGCTTTGTAGGGGCTGCACAGCAAAAATCATGCACCTGCACTGACCACTGCTGCACTGGACTAACTTTTTTTTTTTTAATATATCGAAAGC
This sequence comes from Mus pahari, assembly GCF_900095145.1. NCBI lineage: Eukaryota > Metazoa > Chordata > Mammalia > Rodentia > Muridae > Mus > Mus pahari. The sequence goes on from NC_034602.1 coordinate 25,815,311, forward strand.
TAAAACACCAATTTTTCTAGTCACTTTTTAAATATAATAAATGCACTTGCTACTGTAAAACAAATCCCTCATTGGTCACAAGTTCATCTAATTAGTTTTAAAATAAATTACCATGTATTTATTAAGTATATCTGTATATATGTGAAGGGCTGATGACAACTTGCCAGACTCCTTTCCTTCCACCGCTGGGTTTCTGGGGACTGAATTAGAGTTGACAGGCTTGGCAGCCAACATCTTTACCTGCTGAGCCATCTCATGGGCTCCAATTAGTTATACTCTTATTACCTTTATTATTTCGATACTGAAAATTCATGGATTTGGCTAGTAGAGTCTTCAAGAGAGCTCCTGTGTCGTTCTTTACACATTCCCATCCATCCCCACTGTTAGCATTCCTTCTAGGCTCCGCCCCACAGTTACCTGGCAATAGCCAGGTATGCCTGGCTTACTATAAAAGGAGCTGTTTGCCCCCTCCTCTCCCTTACTCTTTGCCCCTTCCCCCTCCGTCCTCTCTCTTCATGTGTTCCTGGACGGCCTCTCCCCCCTCTCCTCTTCTCTACTCCCTTTCCAACTCCACTTCCCATGCCCTAAATAAATTCTTATTCCAAACTATATACGTAGTATGGCTGGTACCTCAGGGAGAAGGGACGCTTCAGCATGGGCCCCCTGAGGCCCCCTTCCCACCTCATCACACCGCCTCTCTACCAAAACCTACATTTTCTTCTTCTTCTTCTTCTTCTTCTTCTTCTTCTTCTTCTTCTTCTTCTTCTTCTTCTTCTTCTTCTTCTTCTTCTTCTTCTTCTTCTTCTTCTTCTNTTCTTCTTCTTCTTCTTCTTCTTCTTCTTCTTCTTCTTCTTCTTCTTCTTCTTCTTCTTCTTCTTCTTCTTCTTCTTCTTCTTCTTCTTCTTCTCCTCCTCCTCCTCCTCTTCTCCTCCTCCTTCTCCTCCTCCTCCTCCTCTTCTTCTTCTTTTATAAACAGAACAACCACTCTACAAGGCATTCCAAACTGGTATTTCTAGAACTGTTTTTTTCATCAAGGAAACCCATAATTTTTGCGACACGGTCTCGTGTATCTCAAGCCTGCTTCGAAAAAGACATTGAAATTCTGACCCATCACCCGAATGATGTGATTAGTTGGCGGGTGCGCACACATATATTCCCACGTCCTCACGCGGGCAAAGCGAGCTCGCCCATCCACCGAGCTCGCCCAACCACGGAGCTCGCCCATCCACCGAGCTCGCCCATCCACCGAGCTGCCTTGCCTCTTCTTCTCCCAGCGCTAGGAAACCCAACTGCAAGGCCAGACGCCCTCCCCTTCCTGTCCCGGGGCGGAACCTACGAGCCGGGCGCCTGGGCCGGAGAGCAGCGCTGCACACCAGCCTTTTCCGGCTGGAACCGGAAGTTGTTCTCCTAGAGGCGGCTCCGCGTCAGGTGACCAAGGTCCGGGTAGGAGGGGTCAGAGGTTCTATCTTTCTGACTGACGCGTCGCTAAGACTGGCTGCTCTACTCCGGGACGGGGGAACGGACTGCTGGCGTCGCCGGCGCTCGCTCTACCGCGGCGGCAGGTAGGTGACGAGCTGGGGAGGCGGGCCCGGGAGGCATGGGACCCCCTTCCCAGGCTCCGGGACCTGAAGCCAAGGGCCGGGGTCAGCCAGTCTGGCTCTGGCCAGGTCCCAGAAGGAAGGTCAGACTGGCATCCATGGGTACAGATTGGGCAAACTTAAGGCCCCAGAAAAGGGAAGGAAGGGTGCGCAGCAGCTCCCCTTCCAGACCGGAGCTCGTCCTGACTCCCGTAGCCTCGGGGGCGGGACCGCCTCGCTCGTGGGTGGCAGAGATGAGGAATGCGGTGAACAGATTTGGGGTGAAGCGTAGGAGACCCGGACTTGATTGAGTTCGCTGCCTGCAGCTCATTGTGCGTCCGAGGCCGAGTCTTTGACCTCCCTTGAACCTAGTTCTCACACTTGTACCACCCGGCACGGCTGTCTCAAAAGCGTGGTCCTCCACAGCACCTGCTCCGAAACCCTCCGGGATGCCGGCTCTCCAGCCCTGGGCTTTTCCCGACCGCTTGTTTCGAATCTGGGTTTGGATCCTAGGAAACCTTCTTTTGAACGTTCTCCTCTGGAGTCCTGCCCCTACTGGTGTTTGAAGCCCGCTCCTCTGAAGTGCTGTCCCGCTGTGAATGCGGTATTCGATTCGAGGCAGCTGGAGCCGGTTCGATTCTATGAAACGTCTAGCTTAGGAAAGAACGCCGGCGGAGAATAACTTATCTTTAAAAGCTGGCGCGGGGTGGGGGTGGGGGGGTTGGGTGGGAGACTTATGGCATAGAGGCCTCCTGCTTGATCTTTGTAGCTGAAAGAGGTACAGCTAGGATTAATAGGTAGGTTCTAGGGGAAGACAAATGTGTACTTACTATTAAGATTTTAACGGAAGAATTATCAGAGGTGACGACAGATGGGGATTGACTGTCTCCTTGGGAAAGGAAGTATACAGGAGGCGGTCCTTTCCCATTTAAAAGGCTCGTATTAGTATTTATTGTGACTCTTACCTTCCACTGATTACTCTGTCTTCAGAGTGTATGTGGCACTTCTTTTGTGGTCTGAGACAGGGTCTCAAGGATCTCAGGCTGTCCTCAAGCTCCTTTTTTAGTTGGCCTTGAACTCTGACCCTCCTGCTTCGGTCTTAAGAGCACCAGGATAACTTGTTACTTAGTACCACTATGCCTACTGAATGTGACATTTCTTTGTCTTCCCTTCTTGAGCTCTCCTCCCTAGTCTATATCTCCCGTCAATAAGGCCAGCACACTTGATCTTATGTAATCTTTTCCTGGTTGTCACATTTGTCATCCTTCTTTTCAAGGACTTTGGAATGATCCATTATCTGATAAAAAGTATCCGAAGTATATGTTGTATTAATAAACAGGAAATAAAAAAATAATTAATTAAAATTAATACATTGGTCAGTTGGTATTTTTTGTTTTACATTTAATTTTTTTTAATTTATTTTAAGTCGGGGTCTCACTCTGACACTCAGCTCAGGCTGAGAACAATTTAGAAAGTCAGTCTCTGTCTTATCTGTGTCTCTCTGTCTGTTTCTCTGTCTCCGCTGCTGTCTCTTCCTTTTCCTCTTCCTCTTCCTCTCTGCCTCCATCTCTCTCTTCCTTTTCCAGAGTATCATTATGTAGCCCAGGGTGACTTCAAACTCCTGGCCCCCCTGCCTTAGCCTCCCAAATGCTGGGATTGCTTGTGTTGCCCAAGGCTTTGCTGGCCACTGGGCTCTGATTACAGGATGGAAGGCCGATTCAGTTGTTTGGGTCAGTCTGCTCTCTGGTTTATAAACTGAACTTTAATTCTTTCTCTAGCAGTGTGTGTATAGGTGTGAGAGTGTCTGCAGTTTGTAAGCTAGCTCTCCGGATGCCCAGCATAGATGGCCAATTCTTTTATGGTCCTGACTTGCATACCTATACTTTTGTAATCTAACTTTAGATGTCCTTATTTTGCACTTTACCAGACACTAAGTAGATAACTTTTCCATCTCCCATTAGAGTACTTAAGAATGCTTATGTTGTCTGGAGAAGCAAAGATTCCATATTATGACCCAATTCTGCTGACACTTCCTCCACAAAACAAAAGGTTGGGGTTGAACCAAAAGTTCCTGCCTGTTTTCCTGTTGTTTATGTTTCTCAAGATTTAAAAAAAAAAAAGTTGTGAAATGGTCATTCAGTTGTTACCTAACATTCAAGATGGTTTGGCCTTAGACTCCATTGTCATCTCGGTGGTGAGGAAAATGCTCTTACTGTGTTGGATTTTTAAAAACTTACTAATTTGGAGGTTTCTTTTAAAGGGGTACTTGATTGATGTAAGTGTGTTTTACTGGCCTGTGAGAAGGAATTTGATGGTAAAAATAAGTTTAGGAAAAGCTGCTGACCATTACCCTTTCTTAGTGTTGTACCACACTGAAGGCACTGAGAGGTCTCACAATAAAAATTCAGGCTTTATAATAAGCTGGCATAATGTTTTGCTTGCTTGGTGTTACCAAACTTATTTGGTATAAAACTTCTTTTTTTAATCCTTAACACAGGGCCTTGCTCTGTACTGTTCAGGGTGGCTTTAAACTTTCTCCCCTCACCCAGCCTTCCAAATACTGGGATTACTGGTGTGTGCTCCCACTCAGGGTTATTTTTATGTTTTGTTTTGTTTTGCTTTGCTTTGCTTTGCTTTGCTTTGGGTGTGTGTTCCAGACAGAGTTTCTCTATGCAACAGCCCTTTCTGTTCTGGAACTTTCTTTGTAGACCAGGCTAGCCTCAAACCCATCAAGATTTGTTTGTCTCTGCCTCATCAGCACCAGGATAAAAAGCATATGCTCTGTAGTTTTAATTGAAAAACAAATTGGCAAATTCTGATCTGAAACTTATGCTTGTAGGCTAAGTCTACCCCATGACTGTTTTTTTGCATAACCTCAGAGCTAAGAATGACAGCCCCCCCCAACCCCTATCCCCCCACACCCCTACCTCACCCCCACGCGCCATCTAGGCTGATCTCAAATTTGTAGTGATCCTCTTATCACGGCATATATCATGCTTGTCTGGCTTTAAATTTCTTGTGTTTGAGGGAGGCTGTGTATGTGTGTACAGGCATTTGTTTGCTTTCTGATTTATTTACTTGTTTACTTTTTTTTTTTTTTTTTGAGCCAGAGTCGCTCATTGAGCCTAGTGAGACCGGCTGGCCAGCAAGCTCCCAGGATCTACCTGTCTCTCTTCCCAGTCCTCAGTGCTAAGGTTACAGATATGTGCTGCCCGGCCCAATGTTTACCTATGTGCTGGGAATCTAAACTCAGATCTAAAGCTTGTGCTGCACCGCAGCACTTACCACTGAGCCTTCTTCCCATGTTGACTTCACATTTCTAAGTGAAGAACTAAATCTAAATAATAATCCCAGCACTTGGGAGGCAAAGGCAGGTGGATTCCTAGAGGCCAGTCTGGTCTTTTGAGTTTCAGGGTAGCCAGAACTACATAGTGAAACCCTGTTTCAAAATCTCAAAACCAACCAAACAAACAAAACATACATGTATGTATGTATGCATGCGTGCATGTACCCCCTCATGTTATTGATTTACATTTCCCTCATGACTGACAATATTGAGCATATTTTCCTGTGCTTGCCATCATCTGAACATCTTGTAAGTTTTGTATGTTTTATTGTTTGTTTTTGTTTGTGTATGTCCATGTGCCACAGTGCAGGTGTGGAGGTTGGAAGATAACTTGTAGGAATCAGTTCTCTCCTGCCATTTGGGTTTATGTGAATTGAACTCAAGTTGTGAGACTTAACAGCAAGCACCATTAGCTGCTAAGCTGTCTCTGGGACCTGCTCCTCTGTATATCTGTATGAGAGAATATTCATGCAGTTCCTTTTCTCATTCTGTAATTGGGCTATGTGTCTGTATATACAATGTGGGATATAAATACTCTGTTTGTTTCTGGGTCCCTGAGATCCCTACAAGTAACTCAGAATGAGCTGAATGGCACAGCGGGACATGCCAGTAACTTTCTTAGCTCCATGAAACTGGACTTAGACATGCTAAAGCACACAATAACCTGTCCACTTAAGACTAATGATCATTTAGAGTTAGCATAACCCCAACCACTGCTGATGTGAGCCATGTTCCTGCAAAACGGGTACTACTTGTGCCCCCAAAACAGTATCATCGAAGATGTGGTAAGAGCACATGGAGATCTTTGTGTCTGGGAGAATTCGGTGCTTGTCTGTCATGGACAGAGAGGAGAGGGTACATGGCATTGTAGAGTATTTAGGGTGTGTGTAGGCTCAGGATTACAGAACTGCTGGCTCTTCATGCTGCTTCTGGCTCCATAGCCTCTAACCCTAACCATGCCATCTTGAATTCTCCCACCCCTTACCCAAACCTGAGACAGAGTTTGTTTGTGTAGCCTCAGCTATTCCTAGAACTAGCTGTGTAGATTAGACTGGCCTTGAACTCATAGAGATCCACCTGCCTCTGCCTCCCAAGTACTGGGACTAAAGGCATGTGCGCACCATTTTGAATATTAAAACAAATGCCCCAGTCATTTAAATTGTTAAAGATTACTTTCTTTGGAAGATTTAGAAAAGTATCTCTCTTACCCACCCCGCCATCTCTGGGTTAACTCTAGAGAACCTTTGTTGTAGTTGTTCTTAATTCCTTGTTTCTTGTCAGTGGGTACAGGGCAGGTGTGTGTGTGTGTGTGTCCATCCATCTGTCTGTGAGAGACAAAGTGTGCGTGCCAAGTGTGCATGTGGAGATCAGAGGACAACCTCATGTCAGTTCTCTCTTTAACATCTTGCTTGTTTCCCACTATCTATGTCAGGCTAGGTGTTCTTCCTCCCAGTAACTTCTAGTATCCTGTCTCTATGAATTTGGTTGTTTCAGGCATTTCCTGTTCATGCAATGAGTGACTTTTCGTGGAAATAGAAATATTTCCCTGAGTGCTGGGATTGTAGACATATACCACCATTCTTGGTTTATGCAATGCCAGGGGCTGAATTTTCAGAAATCCTCCTGTCTTTGCCTCCCATCTCCCTGTAAGAGTGCTAGGATTTTGGACACTTTCCTTACAGTGTCTGATCTTCCCTGGGTTCTAGGGATTCAAATTTGGGTTGTAGTGCTTACTCAGCAAAGGCTTTTTTACCTGTTTAGCAATCTCCACAACTCACCCTTATGGTTGAACCAGTTGGTATACATAGTTCTATATTTCACTTTTTTCCTTATCATATTTTGAGATTGGGTCTTAATAGGTTGTCTAGACTAGTCTCAAACTCCTGACCTTAATGGATCTTTCTGCTTCAGTCTCCCAAGTAGCTGGGATTACTGGTACCTGCCATTAGCAGGTAGCCTGTTAGCATATTAATCTTAATGTCTTTGTGTTCTGGCCAGCTTTTTTGTAAGCATTAGTTGTAGTGTCTGAGTGAATCTCCATTTCCTTAACTGTTCACTTAAGTCAGTAAAAACAGACATAATGGCAGTGATAACCACTGTGCATACAATCAGTAGGGTAGGGCTGGTTTAGGGTTTTTTTACAATAACAGATTTTTTTATTTGTTTGTTTGTTTGTGTTGAAGGTAGGGCCTCTTAGCCAAGGATGGCTTTGAACTCCTTATACTTCTGCCTCGATCTCCCAAGTGCTGGGACTACAGGTATGCTCCACCACACCTAACAGGTTTCTTTTTAAAAGACTTATTTTTATTATTCATTAACAATAATAAATGTGTGTGTGTGTGTGTGTGTACTTGCATACCTGCAGTGCCTCTGAGAGTTGCATGTGGTTGGTTGTGATCCACCCATCATGGGTGCTGGAAACTAAACCCAGGTCTTTTGCAAGAATAGTGTACTCCTGAGCCTTATTTCCAATCCTAAAAACAAATTAAAACAAAACAAAACAAAATCTCTTTTGAATTGTGGTTATAGATATATTATACATATGTAATATATATTATATAATATTCTATATATAGTAACCATTTTACTGGCTTTGAGGTATCTAAGTTATTGCTATTAAGTACCTTTATGATTTTTTAATAGTTTTTTTGTTTTGGTTTTTTTGGTTTTTTGTTTGTTTGTTTGTTTTTCGAGACAGGGTTTCTCTATATAGCCCTGGCTGTCCTGGAACTCACTCTGTAGACCAGGCTAGCCTCGAACTCAGAAATCCACCTGCCTTTACCTCCCAAGTTCTGGGATCAAAGGCGTGCTACACCACTGCCTGACTGCCTTTATAATATTATGTGACAGCTGTCACTATATATCTCTAAATCTTAGTCAGCTCACATAGAAGTTCTGTGCTCACTGAGCAACAGCTGCAGCGTTCTCCCTCCTAATAACCTCCAGTATCCTGTCTGTCTCTATGAGTTTGGTTGTTTCAGGCATTTCCTGTTCATATGAGTGACTTTTTGTGGAAATATAAGTATTCCCCTGAGTGCTGGAATTATAGACATATACCACCATTCTTTTTTTTTTTTTTGTTTTTTTGTTTTTTTGTTTTTTTTTGTTTTTGTTTTTGTTTTTTTCAAGACAGGGTTTCTCTGTGTAGCCCTGGCTGTCCTGGAACTCACTTTGTAGACCAGGCTGGCCTCGAACTCAGAAATCCACCTACCTCTGCCTCCCGAGTGCTGGGATTAAAGGCGTGTGCCACCATTCTTGATTTATGCACACATAGTACTTGAGTGTTGAGGCTTGTCTTCCAGGTAACCTTGAGACACATGGAAGTGGCATTTCTGTGGTTGTTGATCGGAGCTGGCTGTTGGTTCCTGCGGTAGTATCTGTAGCAGCCGCCAGGTTGGTTCCTGCGGTGGTATCTGTAGCAGTCGCCAGGTTGGTTCCTGCGGTGGTATCTGTAGCAGTCGCCAGGTAGTTCCCACTCCACCAGCTGTTCCTCAGAAGTACCTGGTGATATGGGTGTAGTTGGCCTGTACAGTACAGATAGGCAGCTCTTGGAATATGAAAACAGTCCGAAATGCATTGTGGTGTGAGGAAATTTGTTACTGCTACGCAACAGTTGAGTTCTGACTTGGCCATAAACTCTATGGAGCGAGGAAATAGATCTCCTCATGTTACCTTTCATCAGGGAGCCTAGTTGGCATTTTCTAAATGTTTGATAAGTGGCAGCAGTAAAACACGGTGATTGAGGAGCTTTAGGGTACAAGCCTGGTTTGTAAAAGTTGGTGGTAGAGACTTTCAAGTGATGCCTGGCATTGTTTTGTGTATGTGTGCACATGCCTGTGTGCACAGGTGCTCATGTACATCTGTGTGAAGGCCAGAGGGCAAGCTTGCTTTTGGAGGAGGAGATTAGGGAGGGTGTTTCTGGGATTCCACCCGCATTCTCATATCCACAAAGCAAGCGCTTCACCAACTGATCCTCATCTCTGGATTTATTGGTTTTGATCACAGTTCCTCAAGAACTACTATTGAAATAAAAAATGAGATCATTATTTTGTCAGGTATCTGCTGTGTTGTATTAAACTCTTAGAAAGTCTTCTTAATTGGCTAATTCTTGTCAACTCTACTCATTCTTCTTTAATAGTTTGGAGTATTTTAGAGGCCTTTAACTCAACCCAGGGAAAGTCTGAGTTAAGGAGGTTCTGCTGGCTTGTTTAACACTCCCTTATTTTAGAAAACAGGAGGGCAGGCACAGCCATCACTGTTTGCAGGAGAGGAGCACTAACTGAGTGAGTGGGGAAGATGGGCCTCAGACCAAGCCCTTGAGGCTAATTGCTTTTTTTTTTTCTTTTTAATTGTGTTTTACATGAAAATGACAGCTCTTACCTGGGATCTCTCCTAAGTTAAAGAGCTTTCCCCTTGTGCATCATTGCCCACTAAATTGATTTGAGTTAAAGTTGCCAAATTCCTATTATTCATTCACATACATTATCTGCTATCCCCTCCCTGTCACTTTGCTGTTGAACTTGTAAGTTGGATCTTACAAGAATACAATAAACTGTATAGTCAGTCTTGAGTATGAACAAATCATAACTGCCAACCTGGACTGTGTTCTGGTTGTAGATCTATGAAATCCCTTTTTTCTGTCCCCTGTACCTACTCCTTTTTATTTAAGAGACTGAACTAAGGCTGGGGGTGTGGCTTAGCGGGAGTACTCGTCTACTTTTTCGAGTCTCTGAGTTCCATCCCTAGCACTTCCACCCCTACCTAAACCTTTTGAAGCAACATTTCTTGAAAACCAAGGAATGAGTCAGCTATATAATTGTTCTAGGTCTCAAAAACAGTCACTGCTCTTGTAGAATACTGGTTTTCCAAAACTTTAGTTGACTGGATTGACTTGTGTTTAGTAGTGCAGTTTGTATGCTCTTGGACGTCAGCTTTGACAAGCCATCCACACTTATGAGGTGCTCCTAGGGTGCCAAGCCTTGTTCTGAGTAATATATCTGGAAGCTAGGACAGACGTGAGTAAATACCCAAGCACAAGTCACTGAAGTACCATCTGTTATGCACATGACTTGGGGTTGTGAAGTTTTGCCACTGACTGGCTCTGTGACCAATCATGGAATGAGCGAGTGACCTAACTACTCAGCCTAATTTAACATCCCAGGATATGCTAACAGTGTTGTAGTAATGTTTACCTCAAGGCAGGCTGAGAATATTAAATGAAATAATTCATACAGAAAAGATTAGCAGAGTGTTAGCAGACATTATGGTAAGAAATGCAAATGCCCTTGACTTCAACACTTTAGGTAGAAATCTTAATTCTCTGGGTCAAGCTTTGTTCCATACTACATTTCCTACCGGTGCATAGTTATCCGGGCTGCCTTCAAGGAAGAATGCTCATTCAGAAAGGGATGTAATGACTCATTCGCAGTGTAACCACATGCTGATTTCATTGCTGTCTGGGGGAGTATAAGGAGCACTGTTCCTGAATACTTAACCTGGATGGAGCCTCCGTACTGTTTTCTGTCAGATTGTGACAGCTATTGTGTATAGAGATAATGACCCATTCTATAGACAAGCATAGAGAGGAGATAACTTGGGAAAAATTACAGAATAAGTGAGAACTGAAATTCACACTCAGAGTATCAGATGTCTCTGTGCCATGCTTTTTGTAAAATTATATTTATGGACGGAGAGATGGCTCAGTGGTTAAAAGCACTACTGCTCTTCCGAAGTCCTGAGTTCAATTCCCAGCAACCACATGGTGGCTCACAGCCATCTGTAATGGGATCCAATGCCCTCTTCTGGTGTGTCTGAAGAGATCAACAGTGTGCTCACATACATAATATAAGTAAGTCTTAAAATAAATAAGTCTTTAAAAATTGTATTTATTTATTTACTTTACAATACAGGGTATTGAACATCTCTTTCTTTCTGTGAAAGCTCTCTACCATTGAGCTATTCTCCAGCCATTTTTTTTTTCATTCAATTAAAAAAAAATACTTTGAGGCCTGGAACGATGGCTCAACAGTTAAGAGCACTTGATCTTGCAAAGAACCTGGGCTTGATTCCCAGAACTCACATGGTGGCTCACAGCCATCTGTAACTCTAGTCCTAGAGAATCTGACACTCTCTTTTGTCCTCCTTGGGCACCAGATGCACATGTAGTACAAGGACATTTGTGCAGGCAAAACACTCATATACTTAATCTAAAAAAAATATGTGTATGGGTATTGTCTTAGTTAGGATTTCTGTGAGAAATACCATGCCAAAAGCAACTTGGAGAGGGAGGGTTTTATTTCAGTTTGTAACTCTGAGGTCACCCCCCCATCACTGAGGGAAATCGGGGCAAGAACTCAAGCAGGGCAGGAGCCATGGGCAAGTGCTGCTCTGGCCTGTTCAGCCTGCTTTCTTATACTCTCCAGGACCACTTGCCCAGGGTTGGCACTGCCCCAGCAGGCTAGGCCATCACACATCAATCATTAATCAAGGAATGTCCCACAGACTTGCCATAGGCCAGTGTGATGGTTTGTATATGCTTAGCCCAGGGAGTGGCACTGTTAGGAGGTGTGGCCTTGTTAGAGTAGGTTTGTCACTGTGGATCTGGGCTTTAAGACCCCCATCCTAACTGCCTGGAAGCCAGTCTTCTAGCAGCTGTCAGATGAAGATGTGGCACTCTCAGCTCCTCCTGCACCATGCCTGCCTGGATGCTACCACGTTCCCACCTTGATGATACCGGACTGAACCTCTGAACCTCAGCCTCAATTAAATGCTGTACTTACAAGAGATTCCCTCTTGTGTCAAGTTGACAAAACTCTAGCCAGTAATAGGAATTTTGTGCATGCAGAGGTAGGGGTGTGTGTGTGTGTGTGTGTGTGTGTGTGTTTTTAGGTGTAAAGTGCTAAAATGTTTACCCAATGTAGTAGCTCATGCCTTTAATCCTAGACAGGCAGATGAGAGACTAGATTTAGTCTGGTTCATTTAGTTAGTTCCAGGCCAGCCAGGGCTACGTAGACCTGTCTTAAAAAACAAACAACAACAACAACAACAAAGCCTCTAAATTTTCAACCACAATTTCATGTGAATGATTCTTAGTCTGCTTGCTTCCTTTTTGTCCTTTGTTGAAATATGAAGATATAGAACTTTGAACAAATTCCCTTATTTTTCTGAATATTAATAAGTGGGCTATTACATATACCACAGTGAAGAAGTTGTGTGATTCCTTGAATAAGAAATGTGTTCCGTGGACCCAGTTTTTGGAAACTTGAGTCTCATTTGGGGGCGCTAGTATTTAGAGGGGTTTAGAGCAAGTACAGTCTTGTTAGAGGAAGGATGTCACAGGAGACAGGCTTTGAGAGTTTAAAGACTCAAGCCACTTCCATTTAATTTTCTCTGCTGTGTGCTTGTCATTCAGTATGTGAGCTCTCCACATCTAGTTTCTGTAGTTTGATGCTACATCTCTCAATCATAAAGGACTTTCATCCCACTAGAACAAAAAAAATAAATAATTTCTTCTATTAAAAAAAAAATAAGTGGGCTGTTGAGATGGAGCAGTGGGTAAAGGTGCCTAGTGCCAAGCTTATGACCTGGATCCAATCCCCAGGTTCCCTGTGATGGAGGAGGAAAACACCAACCTCCACAAGTCACCTGTGGCAGGTGTACCCACACACACTCACATACATACTTAAGTAAATAAATATAACCAAAAATTCAAATATAGTATTTACTGTGGACAGAGTGGAAGTACAAGTGAGTGGGGTGGGGGTATCCTATGGCCATGAGCTGGCAAAGGCATCTGTCGCCACTCCTGATGACCTGAGTTCAATCCTCCATACCCTTGTGGTAAAAGGAAAGAACTGGCTCTCAAAAGTTGTCTTCTGACTTTCCCCCGCATGCCATGTCATGGACTCCCATACACATGCATAAAATAAGCAGTGTAATTTTAAAAAACTTTCACTAGGTGAAACATACCAGTACACACCTTTTATTCTAGCACTTGGGAGGCAGAGACGTGAAGTTCTGTGAGTTCAAGGCCAGCCAGGGCTACAATAGTGAGCTCCTGTTTCAATTTTTTTTTTTGTTTTTATTTTATGTGTATGAGTGTTTGCATACATGTATGTCTGTGTACCACATGTATTCAGTGTCTTCAGAGGTCAAAAGAAAAAGCACAGGATCCTCTGAGCCAGTGTATGGTGCTGGGAATCGAACCTCTGGCTCTTAGAGAACAGCCAGTGTTTTAGTAGCTAAAACATCTCTTTAGCATACCAATTTTTTTTTTTAGAAGCTTAGGAATTTTGACTATAATTCTGTTTTTAAACTACCATGGGTAATATTTTTGTCATTTCACCTTTTCTAATCATAAGAGTATGTTCAACTTTGTATACAGGGTTCCTTTGGATTTTATTTTGAGACAGGGCCTCATGTAGAGAGGGGTTGGCCTCAAACCTGCTTTGTAGTTGAAGATAATCTTGAAAAAAAATAATGCTTCTATCTTTTAAGAGCTGTGAGGTTACAGGTATATGCCACCATTCCTGACTTTTATACAGTTTTGCTTTATGACAAAGCGTTTTGTCTAGACTGGCCTCAGACCTGGGCTTCTGCCTCCTTAGTGTTGAGCTTATAGGCTTATTCTTCCACACCAAGTCTATATGTTTTGTTTTGTTTTAATCATTTATTTTCACATCATGTTCATTGGTGTTTTGCTAGCATTTATGTCTGTGTGAGGATGTCAGATTCCCTGGAACTGCAGTTATAGGCTGTAACTGCAGTGTGGTTGCTGGGAATTGAACCCAGGTCTTCTAGAAGAGCAGCCAGTGCTCTTTTACTGAGCCATCTCTCCAGCCCCACACAAGCTCTTTGTATACAGTTTTGCATCTTACTTTTCACTTACCATTATATCATATAAGTAAAATTCTTGTGTAATTAAAATCTCCGTGGAAATATAATCTATGTCTAACAGACTGGAATCATATAGGGAGGGCTAGGAGTTCAGTGACAGAGTGCTTTTTTCCATGTGTGAGGCTCTAGGTCAGTGACCCTGGGTGAAGCTCAGCATCATAAGATAAAATTGTTTGTTTTTAGTGTTCATGGATGTGTGCATATCCATATGCATGATCCTGTGTGTGTAGCTGTATATGCTTGCATAAGGAGGCCAGATAACAACCTTGGGTGTCATTCTCAGGAATATCATCCACCGTCTTTTATAAGGGGACTCTCATCAACCTGGACCTCACCAAGTAGGCTAGACTAACTGGCCAGAGAGCTTCAGGAACCCTCTGTCTAGACTTGTTCAGTGTAGGAATTACATGTGTATAATACCACTATGCCCAGCATTTTTATGTAGTTTTTAGGGATCAAACTAAGGTCCTCAAATTTGTGAAGCAAACACTCTGTCAATTGAGGTACTCCCAAGATGCCCCTCACTCACCTCCTTTTTAAATTAAGTGTGATAGACTGGCTCTGGTGACATATGCTTATAATTCTAGTACTCAAGAGGCAAGGAGCCAGGCAGTGGTGGTGCACATCTTTAATCCCAGCACTGGGGAGGCAGAGGCAGGCAGATTTCTGAGTTTGAGACCAGCCTGGTCTACAGAGTGAGTTCCAGGACAGTCAGGGCTACACAGAGAAACCCTGTCTCGAAAAACCAAAAAAAAACAAAACAAAACAAAAAAAAAGAGAGAGAGAGAGAAGAAGAAGAAGGAGGAGGAGGAGGACAAGGAGGATGAAGAAGGAAGAAGAAGGAAGAAGAAAAGAAGAAGAAGCAAGGACAGGAGGATCACTGCAAGTTCTAGGTCAGACGGGTGACATAGCAAGACCCTGTCTCAAAGAAAAGATAATGTAATGGACAGTGTTCCATCACATAGTATATATACTCTACCATTGGATTGTACCCCTTTACTAGAGAGGGAGGGAACTAGATGGGGAGGGAATTGTTAAAATCATGGGCACTTTGGAAGGTTGGGTTCAGGTTATGAACTCCAGTTTAGAATATGAGCAAGTGGGCCAAGGGGGAAGGGGTCTGAGGTCTTCCTCCTCACTCTTTCCTAGCTCTTGGTTCCTCACCATTCCCTAGGCTCCTCCTACACTGAATTTTGGCTCAGTGACTTGAACACTTGTCTGTTGTGCTGTATCTGTAGCCTCCTCTGCCCTCACATGTTCTGCAGACCTGTCAATCAATGCCAAGCAGACTGGGTGAGATTGTTCTTATAAATCTGACAAGGTAGGGTAGGTTGACTACATAGGGAGCCTATCAGGACTCAAGAACAGTACCGGTGCGTCCCCAGGAAAAGAAAGCATCCTCTCAGCCTCCTCTCTCCTTCTGGACCTAAAAGATCACGCATGTCTTTAGTCCTGTATTTGGGGCCAGGTCTCCTGAGGACTATTTAGGACTTAAACATCGTTTAGACTCTTGGATTTTACAGCTGGTTAATGTGTATCCCAGATTCCACTCAACCTACTTATTTCTTCCCACTGTAGCCTTCCATGCGTGTGACATAGACATTCTTGGAATGTGAGTCTCATCTCTGTCTCCATGTGGTCTATCAGCAGCCTAAGCATCAGTGTAGACAGGCTCAAACAAGCCAAGGTTGGTTGCTGCAAGGATGTTCAACTCTGAAGTTCTCTCACTGTTCAGTTCCTGGGGTGAGCAGGTGAGAACTGAGGGATCCGGGCTTGGTCACTTTAAGCTCTGCATTCCTAATTAAATTGCAGATCTGCCTTAGTCTCAGAGCACCACTCGGGTCACCCTAGACATCTCCAACTGAGGAGTGCTTTTCTAACACTTTTTTTTTTTTTAAAGATTTATTTATGGATATGAGTACACTGTAGCTGTTTTCTGACACACCAGAAGAGGGCATTGGATTCCATTGCAGATGGCTGTGAGCCACCATGTGGTTGCTGGGAATCGAACTAAGGTCCTCTGGAATAGCAGTCGGTGCACTTAACCACTGAGCCATCTCTCCAGCCCAAGGAGTGCTTTTCTAAATGTGCTGTGTACTCGTAATAAATGATCATTTGGGGAAAGGTCTTAGTTCAGGTTTCTTTGGTTGTGGTGGAGCACCTTGACCAAAACAACTTGGAGAGTAAGAGGGTTTTTTAGACTCACTTCCACATCCCAGCTCATCACTGAAGGAAGCTGAGGCAGCATCAATCACTAATTAGGAAAATGCCCTACAGGGTTGTCTACAGTCTGTTACAGTGGCATTTTCCCAATTTAGGTTCTCTCTGATTAAATGACTCTAACTTTTGTCAAATTAACATTAAAATAAGCAAACAAGCAAACAAACAAACAAACAAAAACAGCCAGCACATAGGTGCTGGGTGTTGTTGTTGTTATTTTGTTTTGTTATTGTTGGATTTTGATCCAGAGTCTACCCAATCCAGGAATCCATCCCATCATCAGCCACCAAACCCAGATACTTATGCACATGCCAACAAGATTCTGCTGAAGGGACCCTGATATAGCAGCCTCTTGTGAAGCTATGTCAGTGCCTGGCAAACACAGAAGTGGAGGCTCACAGTCAGCTATTGGATGGAACACAGGGCCCCCAATGAAGGA
>NC_034602.1:25831927-25834332 GCF_900095145.1 Mus pahari
CAAGTAGTGGGAGTGGGTGGGTAGGGGAGCAGGGGCGGGAGTGGGGTATAGGGAACTTTCGGGATAGCATTTAAAATGTAAATAAAGAAAATAATAATAAATAAATTAAAAAGAAAAAGAAAAACAGTACAACTCGGGTGATTCTGATGGAGTCCTTATTAAGGATTCTTACAATTTAACATGAACTTTTAGCTCGACTGCTAAATTCCAGAACCTCAGCTTGTACTGCTCTTCTTTGTGTCACCTCCAGTCAGTAGCAATAAATGTGGCATGTAGTTGTCAGTGGAGAATAGTTTGCTTCATGAATGGGTGAGTGAATGATGGGTTTTCTCCATACTTCATTAAGGAAGCACAAAAATTATAGCAATGAGTTTGGGGGCAAAGACTGCACATCTCTCATAAAGCTCCATGTTAGTGAGGTAGAATAAAAATGTGGAGTGGTGGAGCTACATAGATGGCTCAGTGGTTGAGAGCACTGGCCTCTCTTCCAGAGGACCTCAGCTTGATTCCCTGCTACCCATATGGCAGCTCATGCCCTCTTCTGTCCTCTGCAGGCACCAGGCAGACAGACATACATGCAGGCAAAATACATACATAAATTTAAATTTAAATGTAGAGTGGACTTGGGGAGGTGTCGCTGTGGTTAATAGTACTTGCTGTTCTTCCAGCAGACCCAGATTTGGTTCCCAGCACCCAATACTGCAGCTCACAACCATTTGTAAGAATATAAAAATGTGTTTATATTGTATTGGAAACTCTGAATTTGGCACTGTGTGGTAGCTTGGCTTTAGGCAAGTCCTTTAACTTCCCTGGCCTGATGCTCTTATCTGTAAAATGGAGTGAGGGTCAGAAGCAGTATAGATTTGAACCTGCAGTATGCTTCGGGTGAAGAATAAAGAATGGCTGGGAACTGTGGTACATGCCTTTAGTCCCAGCACTGAGGAAGTGAACAGAAGGATTACCTAAACCCAGAAGTTCCAGACCAGCCACAATGAGGTTGCTGTATTGGTTAGGTCAGAGTTTATAGGCTCTAAGGACCAAGATTGATTTTAGCAGCTCAGCAAGGCTCAGACCCAATTTCCTTCTTATTCTAGGTAGAAGTCTAGTGTCTGAGCCAACCAGGACCTATATTATCTGGCCACTGTCCTAGCCCTACAAGTCTCATGAGACTGGCTACATTTTTTTTTCTGTAGGTGCTCAGCAGATAGTCCCAAAGGGATGCTATTCATTTCTCTTTGCACATGGGGTTAGGGAGGAGGTAGAGAAGAGGCTTCATAGATGAGTATATGACTTTGGAACCCAGAATTGCAAAGGGGTTTGTAAGCAGGCAACCTGGCAGTTGACCATAACCAGTCATGCGCACTTGTACTCACTCATTCAGCAGTTATCTGAGCACCTACTGGGATGAGGCCTGGAGAAGGGAATCAGGATAAGAGTGGTGTGGTATGTTCAGAGTTGTCATGTATAAGCCTGTCCCAGTGTTTGGGTTGCTGCATGGCTATTATACCCTGAAAACTCTCAGCTGGCCTTTTGCTGTCTCCTGACTATTCCTACCTTAACACTTATCTTTACCCCAGTTTTTGCAACATGCCTGTGAGTGGTAGCATGAGCCATACAGAGCCTTGTTGAATCGGGTAGGATGGGTTGATTGTAAGTGTTGCATATGTGGCAATAGCCCCTCCCACATTGGTTTGCCCTAGATCACTGATCTGGATAGCCCTGTGCTTTCTTTTCAGGGGACAAACGAAATTAATTAGTTTATATAACCTGGGTTGACCTCAGATTTATATGTAGCCAAGAATGTCCTTTAACTTCATTCAGATCCTCCTGCTTCTACCTCTTAAGTTTTGAGATTATAGGTACATGCCACTGTGCCTGATTTTAAGTGGTGCTGGAAGTCCAGTTGTTTCATGCATGCTTGGCAGACTCTCTGCAAACTGTGCTACATCCCCATTGCAGAGAAAAGAAATTTAAACCATGGCCAGTCAGTATTAGAGTTGAATTTTAATTTAGAGCTTTTCAGGATTGAAGAAAATGTAGACATTGTAGGTACTGCTATACTAGCCTGATTTCACAAGCAGTGTATTAAAAGTGTGACACATCCGGGCACTGAGGAGACAGGAGCAGGTGGGTCTGTGAGTTTGAGGCAGGCCTGGTCTACATCATGTGGGTGCTGGGAACCCAGGTTTAGATCTTCACATTTAAACAAGAAGCATTTTACTGACTGAACCATCCCCCTATTCTCATTCTGGAATATTTTAAAGTAAATTCCAAACATCCTATTCTATAATAATAATAATAATAATAATAATAAATCTCTGTTTATGCGTGTGCATGTATAAGTATATGTGAGTGTCCTTCCTCTGGAGCGATCTACCTTGCTTTTTTTTTTTTTTTTTTTTTTT
>NC_034602.1:25834745-25847090 GCF_900095145.1 Mus pahari
AGAGAGAGAGAGAGAGAGTTATAAAGAGGAAAAGGAGGAAGCGCTAGACCATGAAGAAGGTCTTGGAACTGAGGCTAGCAAGACATTGCTACCATCAGCAACCAGCTGCCCTTCTGGGACATCACGTAAAATGATGTAACTGAGTGAAAAAGTGGCGGAGACCTGGCCTCTCTCCCTGCTCAAGTCGCTAAGCTGCAGTTGTAGTGAGAGATGCTCATGAGCCCCAAGCTCTAAATCTGTCCTGTGAAGGTGTAGCGGAAGGCTTCTTGGTTTGAGAAAACCAGCTGTGGGGACTTTATCTTTTTTACTTGGAGGCTGAAGTCAAGGTGATCTGGTACCCCAGAGGTGAGTCCTCATTTTATACATGAGAATAGCATGGCCAGGAAAAGTGTGGTTCCTAGCAGGCTGGAGGCTGAGCAGAGTCTAATAGGCCTTTAGGTCTCTATGGTAGCCACCCAGTATTTCTGCTTCTAATTCCTGACTAATGAGGTAGCCAGATGAGGCTCCTGATGGGTTCTTAATGTGTGTTCCGAATTCCTGGGTATGCTTTGTATGGGTCTCTTTGTCTTTGCTTGCTTTTTTTGATTTGGAAGTGGTGGTCAATAATGATTTTTCACTGGCAGTTGGTGACCAGCCTTATCTATGGTGATGTGGTGATTGTAGTATGAGTCCTGGTCTCAAACCCACACTTATCACTCAGCCAGCTAACTCAGTCTTCCTGAAGTGACCAGGGCTGCCCAGAGCATGAGTGTGCCAGATGACTTTGGGATGTATGGGATGGGCAACTTTTCCTTCACTGGCATAAATTCCTTTTTAAGTGTGTTGATAAATTTAGACAGAATAAGGTAAGTGGGTATCCAGCTGGCAGAAAGTACCAAAGACCATCATCTGGCTGCTTCAAGCTTCCCAGTCTTTCCCAGTCCCAGGAATTTCTTTACATTCTGCCATATACCAGTCATAGTCTTGAGTAGATTCTGTTCTCCTAGTCAACGTAATTTGTCCAAAATTAAAAGGTAACTTGGCAGTTCAATTTAATATTTAATGGAGAATAATATTTATTACCTGGTGTGGTTAATCCAGGAAATATAAATATAAGTGAAAAAGCTGTGTTGAGAACTTTCTAGAGGTTGCTCTGCATTTTTGCAGTTTGTGTTTTATGAGATATGTTTTTGGGCCATTTCCATGAGCAACTCATGAGAAGTGCATGAGCTTCTGTCCCTGCCGCCCTCTGGAAAATCTGCTCCCAGTTCAATCATAGTTAAGTTTATAGCTGAGAGAAGATGGAGGTATTGGCTTGGAAGTTGAGGGAAGTAGGCTGCAGCAATGGACAATCAGTGCTTTCTGCCTTCCAGGATTATCTTGAGAATCTTCCCTGAAAGCTTTGCTGGCAAGCAGCCATGGCAAGCAAAGGGCCCTCGGCCTCTGCATCCACTGAGAATTCCAATGCAGGGGGGCCCAGTGGCAGCAGCAATGGTGAGAGTGGAGGGCAGGACAGCACCTTCGAGTGCAACATATGCCTGGACACGGCCAAGGACGCTGTCATCAGCCTGTGTGGCCACCTCTTCTGGTGAGTACCCTTCCTGCTATCTCTGTGGACACCCTACCACAGTTTGAAAGCCCATGACCCTAGGCAGATGTTTACTTGGGGCAGATGTTTGGGGTAGATGTCTCACTCATTTCAATTCCTGATGTACTCAGACCCAAGGGACAAGAAGCCTCAGTTTCCATCCCTGCTCTACTGCTGAAGGTCTGGGTAACCTTGGGCAAATCCTGTTTTCACCCTGGCCAGCTTCCCATCTCTCCAGGAGTAAGGCCACTTTGTGAGCATGTACTGCCACTTGAGCAAGGCTCGCTTGCTCTGCTGAGTCTACAGGCAGTATTGCATGGTGGTTTTGAGCAAGGGCTGTGGAGGCAGGCTTCCTCCTCTCAGATCTTGACTCTGCCACTTCCCTAGTGGATGACCTTAGACAGGGAGTGGACATGCATTCTGCCTTATTTTACAGGCTCATTTCTATTAAATGGCCCCAAATAGTGAGCATGTTGAATTACCACATAGCGTGTGTGCTGGCTATGATTGTAGTTGTTCTATATTCTGTGTGTATGTTGTGAGATGAAGCAGCAAGGTCAGTGTTCGAGTCTCAGTGCCTACAGAAACCCTGCTGTCCCTGAGAACTTAGGTGGAGTAGTGGTTGTTTTTCTTTCGAGATGTTAGGGTAACTTTGAAGGGTAGAGAGGAACCTTGAATGCAGAGGGGAGATGATGGCAAATAAAGTCAGGGCCCATGCTACCCCAGAGCAGGCAGTTTCTAGAGATGGGCATGTATGGTGTCAGCTCATCTGAGTCCCCGAGGCAATTGTCCCCCTCTAGACAGTATGCTAGGAAACAAGAATGCTGTGGAGGGATGGGCCAGATTATCTAACCCAGGGGACATAGACCCCATTAATATTTTTGTGCAGGAATATGATGAAGAAAGTGGTATTTGAGAGTTTAAATTCTCAGAAATATAAAAGGTAAATTTATTGATGAATTAATAGACTAAAGCAAAGGTTTTTGATTTTGAGATTTTTTTTTTGCACTAATTATTGTTTTGTATAGACGAAAGTGACAGAATTAAGAGAGGCAGAGTGCTGCTGAAAAGAACAGATTTAAAGCAGTATGTGTCTAGACTGCAGTGTGTCTTTAATAGATCCATTTCTTCTCTGCATGTCAGCTTTCTCTGTTCCATAGAGATGGTTATGCCTCCTGGTGCCATCAAGTGACAAGAAAAATTAAAAATCAACTCAGCCACTCTGACACATAGTAATTGCTTCATAGGGAGGAATCTTCATCATTATTTTTGTTTGTTTGGGTTTTGAGACAGGGTCACTATGTAGACCAGGCTGGCCCTAAAATTTCAACACTTCTCTTGGGTCTGCCTCTGGAATCCTCCCTTTATTACAATCCTAAGGCTTGCCCTGAAGGTCATTTATTCACTTACACTTTTAACCTACAGCATTTGAGCGAGCTCTAGTGGAGTCCTGTTGTTATTTGAGATACCCTCTGGAGAGGTCACAGTGGCCCCAGAAGCTCAGTGTTGGGTTCAGATTTGAGCATTTCCTGAATTTAGGACCCTGCTGTATTTGTGTGTGAAGCTAGCCTTGGTCAGGGATCGGGAGAATCACTGTCTTCTTAGGCCATAGGGTTTTTGTTTGTTTGTTTGTGTTTTGGATTTTTTGTTATTGTTGTTGGTTTTGTTTTTGTTTTTTGTTTGTTTGTTTGAGACAGGGTTTCTCTGTGTAGCCCTGGCTGTCCTGGAACTCACTCTGTAGACCAGGCTGGCCTCAAACTCAGAACCGCCTGCCTCTGCCTCCCAAGTGCTGGGATTAAAGGCGTGCGCCACCACTGCCTGGCTTAGGCCATGGTTTTATTCATTTGGAAAAGACACATGATGTGTGAGAGGTGCCATGACTGCCACATAGTAAGTTGTAGTAGATTTTTGTTGACTTTCTTAATAAGAAAGCAAAGAAATACTAAAAATATGGGATTAAATACTCTTCCTTCAGTGCTCTAATGCCGTGTTTTAACGCAGCAGTAAATATTGAAAAGACAGTAGGGAATTTTCAGTCCTGATGTAAGTTACGTGTTTCTAAACCTTGGCTTCCTCCTTTGAAAAACAAGACACTGGAACCAGCTCCATCTGTAATGTAGCACCCGAAAGGAAGCTGAGGAGGTAACTTAATGGTTAGGAGCACTACTTGCTCTTCCAGCAGACCCAGGTTTGATCCTTAGAACCCACATGGTAGCTTACAACTATCTGTAACTCCAGTTCCAAGGAATACAACAACCTATGGCTTCCGTGGGCAACATGTGGTCCATAGACATAAGGTAAGAAACACTCATGCCCGTAAAATAAACAAATAAACGTATACCCTGAAGCCTGAGGTAGAGGATTAGGAATCTGAACCCAGTTTGGGCTATATGGTGAAATCCTGTATTTAAATAAATAAATTAATTAATTTAAAAAGGAAAAAAAAGGAAGAAGTGTTGGGCAGCAGCTCTGTAAGGTGGAGGTAGCCTTTCCCAGTAGCTTCTCTGTCTTTCCCATTACAAAGATGTTTTGAATAGGTCTGGCCTTTCAAACCACTTCCTGCTAGGAGAGCAGTTTGTTAAATTGGATTTGAAATAATAGAAAATCCATATATCACTTGTGAGCCTGAGGAGGCTGTGAACCCATCTGATACAGTGCATATTGTGTGTGTGTGTGTGTGTGTGTGTGTGTGTGTGTGTGTGTGTGCTTTTATATTGTCATATGTTACATGACAGTGCCGACTTTTCCTGCAGAGGTTATTTGTCTTATATTAGATTCCTTTAGAACCTGTAATATCTGAAAGATTAACCTATGGATAAACTGTGCTTGGTTGGTCTGATTTTCTTATTTGTATGTTTGTTTTAGGGGGGTTCAGGCTGGAGACTGGAGTCATGTCTCTCTGTTCTCTTGTTTTTCCTGCGGGTTTAGCTTTTTCTTGTCTATTTTGTTCTTTCATTTTGTTGTTTTAAGACAGGGTCTTCTATAGCCTAGGCTGTAAATTCAGTCTCACTGTGTAGTTGAGGATGACCTTGAACTCCTGATCCTCTCCTGCCCCTGCCTCTCAAGTGCAGGATTACAGATGTGTGCCTTCATACCTTTTTCTATACGTGATGCCCATGATTGGTGTGAAGCCTCACTGGGGTTGCAGTACTCCAGTTCCCCCCTTCTGATGTCCCTTCCCTACTCACGGAGTGTTTCTGCTAATGAAAGCATTTTTCTCCTTCCCGCCTTCCTTCCTGATGATTGGCCGCCCTGGGGACTCTGTAGTTGGCCGTGTTTACATCAGGTAAGATGTACTTCATTTTGCTTTGTCTTTCATCAGCTAGAGTTGCACAAGACAGCCCTCATCTCAGGGGACTACTGTCAGAAACTGCAATCTCCCTTGCTGCTGGGCTCAGTTGCCCTTTTTATACAGCTGCCCGCTGTCTGGTATTTGATGTAATAAAGAGGTCTTTTCATGTCTGAATTAGTCCTGGTTCTGCCAGTAATGGGCATATGGGCTTGGATGACCATTTGCAGATGGATTGGACTTGATAATGTTAGCTCCCTTTTTGTTTTATTTTTTTGTTAGTTTCAAGACAAGATCAAGTATATCCCAAGCTATGTCCTCAAACTCACTATGTAGTTGAAGATGACCTTGAAATCCTCCTGCCACAAAGTGCTGGGGTTATAGGTGTGCATCACAACGCCTGCTTCATGTAATGCTGGAAACCAAGGATGTCTTGCTTGCTAAGCATTTGATCTGTTAACTAAGTCACATTCTCACCTGTTAGATCATTTTCTTGTTTGTTTGTTTCTGAGATCTTATATTTATAAAAGATAACTAGATAACTTCTGGGCTAGAGAGACAGCTCAGTGGTTAGGAATGTTTGCTGCATTTGCAAAGGGCCAGTTTCAGTTCCTAGCACCTGTAACTCTAGCTCCAGGGGCTCCAACACTTGTGGGTGTACACACACACACACACACACACACACACACACACACATCGAGATAAAAATAAATCTTGAAGAAATACAAAAGTGGCTCCTTTCATATCAGTGCACCTCTTTTCTGAAAGGTCTTGAGATTGCTGAGAAGAGGTAGGTTTTTTTGATATGAATAGGTAGCTTTTGCAGAGGAGGAAAGTCTTGTTTTAATTTATTCTGAAACCGAGTTAGCGTTCACTAAGAACTGAGCCTGGCATTGGCAACTGGATGTGACCAGTCACAGCCAGGTAGCATTTCCATGGGTGCCAGAAGTACAGCATCACACTGGTAGGTAGGTGGCTTAGCAGGGGTTGGGAGGGGGGGCAGGGACTAGACTGCTCTGTCTCCTCCTAGGGAAAGAAGAAGGAACTAGGAATGAGCAGTCTGACTCACATGAACTTGAAAGAATAGACTTAGCAGAACATATTAGTGTGAGCTTCAGGAGATGATGTAATTTAGATTTAGAGCTATTGGCAGCTAGGGAATGTAGGATATAAAGTCATGAAATGCTGCTATTTCCGTATCTCTGAAGTCTTTGGCTCATATTTATTTAATATACTTTTTATCTTTGTACTAGAGATACAGTTTACATCCAAAAATAGTATTGAGGGGCTGGGTCATAGTTCATCCATAGTGTGTATACTGATGATGTGCAAGGCTCTGAGTTTAATCCCTAGTACTAGAAATAAGTAAAGGTTGAGAAACTATACATCAGAAACCCTCCAGTGCCCAAAAAGAGGTCACAAGTTAGGTGTGGTGGCATACTTCTATAATCCTTGTACTTAGGAAGCAAAGGACATGAGGATTAAGAGTTCAGCATCATCTTCAGATATGGGACTCTGCTTCAAAAAGAAAAGAAAAAATACAGTATAACACTTTAAAAATAAAGTTTAGATAATGAGCAAACTCTGTCCCTTAACACAACATTAAGTGACCCAAAAATGATTAGCACATCTAGGTACTGATGTCAGGTTATACCGTTTGGGGGAAATATGGTGTAAAAATGAGAAATTGGGGATGGAGATACAGGTCAGCAGTTAAGAGCATGTACTGCTTTTCCAAAGGAACCCAAGTTCATTTCCCAGTACCCATGTTCACACTACCTGTAACTCCAGCTCTAGCTTCCTCCTCCAGCCTCTGAGGAACATGTATTTGTTTGCATACACCCTCTCCCTCCACTAACATACATAATTAAAAATAAGATATGTAATTTAAGAAAACTGAGAAATTACAGAAAGAAAAATGAGATAATGGATAATTTGATTGATCCTGAAAGTAAGGTTCTGTTCATACCTGGAGCCTGCCAGGAGGCCTCAGGCCTGCAGCTCCTTCTGTACTGTCCCCAGAGAGTAACAGAGAAGGAAGCCTGTTTAATTACTGGTATTTAAAGGCAATTTTGATTTTATCCCCAGTAAATATTTTTCAATGCTAGAAACAGACATTAGATTATGGTTCCTAAATGTTCCCAGCTCAGGCTACTCCAGCTGGTGTTTCCCACACTAAGGACGCTGGCTTCACAGTCAGATGTTGTACTTGACTAACGGCAGGGCAGCTTTGGTTCATTCTTGTGTTTTTCTCTCATTTGTAGTGGTTGGAGACTAGGCCTAACAGACAAGTGTGTCCAGTCTGCAAAGCTGGCATCAGCCGGGACAAGGTCATCCCCCTCTATGGCAGAGGCAGCACTGGACAGCAGGATCCCAGGTAAAGACTTGCTTCATCTGATACCCATATCCCCACTTGGATGGGCTGTTATTCACATCTACTTAGCCCTCTAACCCTACTTTTAGCTTGGTGTCTGTCTGTTGATGGCTGCTTGATTTTGAGGCATTTTGATGGAGATGAGAGTCACCTGGGAAGGGTGGGGCCTGAGAGTAGAGGAGCCAAGCTCCCACTTGCTGGCCCATCTTCAGTAGGTGCTCAGTGTCATCCACCAGCAGGCAAACAGCTGTGCAGTGTTGTGAGAGCACTGCCTGCAGCCTGGGAAGCAGGAGTGTGCCCAAGGACTGGGTTGGCTGCACCGGTGAATGGTAGTCTAGGGAGGAGGATAATCGGAAAGCTGATGGCTTTGTGGGGACGGGATTTCAGAAATGAAGATGTAGGTGGCCCTTTTGACCTGGCACCTGGACCTTTCCAGAACAATGTCTCACTGTCTAGCATTTCACCTGACTCCGTATCTCCTGTCTACCAGACAGACAGAACTTCTCCTAAATAGTGTTTTCTGTTACACTTTTCACACTTGTATATACTCTGGGGGCAGAAGTACCCTCCCTCGTCCCACTCAGTCTACACCCTGCTTCCTGCAGCCTTTTCTTGATTCCTGTCCTTATTTTATGAAAGCCTTAAAGTACACCCCCACCCACCCTCACCCTTGCAGGTGATTTTTCTTCTTCATTACCCTCCCACCCTATATTGGGACTACTTGTATCTCTGTTGAAATCATCATCATCTCAAGAGTGGAAACTGTCAACAGTATCAGTACTTATTGCCTCATGCCTAATGTGAAATAAACAATCAAACCGTTGGGAGGGTCTGAGGCCTAGCAGCCAAAGATAGATAGATAGCATGGGGTACTAGCCTAAGAGTAATGGAGGCCAAACTGAAATCAGTAGGGGAGATTAGAGAGACCTTGAACCTTAACCCTATCAAACAATCCTTGGTTTTAGTCTGGCTTAGGATTTCTGGTACCCATGAGCTCATGTCATGCAGGCCAAAGGAAGGCAAAACTAGCCATTTTTCATAACCATGGACCAAAATCTCTATTGCAAGGTAGGCTATGCAATATGATGACTTTCTTAGAACAAGCTGGTTTTTCTGATTTGAGGTAGAATGGTGTTAGAACTTTGTTAAGCCAACACAGTTTTGTGTGTTGAACAGGAGCGTGACCTGTTGCTCAGTCCTCAAGGGGAACAACGAACAACATTTAGTGATGGCCTTACTTTGTTTCTTTTCAGAGAGAAGACTCCTCCTCGTCCACAAGGCCAGAGACCAGAGCCAGAAAATAGAGGGGTGAGGAACATTCTAGGAAAAGCTTCTAGAAGGGTGCCTGTGGCTTTGAAACTTTCCTGTTGACCTTCCAGTTTTTCCCCTCATCCTATAAACAAAGGAAAATTTATAAAATTCAGGAAGAAAATAAGCAGGGAAAAATCCTAGAACCACTCATCCAGAGATAGCCATTGGGCCTGTCTTCTCACCTTCCTTTACTCGTGTGTGTGTGTGTGTGTGTGTGTGTGTGTTATTAATTTATACATGTATGTTTATTGATTATGCACTTAAATATTTCATATATTTTTAAATTTATTCTTTATTATTGTGTGTATATGGTGGGGAGTCTATGTGTAGATGTGAGAGGACACTCTGGAGAGTCAGTTCCTCTTCCAGCATGGACCCTGGAGATGGCACTTAGCATGTTAGACTTCATGTCCAGCCCCTTTAGTGCCCGATTGTCTTTCCAGCCTGATTTCTTGGGGTTTTGAGATAGGGTCTTACTATGTATCCCACGCTGATCTGGAACTCATGATCTTCCTCCCTCAGTCTTCTCCTGCTGATATTATAGACATAGACTACCATGCCTAGATAATCCTCCTGCCTCAGAATTCCTAATGCTGGCATTAGGAAGACATAGGCCACCATGCCTGGCTTACTTTTATTTTTTACTTTTTTATAGTATGTGGCTCTTGTTTTGTAATTCTTAAATTTTCATCTGTTCTACAGATGCCACGTCCCTTAGTGTACTCTGGTAATTACTATAGCAGTGGTAACTTAGCAGCTAACCTTGCAAAATGGCTCTGCTTCATGGGATATACCCATGGTAATTGGAGAATTTCAACAGTGCAGTTTAAGACGTTGCTTAGACCCAAGGTCATGGCATTGAACGGTGGCTGTTGAGTTGTGCAGACCTAATGTAATACCATCCATTGTATTATAGGACACTTACCTACTACCTTTGCTGTCTGAAACACACTCACAGTTGTGTGCAGAAGTAAAATTATTTCATTATGATAAATTCTTAGAATTACTGGATCAAAGTATGTACATATTCAAATAAAATATTAGTCTTTTTTTCAAGTAGCAATTTCTTATTAATGAGGGCTGGGAATGTAGCTCGTGACCAGGAACATAGTCAGGCAGGCATGGTGCTAGAGCAGTAACTTTTAGATTATATCCTTATCTACAAGCAGAAAACAGAGAAAGCTAACTGGAAATGTCTCAAGGCTTTTGAAACCTCAAAGCCCACCCCCAGTGACACACCTCCTCCAACAAGGCCACACCTCCTGATCCTTCCCAAACAGATCCACCAACTGGGAACAAGCACTCAAACATGAACCTATATCATCCATTCTCATTCAAACCGCTACCAAGTGAATTCAGTGCTAGTTTAGACTATATGAAACTGTTTCAAATTAATTAAAAATTTAAAAAATATACATTAATGAAATTTATTTACCTGAATGGTTAGAATCTTGAATCAAATATATGCTAATTTCTGCAATTCTCTTCCTTTGTATACCTTACATTATTTTTAATTCTATTAGAAATTATATGTGTGTGTGTTTGCAGTGTGTGAACTCAGCTATGCATGATTGTAAGAAGCTAGAGGTATCATATCCCATTGAAGCCTTGAGTGGAAGGCAGTTCTGAGCTACACAGCATGGTGCTGGGAACTGAACTCAGGTCCTCTGAGGAACAGTGTCCTCTTAATCATGGAGTCATGGCTCCAGCTCTATATTCTTATTTTTATGTCCCTCTCACTCTTCGGTTAACTGGTTTCAAATTTAATTTGGAGAGTATATTTCATGATATGCTAAACAAAGTATCTTTGAAATGTCTTGCTATCTTTTTAATCTTATGTTTTAGAGGGGTGTTTGTTCATATTCTAGTTTTTTATTGTTTCATCATTTATTTATGTATATGTGTGGGTGTTCCCTGTGGAAGCCAGAATCTCTGGAATCTGGAGTTACAAGTATTGTGAGCTGCCTGAATGGGTGCTGGAAACTGAGCTCTGGTCTCTGAAAGAACCAGAAATGCTCTTAACTATCAAGCCATCTCTTTAGGCCATTCTTTTATTTTTGAGAAAGGGTCTCCACCTATAGCCATGTGCGGGGGCCTTGAACTCAGCTCTCAAGTGCTTGGGCTGTAAACATGTGCCACCACTCTCAGCTTCTTTTTTGTTGTTTATTCTTTTATTTTCCTTTATTTTATACTTTTAAGTCAGAGTCTCACATATCTCACGTCATCATAGCCTGGCAATAGGAAGCACTTCTTGAGTGACATTATAGTAGAACTATATAGTAAGAGTTTTGCCAGGTGGTGGTGATGGTACACCTTTGACCCCAGCATTCAGGAGGCAGAGGCAGGTGGATCTCTAAGTTTAAGGCCAATATGATCTACATAGTGAATTCCAGGACAGCCAGGGCTACACAGAGAAACCCTGTCTCATAACAAACAAACAGTTTTGTATGCTCAGTCTCCTTTAAGCTTCCTATAAATCCATGCAGAGGGCATAGCTGAGGGACAGATATGTGTAGTGTACCTGTCCAGGGGCACAAACAGAACCGAAACCCAATCTGGGTGCAACTGAAGTCCTGCCCTTGACTGCTAGACAGTCTCCCTTTACCTTCTTACACTCTGCTTGCTCAACCAGCATTAGCAAGCAACAGAAATGAGAGCCCTCAGGGAGCCAGAGGCTTGACCCTGATGGCTGAGGGCTCACCTCTGGATCCTAAGCACCTGCAGCTGCTACTCAGCTAGTTTGCTTGCTCGTGTGTTTCCTTCTTCCCTCCTTCCTTTTTCCTTCCTCCTTCCTTCTTTTCTTTTCTTTCTTTCTCTCTTTCTCTCTTTCTTTCAATGGTTTTATTTCGGGGAATATCTGGCTTATTAATCAACCACTGACCGACTCTTCCTCATTCCAGTTTGCAATGGCTAGTGCCCTAGGCACATTGAGAGTACATCGTTCCTTAATTTCTCTCATCTCATTAAGAAAATTTTGCTAGCTAGTGCTCGATATATAAATTAGGGTGACAGTGCTGGGATTAAAGGCGTATGCCACCATGCCTGCCTGCCCTCCACCCCAATCTTTCCATTATTTCATCATTTGTTCCAAAGAACTCACCAGAGGTCCAAAGGAAGGAAAAGAATTTGTAAGTTGTGCACAGTGACTAAGAATACAAGTGTTCAGAGCCGTCATGGTGGCTCTATGGGTAAAGGCTCTTTTCACGCAAGCCTGGTGACCTTTGTTCAATCCCCCAGAACTTACATTGGTAAAAAGAGAACTGACTCCACAAAGTTGGCCTCTAATCACATATGTACTATGACACATGTGTAATATACATAGGAACACCTACATGCAATAATAATACATTTTTATTAAAGTTTGAATTTTCAGATTAGATTGGTCAAATTTAGTCTTCTGTAAAATGCTAATGCAAGAATTAAGCCGCCACTCTTGGGTGTACTTACCTGTAATTCCACCAGTCAGTAGACTGAGGCAGGAACATTGCAAATTTGAGGCCAGCCTAAGCTATCTAGTGAGATCCTGTCAGAATAGGGAGAGGGTGTTTGTGTCTTGTGTGCAGACCTTGCACTCAGAGGAGCTGCTTACTAACAGAGTTACAGTTCTGCTCAGTCCAGAGGAGCTGCTTACTAACAGAGTTACAGTTCTGCTAAGTCTGCTCCTGGGAAAGACAATGGGTAGGACATTGGGGAGAGAAACCAAGGTTAGAATGCAAACAGCTGACAGTGACTATTTGAAAAGATTTCTGACTTTCTTTCTTTCTTTCTTTTTTTTTTTTTTTTTTTTTTTTTTTTTTTTTTTTT
>NC_034602.1:25847295-25848511 GCF_900095145.1 Mus pahari
CCTGGAACTCACTGTGTAGACCAGGCTGGCCTCGAACTCAGAAATCCGCCTGCCTCTGCCTCCCGAGTGCTGGGATTAAAGGTGTGCGCCACCATGCCCGGCTTCTGACTTACTTTCTAATGACAAATATATATTACTCTCTTTCTCCTCTTCTTCCTCCTCTTCTTTCTCCTTTTCTTTCTCCTCCTCCTGTCCCCATTTCCCAAGAGCTGAGACCACAGTACCATACCCAGGTTTTATAGTAATCTGAAGAAATTAAATCGTTTTAAATATTCAGAATTTTATGTGACTTGAAAATTTTATGTGTGTATGTTTTGTTTCTGTTTTTATTTGGGTTTGTGTTTTGTTTGTTTTTGAGAGTCTTATTGGAAGTCTTGTTATATAGACCAGACAGATAGGGAGCTAATTATCCAACTACCACGACTTAGCTAAATTAATGCAGTGCTTTGGACCAGACCCAGAGCTTCATGAATACTTGGCAGGTGCTCAGCCAGCTCAGCCGCACCCACAACCCCTGAAGCCTTTAGGGAAAATACTCATATCTTGACAAGATATTTATATATTGTCATTTTACAGGAGCTTAAACAGTTTGACAGTCTAAGTCACAACAGGTTTTCTGTCTTGTTTGCACAAGGTTCCTTAGAGAACATGTTACAACATTTTGTTTGATCTATTGATGAGTCAGAGTTCCATCATTTTTTTGTTATTGCAGATAGTATGTATCTTATTATGATGCTCCTTTGTATTTGGCCATAGGACTGATTGCCAGCTTTGTATTATAAATAACATGTAGAAAAGTTTACTGGTTAATATGGAACCCTGGAAAATGATCTAACACCGTATAAACCCTGAGAGCAGTATTTTTTACTTTTGGTCAGAGCTGTATCTTTTTGGACCATTTATAGCTCCTTAGCTATATGCCAAGGTGCCTCCAGTGTTCTTTTGCTTTGTGGAATAGCTGGGAGGAATTGCCAAGGCCTTAGTTTGTGGCAGAGGGACAAGAAGAAACATGGGGACCATATTTGTGCTGTGATGTAAGACACTGAGAGATGTCGATTAAATTTGCTTATTTTTCTTAATTGCTTTTCTTCTCCACAGGGATTTCAAGGATTTGGATTTGGAGATGGTGGCTTTCAGATGTCTTTTGGAATTGGAGCATTTCCATTTGGGATATTTGCCACAGCATTTAACATAAACGATGGACGGCCTCCTCCAG
>NC_034602.1:25848522-25870454 GCF_900095145.1 Mus pahari
GATGGTGGCTTTCAGATGTCTTTTGGAATTGGAGCATTTCCATTTGGGATATTTGCCACAGCATTTAACATAAACGATGGACGGCCTCCTCCAGGTAAGCCCACTTTCCTTAAATCAGGAATATATCCTGCTAGAAAGCTGCTTGGAATTCAGCAATATAAAAGTTGCAGATCATTATCACTGCATGCATAGACTTTCAAAAACTCCCTTAAGTTCTTTGCAGATTGCCACACTTATCCAATGATCTGAGCACTTACCATGTATTAGATACATGAGGGATGTGTTATGTTCCATTACAAACAGAGGTGCTCATCACCTCTACTGCAAGTAGTGATTCTAAGACATAGCCCATGACCATAAATTTAAAATTATAAACAATACTTAGCTAATAAAAGCTTAATCCTACCCATGTACCTACATACACACACACACACACACACACACACACACACACACTTTGACCATTTTGGATCGGGGAGGAGTGACATGTTAGGACCTCCTGTTCCCTGGCATCTCGCAGAACACAAACTGGGGCTGATGCCAAACTTGAGACCTTAGGAACTGTGTTTATATGTGTCATCTGTATTTCTCCTTTTAGCCTTTTGTCTGTAACAAGACAAGCTGTTTTCAGAGTACAGCACAGCAGTGAGGTGTGTGCTTAGACTCCGTTACACTCTGACACCTAAGCCACCACCCATATTATGGAGCCTATAAAAGATGTCAAAGTCGGTTGAGCCCTGCTTATAGTAATGGAGCCTTCTGGGCCTGGGTACAGTATGAGGAGCAGAAGTGACTAGTGTAGGGCTGCTGAGGAGCTCAGTGCCCCGAATATGATAACCCATTCAGAAGTCATCAGAGCTATTCCCTGCTTCATCCAGTTTCTTGGACGTAGTGATCAATAAACCTCTTGGTTGCCTGCCTGCATGAGTTTATCAGAGCAACCAACTGTGAGGGGATGACACACTACCCCACAATGTACTCAGGCACTGCTTCATATCTTCGTCTGCCTAGAATGTCTCTGCAGTTCACACATTGTTTTCTCAGAGGAAGGGGACCCCATTTGCCTTAAAGGAAAGACAGATCCCTGTAGAAGCAGCAGGAACTTCCGACTAGCTTGCTGCTTTCCACCTAGGTCCAGCTTTCAGACTGGATCTCTTCCAGCTCATTCCGCAGCCAGGCTGGGCTCTTGATCAGTTTTCCTTTGTCATGCTTGGTACAGTTTGCATAGCTGAGAGGTGGATTCAGTTGCCTTCCTGCCTTTACAATACTCTGACTTGCTTTTCTAAAAGCAGAGCTTCTTACTTAGTCACTCAGTTCCCCCTCTCCCTTGCCATGTAATTTCTGGGCCCTGCTTCTGGGAAGAGCAGGCATACAAGATAGGTTTAGAGCCATCTGGAGCAGTGTGCAGAGTGGCAGGAGAGTAATGGTGCTCATGTACAGGCCCTTATGGTCTCAGAAGGCCTATACTCTACTTCTGATACTGCCTCTTAAAAATGAACCCACTGAGGAGTACCACGCATGGAGCACAGTGTAGGGAAGACGGGGGCTCTGCTCCCTGTGTGTTTCTCCTGATAGTCCACTGGCTCATTTGCATATGTAGGACAGCTCTTTTGGAGATAAAGCCTCATTGTAGTATTTTGCTTATAATTGTTTTGGTTCCTTTTATTTGAAGTTTGGGAGTCTTTTTGTTGTGCAGGATTATAAAGAGTTGTATAAAGAAATGAAGATTCATCCTCTCTGGTTCTGGCCCCAAGGGGCAGCTATAGCCTTCTAACAAAAATCTCTTCCTCCTGTTTCTCTAGCTGTCCCTGGGACACCCCAGTATGTGGATGAGCAGTTCCTGTCACGCCTCTTCCTGTTTGTGGCCCTGGTGATCATGTTCTGGCTCCTGATTGCCTAATACAGGACCCCGTTAACATCTACAGCAGCGCCTCTGGACTGGTGATATGCCGCACCCACTCCTGTGTTTGATTTGTTTAATCCTGACCCTGGGATCAAGGGTCAGAAACACATCAAGGAGTCTTGCTTCTTCATTAGTGCTTCGGAACTCAAAACCAGTTGTCGAGGAACCCCCACTTTCACCACTGCTGTAAACACTCTTCTATAACCTCAGATCTTGTGCTGAATCTCCTCTCATGGGTGGCAGTGTGGAGTCCTGTTCAGCCTTTTCAGCAGGTCCCAGCTCTACACAGGGAAGAGATGGGAAGAAAGAAACAGTTTCTTTAACGAGAACTTTAAATTACAAAATGAAGGGATGAACCAAATGGTATTTACAGAAACTTACTTTCATCTTTTTACATACTCCTTGGTAAGTGGCCTCCATTCCCTATCCTGAGAGACTCCCTTCCGCTCCTTCCACCCCCCCCCTTCCTCAGCAAAGACATAAGGTGGGTTGTAGCAGCAGAAGCTCAAGATGCTGATGACCTTATCAGAGGCTCTGGTCTTTGATTGGCNCTGGGCCTTATGCAGTGTCTTGGCCCTAGAAAGCAGCTTGGATGACCCCTGGCTTCCTGGTATAGATTGTCCCTGATGTCACTTGGCTCAAATTTCCCATCANCCTTCTCTAGACTTCTGCTGAATTCAGACTGACTGCTCTGCTTTAGGGCTGATACAGGAATAGGAGGACAGGTCGCCCCTGCCCTAGGCTATAGAAGCCTGAGTCATTCTCTCACAGAACTTGCCCAGAGAAACTGGAGACTTTCTCAGGTCAGCCCAGCTGCATGTAGAACACTACCACNCTCAGAAGCCATTGTCCTTTATAAAAGAGGCTGGGACACTGACTCCATCTGATGTTGGTGAAAACTCCTTGAATGTGTTCAGGGACACACGAGGCTCCCGAGCAAGCAACCCTCCCTGGTGACACAACACAAGGACCCCAGAGATACAGTGTGTCCGTCATTCCTTAGTCTTCCTCATGGTGATTTGTTCTTGAACTTATGAGTTGTTTCCTCTGAATCTGATTGTGGGATTGTGGTGCCAAGCAGGAGAACATCACCTGCTGAGACGGTTCTTGCTCTGCCCATCAGGCCTCATCTTAGACATGTCACCTCTCCTTGGAGACCTCANCAGGNCAGCAAGATGAGCGTCTACTGGACCCTTTTGTTCACTTCTCCAGCACCCACTGCCCCAGCAATAACAAACTGGGAGAAAGCCTTGCCTGGTGATTTTTCTAGATGTAACACTGTATAATCTACGGANCCCTAGACCTTGAGGGTGGTGAAAGAGCCTTCCTCCTCACTGCACAATCCTCACCTGCCAACGCCAGTGTTAGTGTTGAAATGATACAGTATGAAGTATTGTGTAGGACGGTGGTTTGACAACTCTAGCTGGTAAGAATAAGCCACCAACTTTATGGTATGCCTGACANATTTTAAAAATTCTTTGTCGCTTGGAAATCNCCNGTCACGGGGCCCCCGGAGTGTCTCTGTTCTAGAGAGAATTGGTAGGATCCCTCAGGGTAGCATGGCCCTAAGTAGTAGAGGGAAAACTTAAGCCAATGAACACAAAGGAGATGAGAGAGGGATTGTGAGTAGTGGAGTAAACCATTTGGAATCTGGTGAAATGGATGACCCAGGTGTGCAGCAGCAGAGTCATCCCAGGGCATGCAGTAGCACAGCTGTGGTGGCATGTGCCCTTTTGTGAACATTAACATTACAGGGCTATACATCTGCCAGCAGCTGAGGCAAGACAGCCAATGTGGGCTTTATGGGCCATTCCTCTACAGGCTCACCACTCATCCCATGGCCAAGGCAGCTTTCCCTTCTGTGTTTTCTGTGTCCTCAGCCTCCACCTTTCTGCCACCCTCATGGACAAGGACAATGGAAACATGTAAGGCCGCATACCTTGACCAGCCACTGATTTTCACTGTTGTGAAAGTGATTTGACTTAGAATTAAATGGTTTTACATTACTCTGAGTGTGGAGCTTGTGTCTTGGGATATTAGTTGGCTGGGGTGTGGGCACACTGGTTTGGTCCCTGGACAGTACCTGTCTAGTAGTATTTATGTCTTTAAACACCCATTCAGAGGTCCTGACAATTGCATGGAATCTCTTTGTCACCAAGCACCAAACTGCCATGATGAAGCTTAGCTTGTCTTGCCTTGACTATGCCATTTAGAGGAGTCACAGATTACTCAATGTTGAAATGTCTCCCTGTGTTCTGGTATAGAGCAGGAGGGCCCATGGGCCAATCCTTCCTGGAGCAGAGAGTGTGCCCTCCTTGAGGTTCCTTGGTACTGTGTGACATGGGATGGAGGAAGTCGATGAGGTTATGCATTTGTTCCAACTTCAGGCTCCAAAACACCAAAGCTATAGGCCACTCCCTCTGAAGGAAGTGCATTTCTTCCTTGTAGATTTTGACCTAACAAGGATCAAGTTGAACAGTGCCTGGATGCAGCAGGAGAATTAGGAGATAAGGGAGCTTCAGAGTGAGTCTGTTGGCACAAGCTTATAATTCCAGCTACTCAAGAGACTAAGGCAGGGGACCAAAAATCCAATGAGGCCTTGGGCTGGTAAAGTGTCTCAGTCTAGTAAAGGCACTTGCCACCAAGTCCGACAACTTGACCTTGACCTCTGGAACCCAAAGGTGAAAAAAGAACTAACTCCCAAAAGTTGTGCTCTGACCTCCATTTTTGGACCAGATCATGTGCATGCCCTGACTACCCTGCCACATCATTCAAAATAATACATTTAAAATTTAGGGCCAGGTGTGGTGGCGCACATCTTTAATCCCAGCACTCGGGAGGCAGAGGCAGGTGGATTTCTGAGTTCAAGGCCAGCCTGGTCTACAAAGTGAGTTCCAGGACAGCCAGAACTACACAGAGAAACCCTGTCTCAAAAAAACAAAAAACAAAAAAAAAAAAAAAAAAAAAAAAAAAACAAATAATAATAAAATAGTGACTCACAGCTGTCTGGTTACAGGGGATTCAACATCCTTCTGTGACTAAGAGTGTTGCATTCATGTGGTGCACATGAATACATGCCAGCAAAACATTCATATATGTAAAGTGAAAATCTTTTAAAAATAAACTTTATTTTTTTAAAGCAAAAAACAAGACCAAAGATATAATTTAGTGATAGAGCACTTTATATCAGTGAGGCACTAGTTCAGGCCTAAATACCATCGAAATAAAAAAACAAGGAACTTGTGGAACTCATAAGCCAATGATACCAGAATTTTTGTTTGTTTGTTTGTTTGTTTGTTTAATGGGGAACAAAATGTATAGAACAGGCTAGTATCGGTAGGCATGAGAATTAAACATGGGAGTTTGGATCCCCAGCACCCATGTAAAAGCTTGATGTACAGGTCTGTAATCCTACTGCCAGGAGCTCGCCAAAGGTTAGAGCAACAATAAAAGACCTCTTCCTCTTACATGTACATGCACACATACACACATCTAGTGTACACATGCACATGTGTACAAATGCAGACATATGCAGGCGTAGATTACACTCAAACCCATAGAGCACAGAGTAGGACAAGAAAGCCTTCATGTGTTATCCCAACCAGCCAACCCCAGCATCCATCAACTCAGGCCCAGCCCTGCTGGATCCACCTCATCCTAACATGTTCCCTCTGCTGCTCCTACCCAGTCACCTGTTATCTCAGTATGCATCCCAGAACTGTGCATTTTGGGTTTTACTTTATGAATGTTCTGCCTGTATGTATATAATAATGCTGTGTATGTACCTGGTCCTTGCAGAGGCTAGAAGGCGCTGGACTTGAACCTGGAGTTGCAGATGGTTCTGGGAACCAAACATGGGTCCTCTGGAAGAACAGCCAGAACTCTTAACTTCTTGGTCATCTCTCCAGCGCCACACTTAAATTTTTTGGGAAGCAGGGTATCATTTAGCTCAGGCTAATCTTTAAAAATTATTTTTTGCTTTATGTGCCTTAAATTACTTTCTTATCTCCATGAAGAGACACCATGACCAAGGCAGTTTATAAAAGAAAGCATTTATCTTGCGTCATGGTTCCAGAGGATGAGAGTCCATGACCATCATTGCATCAGGCTGGCATGGCACTGGAGAAGTAGCTGTGTGCTTGCTTATATCTGGTCCACAAGCATGATGCAGAAAAAGAGCCAACTGAGAATGCCATGGGCTTTTGAAACTTCAAAGCCAGCCTCCATGACACACCTCTTTTAACAAGGCCACACCTCCTAGTCCTTCCCAAACAGGTCTACCAACTGGAAACCAGGCATTCAAAGTTATGGGCCTGTAAGGGGCCATTCTCATTCATACCATCACAGTGTGTGTCATGTTTTGTCTACATGTATGTCTGTGCACCTCATGCATGCCTGGCACCCACAAAGGTCCGAAGATGTTAGATTTTGTCCCCCTGGAACAAATGCCATTTCCTTAACTTTTAACTCCTTTATGTATTTTGGGTGGGGGACAGCACTATGGTGCATGCCTATACTCTCACACTAAGGAGGATCAAGTCTGAGGCTAACATGGACAGCAAAGAGGTGTTATTTAAAAAAAAATGTATGTGTAGGCTGGGTGTGGTGGCACAAGCCTTTAAACCCAGCACACTAGAGGCAGAGGCAGGAGAATTTCTGTTTGAGGCCAGCCTCATATATATATATAGCAAGTTCCAGGGTAGCCAGAAATACAGAGAGAGATCCTATTTCAAAAAACTGTGTTTGTGTGTGTGTGTGTGTGTGTGTGTGTGTGTGTGTGTGTGTGTGTGTATACACATATGTACTGTGGTTCAAATCAGTAAGTTTCTGGAGCAGGGGACACAGGGTTGAGACCCCTGCTGGCCTTCAATTCTTCCTTTACTGTCCCACATCTGTCCTTTAAAGAAACCATGTCATGGAGCTGGACAGATGGCTCAGTGGTTAAGAGCACTGACTGCTCTTCCAGAGGTCCTGAGTTCAATTCCCAGCAACCACATGGTGGCTTACAACAATCTGTAATGGGATAAAGACAGCTACAGTATACTCATGCACATTAAATAAATATTTTTTTTTCGAGACAGGGTTTCTCTGTGTAGCCCTGGCTGTCCTGGAACTCACTCTGTAGACCAGGCTGGCCTCGAACTCAGAAATCTGCCTGGATCTGCCTTCCAAGTGCTGGGATTAAAGGTGTGTACCACCATCGCCCGGCTAATTTTTTTTTTTTTAAACCAAACCTTGTCATGATGCTGGCCCAGTGTCTTAATGGAAAAGAACTGAATCACTCCTGTTGAGGTTAAAGTTCCATAAGTGCATAAAATTGTTAAGCCCGGGCTGGTGAGATGGCTCAGTGGGTAAGAGCACCCGACTGCTCTTCCAAAGGTCCAGAGTTCAAATCCCAGTAACCACATGGTGGCTCATAACCAACTGTAAAAAGATCTGACGCCCTCTTCTGGAGTGTCTGAAGATAGCTACAGTGTACTTACATATAATAAATAAATAAATAAATCTTTAAAAAAAAAATTGTTAAGCCCAATGTTTTCACGAGTTCAACCCAGAGATGCACACTCGTGGGGAAGCAAATTTAGAAATAAAGCTTTCTACAATGCTGGAAATGACAGCATGCAACACCATAGCCACCAGCCATAAGTGATTGTGAAGCACATGCAACACCATAGCCACCAGCCATAAGTGATTGTGAAGCACGGGGAATGTCACTAGTGGAGCACTAGAACAACTGTATTTTTCCATTCCTGTTGTATAATTCCATTTCATTTTTACTTTTTCCCCATCTTTATGTTTTTATTTTAAATTTTTTTTATTTTTTTATATGTGTGTATGTGTGTGTACTGGGGCCTCAGGAGGCCAGAAAAGGTATCAGATTCCCTGGAACTGGATTTACAAGTCGATTGTGAGCCACCTGACATGAGTGCTGGTAATTGAACTCTGGGCTTCTGGGAAAACAGTATAGTCTTCTAACCAGTGAGCCATTTCTCCAGCCACACCCCCAATCTTAGTTTAAACAGCCCCATCTAAAATCATATAGCTCAGTGCAGATTTAGATTAACTCACAAGGGTTATGAAATGATATGATGAATGTTTTTAGGATTGAGAAGAATCGGACATAAAATTACAGAGACTATGGAGAGATGTTGACTGTAGGACTAACATGATTTGTGTGTTGTTTATGGAAGAGTCCCAGGTTGAGGGAGCAGGAGACAGCTGCAGAGTGAACTAACTGTGTGAGCGTGGACCTGGCTTGGGTTTTATCTTGTAAGCAATGGAGAGCTATTCAGGGTGTTTAGCAAGGAACAGACAAGACCAGAAATGGTTTTAGAGCTAAATCTGTCCATCTTCAGGAGAGAAGGAGTCTGGAAGCCAAAAAGACTGGCTCAGCTTGAAGCCAGCACAAGTGGCAATGGCAAAATCCTGGTGGGCACAAACAAGTGCCCTTAGGTGGCAGAACAAGAACTGCCTTGCTTATTGGTTTTGGAACATGGCTGTGAAGCAGAGTTAGAGGAACATAGCTAGGCAGGCTCCCTGAGATAGTAGCTGCTGCTTCTTCCTAGAAGGCTCTTCCAGGAGCAACTACGGGAAGGCACTATGCCTGTAAAATATCCAAGCCAGCATAGCTTGACTGTAAAGGTGTTGCTTTCCTCTGCAGCCCAGTCTTCTGTCTTTCTCAGTAGTTCAATTCTTTGTTCTTGACAGGGACTAAACTAAGCAATCCCCTGTAGAGGCTCTTTCACCCACATTGTGTATCCTCCATAGTCCTCAGCCTAGCCCGAACCACTAGGCTCAATCTGTCCTCTTGCTCTGCTTCCTAAGTATCTGGGAATCCAGACATGAGCCACCAAGACCAATTTGAGGTAGCTGTAAGGTTCAAGTCTTCAAGAGCCTAAAGACTAGATTCTAGTGATTCAGCCAGTACAATCTAGTCTTGGGTACTAACTAGGTCTGATAGCTAAGTAAACTAGTGAGGTGGGTGCTTTCTAGAAACCTAGCAGACATAGACCTTGCCCAGCCCCTTCTTCCACTCTAAGCCTTGCTCGTGACTCTTACAGCGTGGGAGGGATTCTGGGTGCCCTTTGGAATGCTGCCTCTGCGTGTTATCATTCCTCAGAGAACTGTTTCCTTCCTTTATATTGTTTTTATTTGTTTTGGTTTGGTTTTTTGCATTTTTTTCCCTCAGTTGCGTGGACATTACAGAAAGTGGACTGAGAGAGAAAGAGACAAGATGGGAAGAAAAGGCATTCGGCAAAAAGTGGGAGGAGGACAGATGTGGTACTCAGTTGTGGAGGGAGGGACAAAGAAGCAAGCCAGTCCCCATTCCTCTGTGCCCGGGAAAATACATCAGGGCCTCTCTCTGATAATCGTTAAGTAGCTTGTCGGAAGAGCACCAAGAATTCTTTGACTTTAATTCAGTATACAATCTAGTGCTCCCTACACATCAGATATTTCCCCAGAGGGAAACAAGCAGCTCAAGTGGGTTCCCAGGAAGGAAGTCAGATACAGCCCCATCCCTAGCACTTGTGCACCCTAGGTCATATGGAGGCGCCACAGAAGAAACATCTAACTAGCAGCCACTTTTGTTAACAAAAGGCCACGCAGGAAGACAGAGAATTGTGCTGTTTTGTTTACCTAAGTAGCAGAGCCAGAGGCAGCTGGTGGGAGAACTAGAGGCAGGGTTGGTTTCCCTGGGCTCCATTCCTACCCATTTCCTGATCCTCTGGACACATTTCCCATGTACATAAATCTGATGGAGGGAAGTAGCAATTGTCTAAAACCAAGTGTCATAGTTAGGGTTCTGTTGCTGGGAAGAGACACTATGACCACGACAACTCTTATAAAGGACAACATTTAATTGGGGCTGGCTTACAGGTTCAGAAGTTTAGTCCACTATCATCCTGGCCAGAAGCATGGCAGAATCCAGGTAGACACGGTGCTGGAGGAGGAGCTGAGAGAACTACATCTTTTTTTTTTTTTTTTTTTTTTTTGAGACAGGGTTTCTCTGTGTAGCCCTGGCTGTCCTGGAACTCACTTTGTAAACAAGGCTGGCCTCGAACTCAGAAATCCGCCTGCCTCTGCCTCCCGAGTGCTGGGATTAAATGCATGGGCTGCCACTGCCCGGTTCTTTCTTGATCTTAGTCACAGAGTAAGATAACTATGTTAGAACATCTAGATTGATTTTGGGTTTTATAAGCAATCTAGAGATGATTTAAAACAAGAATATCTCAGCACTCAAGAAGCTGAGACAAGAGGCTGGCAAGTTCCATATCAGTCTGGCTGCATTTCAAGACCCTGTGGCAAAACAAAAGAGAAAATAAAGCATATGAAGATTGTGCATGGATTACAGACAGAGTTTATGCCATTTTCTATGAGACTTGAACAACCAGGGATTTTATATAGAGAGTGGGAGTCCTGGACCCAAAATTCCAGGTACCCAAAGTAGGCTGTATTTATTTGGCCTCCATAATCTGCTCTAGGGAGCCTCATTTCCATATTGCCTTTGACGCGCAAAAGTGGCTTCTCTTAGCTGGGAGCTTCTTCGTGTTCACATTGCCGATTACAAACAGGGAGTCAAAAGACCTGTGATACCCACCCACGCTCTGCACCTAAAGAGCAGAGCCATTTTCAAGTAGTGTAGAAGGGCAACTGGACTATCCTGAGCACTGAGGGACCCCTGTGTTGCGACCTCCAGCCTATACTCAATCACCCCGATCAATCCGAACGCCTCTAGAGGTCGCCACTCGCCAGCAGGCGGCAGAGTTCGCGCGGGAGGCGGGACGGGGCAGGGCGGGGCGTTGGGGCGGGAACCTAAGTGGGCGGGTCCCGGTGCCAGGTGCGGTTTGGTCCTCCCAGGGCGCCGTAGGCGGTGCATCCTTCCCGCTGCAAAGGCAGAGACACCCTCCCTAGACCGCAAGCGGGCGCGGACCTGAGGCGCTGCTGCCGGGTGGTCCTTCCTGTGTTGTCCGCGCCCCGGACCATGGCGGCGCTGGCGGGTAAGAAGGGCCCACTCCGTCCTGCCCGCCGCTCGCGGGTTTCTGGCTGGCTGGTTTCTCTTGGGTCCGGAATCCTCAGCGAGAGCCTGGCAGGGTGGGAAGGATCGAACACTATGGTTCCCCCGGGACTTGGAGGGCTTGGGACTCTGGAAGTCGGAGCGCGTCGTTCTAAGACTGAGGGCTCCTTGCGTCCGGCGCGTGGGGCGACTTCCCGCGAGGTGGGTCCCCGGATCTGCAGACGGGGCAAGTCTCCTGGTTAAGGAAGCCAAGGCACCTGAGACTCTGTAGTCAGAGATTTTGGAACATGGGAAGTACAGGGTCTTCCCGAGTTCAGGACTTGAGATTCCGAGTTATCCTGGGTTCTAGGTTTTCTGTAGACCCAAAGTTCTCGAAGGTGTCTTCGGACCCTGGGATTTGGGGGAGTGGTTCCTAGAATAAAGTATGAGAGTGGAATTTATGATGTGGATAAGGAGACATCCGACCGTTCTTCCTGAAGCTCAAAGCCTCCTGTGGAGAACAGGGATAATAGCTCGGCACTTTGAGGGGAAGAGTTGAATGAAGGAAATTTCAGAATTGGTTTAGCTGGGCCTGTAAGCCCCATTCACGAATCATCTTGCAGCTTCCTGCCCCACGGCAACATGAACTTTCTGCCGCCTGATTCCCAGCCATCGGTGTGAGTGGCTCAGTTTCTGTCTGGGTCTACCAGGGTCGACTTCCAAAAGCTTTCTAGAGAGGCCAAGGGAGAATTTTAGGAGTGGGGGATGGACTGAATTTGTGCCTCCACTTCCTGGCTTTGGGCCGGTGGACAGTCACTTCCTCTATCCTGAATTCAAGGACCAGGCCGCCAGTGGGTCACTTCCTCACTACGGGAACATGGAATTTCTGTCCTTATTGGTGATAATATGCTCTGGAGAAAGAAAGCACGGGGCGGAAATGCGTCTGTCTCTTCCCTTAATTTTTTTCCTGGCTGGCAGTGGTGATGCACACCTGTAATCCCAGACTGGACAGAGTCAGGAGAATTGCTTGGTCTGTGTGTGGAGTACTAACTAGGTCAACCTGGACTACAAAATAAGACCCTGTCTCTAAATAAATAATTTTAAAAAATGGAGTTGGGGGATGGGAT
This sequence comes from Mus pahari, assembly GCF_900095145.1. Lineage (NCBI taxonomy): Eukaryota > Metazoa > Chordata > Mammalia > Rodentia > Muridae > Mus > Mus pahari. Next base: position 25,860,548 of record NC_034602.1, read on the forward strand.
GTGGTTCATTTGGTAGAAGGCTTGCCCAGCATGCATAAAGCACACACATCCATAGCACTGCCTATACCTGCTGCATGCCTGCAATCCCAGGTCGAAGAAGAGTCAGAGGTCATCCCCCTGATATGTAGGGAATTTGAGGCCAGCCTGGGTTACATGAGAGATACAGTCTTTTTCTTTTTTCTTTTTTTGGTTTTTCGAGACAGGGTTTCTCTGTATAGCCCTGGCTGTCCTGGAACTCACTTTGTAGACCAGGCTGGCCTCGAACTCAGAAATCCGCCTGCCTCTGCCTCCCGAGTGCTAGGATTAAAGGCGGTGACTCAGAGGTTAAGGGTGCGCTGTTCTTGCAGAGGTCCCTTCTGGTTCCTGACACCCAACTGCTTCTCAGTGTCCTATTCCTCCAGCTCCAGAGGCTTCTTCAGCCTTCTATAGGTACCCGAAGTCCTGGTGCCCGTGCACACACACATATACATACATAAATAAAGTCTGCTTTTAAAAATTAAAGATGTGGCTTTTAGAGTTCTTCAGTTCAACCGATTTCCAGTGACTTTTCATTTATGTATGTATGTATGTATTTTTGAGACAGGGTTTCTCTGGGTGGCCTGGCTGTCCTGGATCTGCCAGCCTCTGCCTCCAGAGTGATGGGATCAAAGCTGTGCATCCCTGCACCCAGCCTGGTGACTTTTTCTAAGCACGATTGGTTCTCAGCTTTGAGCCTTGATTATCAGAAGTTTGTGCATGAGTTTAGTCGTTTTTGATTTGTGTGTGTGTGTGGTGCTAAGGATCAGTCCAGGACCTCATGCCAGCTAGATGGGCATTCTGCCACCCAGAGACATCCTCAGAACCTTTTAAACTTACTTTAATTTTAACCAATTTTTTAGATTACAAAACTTATTTTTGTTTGTTTGTTTGTTTTTGATTTTTCGAGACAGGGTTTCTCTGTGTAGCCCTGGCTGTCATAGAACTCACTCTGTAGACCAGGCTGGCCTCAAACTCAGAAATCCACCTGCCTCTGCCTCCCGAGTGCTGGGATTAAAGGCATGCGCCACCACGCCCGGCTACAAAACCTTTTTTACATGTGTGTCTGCATGCACAGACCACGTGCATTGTACCACGTGCATGCCCAGTGAGTGCAGAGGACAGAAAGTCCTCTTGATCTGGTGTGACTGATGAGTCTGAGCCACCATCTGGGTGCTGGGTATTGAATTGGTCTCTACAAGACCAATAATAGCAACTAATACTATTGTTATTATTGTTATTATTATTATCATTAGTTGCTTAGACCGGTCCTGTACTTCTGGACTCAAGTACTTCCTCAATCTCCTGTATAGACCTGTGGACTGCACCTGGCTAAAATGGTGGGTTTTGTTTGTTTTTTGATAGGCAAGGATGGAACCTGAGGCTTGCACATACCAGACAATTACTCTAATACTGAGCTATATCCTCAGCCCTATATCCTCAGCCCTAGAAGTGGGACTTTTTTTTTTTTGGTTGAGGAGACTTAGGACCTGAAGTAACTTATTTATAGGTTTATGACTGAATCCATGGGGCTCAGACTTCATATTTTTCAGCCTCCCTTTATCGCCTTGTCCTTCCTGGGTCACAAACAACGGAATAAGGTCGCTTGGCGAGTCAGAGAAGGAAGTGGGACTTGGAATTTACTTGTTCTGTTCAGACATGGTTCTCGGACACCTCAGATTCCTGTGTAACAGGAGAATCAACAACAAGGAAATCAAATATTTACCGAGTGCCTCTGATGTCTCTGGAGCTGGGCTGGGCCAGGTTTTACCTCTTAAAAATTTTAAGAGATGCCATAGCCAGGAAAGATATTTGAGATTATGTGTAGTCTCCATGTTTTACATTTGAAGAAACTGAGGTTCCAGGAGCAAAACAGCCTAGTCCAGGGTCAGAACCAGGACTAATGTAGGAGACAGGGGTTTGGAGGCATGGGGGTTGAAAGCATCTGGGGCTCGAACATACAAACCCTTAGAAAATACCTGTGGAATGACTGAGGGGATGGCTCAATTGGCAAAGTGCTGGGGGCATCAGGACCTGGGCTTCATCTGCAGCTCCACATAAAAAGCCAGATAGAGTGGCTCACGCTTGTAAACCTCTTGCTAGGGAGGTGGATCTCTAGGCTTGCTGGCTAGCCAGCCTAGTGGAGCTGGTTAGCCCCAGAATGCAGGCCTACTGAGGTGGTTGCTGAGCCTGAAGACCAGAGTCTGACCACCATAACCCAAGCTAACCTCTGCTAAGTTTCCCCTCTGACACAACCTTCCCCTAATAAACAAATAGACAAATAAGTGTAAAGCAAACCAAAATGAACGGCTCCAGAGCCGTGACACCTGAGGTGACCCCACCTGCACCCCAACACATGAACACGCACCTGTGCACGAACACTAAAGTAGCCATAGGCATGAATCATCCAGGGTTTGTGCTTCTGGAAAACTTACTGTCTAATTACAATAATTAAGAAACAGAGATGAAGTCCCGTGTGATAGTGTATACCTTTAATCTGAGCACTTGGGAGGCAGAGGCAGATGGATCTCTACAGAGGGGAGGTAGAGAGAGAGAGAGAGAGAGAGAGAGAGAGAGAGATTAGTTCCAGAGGACAGCCTGGGCTACACAAGAAACCCCATCTGGAAAAACAAAACAAAATGATGAAAATCAAGATAAGTTTTGCAACGCCTATATGTGATGACAGAATATCAGGTTGTGTTCACATGTGTAGCCTTGAGTAATAAAACAGGAGACAAAAAAAAAAAAAAAAAAAGAAAAGGATAGGCCCCTTCCTCCCTGGAGTGCGTTTGGATGGGCAGAGAGACAGTAAATGTGAACACCATCAGGACAGGTGCTTTGAGGACAAAGTTTGATAAGGGGCCAGGAGCAGTGAGTGTTCAGCAGATGTGCTCAGGACAGTTGAAAGTTGAAACCGAGTGGCTACCCGCCTTGGTCAAGGGGAAGGAGGGAGGGGGGGAGAGACAGAGTTGGGAACTGATCACAATGCTAAGCACTGTGTTCCCACTGAGCTGTTCTTTCAGCCCCAGAGAATACTTACCGCAGAAGGCAAGCTTTGAGACATTGTAGATAGTCTTTATTTTTAGATTTTTTAGTGTGAGCGGAATGAGGACGGCAACAGAGAAGCATCTAACTGTGGGGTAGGATGCACAGTGTGTGGGCCTCAGTCTTCAGCAGGAGCGCTACTGTACGGTGTAAGGAGCAAGAGCAAGGAGTGGGGGGGGTGGGAAGACCATGAAACAGAGGGTTGGGGTTGGTAAACTGTAGAGCATTGGTTCTCACCCTTCCTAATGCCACGATCCTTTATCACAGTTCCTCATGCTGTGGTGACCCCCAGCCGTCAAAGTATGTCATTGCTACTTCATAACTGCAGTTTTTCTACTGTTGTGTATCTTAATGTAAATATCTGATATGCGACCCTGACCCACAGGTTGAGCATCGCTGCTGTGGGGTGTTTCGTGCTAAGCTAAGAACTATGCAGTTTTTCAGCCCGCAGCAGACACTCTAGGTTTAGAATCACAGGCGGCATGATACGGGCACAGGATACCCAATCAGCAGGTACAGTGGGCCCTGACATGAGGTGTTGGTAGCAGTGGGAGGTGTTTTATGACAGAGGCAGGGCAAAGTGACTTGGGTGGCCTTGGATGTGAGGTGAAGACACTAGGGATAGGGTCTAAGACAACCACAAGATATCCAAGGTCACTGAAACCCATTATGATGAGAGTGTTTGGCCCTCTGCATTCCTGCCGGGCTTCCTGCGTACTCTGGTGATTTTCATGCAGGGGCTGGCTCTGGGTCAGTGAGGCCTGGGAGAAGGCTGGTGCTTGTGGGGTGTAGCAGGGAAGGATAGGGACTGTCTATGTGTCATATCAATTTAGCATGTCCCTGGGGACTGTAGCAGTGGGAACCAGATCCTTTGTCAATTTACATCTGCTGCCGGCTAGAACATGAGACCATCACCTGCTTCGCTAGAACATTGCTTGAACTTCACCCTTGGAGTCTATTGGATGAAGTCTTTACTCCTCTAATCCACTGGACCAGGAAAAAAAAAAAAAAAAAAGCCAGGCGTAGTGGCACGGACCTTTAATTTCAGCACTCTAGAAGCAGAGGCAGGTGGATATCTCTGTGAGTTTGAGGCCAGCCTGGTCTACAGAGTGAGTTCCAGGACAGCCAGGGCTACACAGAGAAAAAAGAAAGAGAAGTTTCGGAGTCCGGCAGTGCTGGCCTGACCTCCTTGTAGTTAGTTGGTCGGGTCACACTTGAGTAGTGCTTAGGACACTGTGTGACACCTAGTGAGGACTCACAGTAATTTCTGTCACTGACAATGGGTGGAGCAGCTGAATGAGAAGCCTGGAGTTGAGTAGCTACGGTTCTGATAGCAGATCTGTTGCAGGCCTCCCCAGATAAGGAACCACCGACTCCGGACGGCTCACAGGGAATGAAGTAGGAGCCCTACAGCCACAGGAACCTTCTGCCCTGCTCGCTCATCTGTCTACCTTGTAACCCGTTACTGTGTGTCCCTCTGTCCCCAGAACCTGACTTATCTCTTACTAACATTCTACATCTCCTTGTCTTTCAGCCTGGGCTGTCCCTCGAACTTGGGCACCTAGACCAAATTTGCAGGATTTGTTTTGAAACCATCCTTTTTGGGTTTTGAAAGCAAGTCTACTCAGCTCAGCATTTCCCCCAGCTAACCTCCTAGATGTGCTTGTTGGAAGTAACACAAGCAGGTTCAGCTTAGGGCCAGGCACCCGGGAGGTCTTCACAGCCATTACTTGTTTTAATCTGCTTAATCCTGTAAAGTGTAACTTTAGCCTCTTTAAAAAATGAGCAAAGGGGTGGGGCTGTGTGGAAGGAACACACCACCTTCAATCCCGGGAGGCAGAGGCGGGCTGAATTTGTGGCCAGCCTGGTCTATATAGTGTGACCAGGGCAACCAGGGCTACATAGTGTGACTGTCTTGAAAAAACAAAACAAAAATGAGCAAAGCAGGCTGGAGGGCTGGCCCACTAGTTAAGAGTACTTGCTCCTGCCGGGCGTGGTGGTGCACGCCTTTGATCCCAGCACTCGGGAGGCAGAGGCAGGCGGATTTCTGAGTTCGAGGCCAGCCTGGTCTACAAAGTGAGTTCTAGGACAGCCAGGGCTATACAGAGAAACCCTGTCTCAAAAAACCAAAAAAAAAAAAAAAAAAAAAAAAAAAAGAGTACTTGCTCCTGTAGCAGAGGCCAAGGGCTCTCTGTTCAAAGCACTCACGTGGCAGCTCAAAACCTTTTGTAACTCCAGTTCCAAGGTATCCGGCACCCACTTTTGGCTTCTACGGACACTGGGCACACACATGGCATGTTTAAATACATTTAGGCAAATACTCCTACATAGAAAGTTTAAGATACAGGTTTTGTTTGTTTTTCAAATGAAGAGAGAAGCTAATACACTGGTGTACATCTCTAATGCTAACATCTGGGAGCTGTAGACAGGAGGATCGGTTGTTTAAGACCAACCCTAGCCACATAGCCTGGGCTTCATGAGACCTTGTCTCAAACAAAAACAAATAAATAAAGGCTAGGAGACAGGCTCAGAGAGGGTAAATAATTCGCTCAAGGACATAGGGGCAGTAATAGAGCCAGGTTTTAAAATCCAGCTTTTTATTTAGTTTGAATTTGCGTGAAGTTGTGTGTGTGTGTGTGTGTGTGTGTGTGTGTGTGTGTGTGTGTGTGTGCGTGTGTGCACCACTTGCAGCAACCAGAAAGGGCATCAGATCCCTTGGAACCTAGAGTTATAGGAAGTTGTGAGCCACCAGGATGCTGGGAATCAAACCCAATACTTTTAACTGCTGAGCCATCTCTCCAGCCCTATTGAAATTACATTAATTTCTAATGTTTTTGGTGGGGGGTGGTGGTGATGGCTTGTGTACCATGATGTTGGTGTGGAGTACATAGAGGTCAGAGGACAGCTTGTGGGAGTCAGTTCTGCCTTTTACCATGTAGATTGCAGGGCTCAAACTCTGGTGGTCAGGCTTAACGGCAAGCACCTTTTCTAGCTTAGCCATCTTGCTGGCCCTTTTTTTCTTTTAATTCAAATGGGCCTGGAGAGATGGCTCAGTGATTAAGAGTACATGTTGCTCTTCCAGAGGACCCAGGTTCAATTCCCAGCACCTATGTGATGGTTTACATTCATCAGTAACTACAGTGCCCAGGGGACCCAGTGCCCTCTTCTGTTGGAGTATTTGTGGGGGTCGATGGTCCCTTTTGCTTCCAGATATCTGCAGGGCATTTCTACACCCACTTTAGCCTGTAATAGCTCCTGAATAAAAGACACGGTGAGCTAGTATTTTTATTAATAAGCTGCTGGCACTTGCTGGGCAGGTTCTGAGCTATTCTAACCGTCTAAGCTGTTAATACCCAGATAAATGCCCATTACGTGCCATCTGCATCCTGTTCTGGCTCATTCTGCTCCTCATGTGTGTGTCCCCATCGCTGCTGTCATCATGACCTCATGGTGAATCCTGGTCTCTCCACGCGGTCCCTCTCCTCTCTCTACCTGGGACGCTGTGTCCCACCTCCACTGTCCTCTCCTGCCCAATCAAAAGTCAGCTCTTTATTAACCAATCGAGATGATGGAAAACAGTTTTTACATAACATTGAGACCGGAGATGCTTGGGCCATGCCATCCTTAACCAGATAGGATGTCTGGGCACAAAAATCAGCATCTTAATATACAGTACACAAGACCAACCCCCAACATCTTCTGACCTTCATGGGCATAAGACACATAAATGGTACACATATGTGCATGCAGTTACAGGCAGGTGAGCCACCTGGGGCCCACTGGGGACCAAACCCAAGTCCTCTAGAAGAGCTGCAATTGCTTTGAACCACTGAGCTGCCTCTCCAGCCCTCCGTTCTTATCCTTAACCCTCTCAAATAAACTTTCTCTCAAAAAGAGAAAGAAAGGGACCACAGCAAGAGTGACACCTAGCCTGGAGGTGAGAAGCCAGCTTTGGCTTCACCGCTAGTGGGGCTGGAAGGAGTCATCAGAGTCTTGTTTGTAGAGAAAGGTCTAGAAAAACAGAGGCTGCTTTAAAACTCATCTCACCTTGTATACTGAACACCCCCTTTGGTGGTACTCTGAGGACGAGGAGGCTTGGGGTGCAGGAAGAGTAGCAGAAGAGGTTGGTCATTACAGTCGTTACTTCAGTACAATGTTTTCTTTTGCCTTTGGTTGTCCCCCACAGCTGCTGCCCTGCCCTTCAGCTTCCTGCTTTTCGACAAACAAGTGAGATTTATACACCTGATATTTCCGTTCCCAAAAGAATCCAGCAGTTACTATACTTGTTTCAAGCTACCCTGAGTTGGCTGCACTTTGTTCCTGGTTCTCACTGTCAGATGGAACATGAGGCAATTCAAAGTTTTGTTGTTGTTGTTGTTTTGTTTTGTTTTGTTTTGTTTTTTCTTTTGGTCTTCTCCCATCCTCCCCCTATTTTTCTTTTTCTTTCTTTCTTTTTTTTCTTTTTTTTTTTTTTTTAAACAAAAGGCTGGGCTGGGCTGGGCTGGGCTAGGGTTTGTGCATGTGAGTTCAGGCATCAGGGGCTCCCAAGGTCCCATTGCTTGTGGATTTCTCATTGCTCTGAAGCCTGAGGTCTAGTCTGAAGAGACCAGCTTAGACCAAATTTGACCCAAGGTCAAGCAGTGGCTGGGGACCAGGGCACCCCACGCTACCGAGCCTTCCACTGACCTGCTTTGGTCCTAGGAAGTCTTAGATTGTCAGAAGCTGTGTAGGATCATAAAAATGCAACTGGTGGTTTGGGGTTCAGATTCAGGTTTGGGGTTCATATTCCTGTGGGGCCAGCTTTTGGGAGCTTTGTGATGGCTAGGCAACTAACTGCCTTTTCTCTCAAGTCCATGTGTCTTTTAGAAAAATTAAATGATTAGCTTAGATTATTTTAAAGTTTCTCTAAGCCTGGCAGAGCGCACGCCTGTACTCCCAGCTATCTGAGAGGCTGGAGCAGGGTATCCTCAGTTCTGTACTAGCCTAGACAATGTAGCAAGACCTTATGTGTAAGTAAGGACACAAAGTCCCTCCAGCCTCAGGCTTCCTGTTGTTCCAGTACCTACTCTACTGGAGTCAGACTGTTTGAGTCACATTACCAATGAAGTCGGGAAAGAGAAACCTCTTAAAAAGCAAAAATATGGGGGCTGGAGAGATGGCTCAGTGGTTAAGAACACTGACTGCTCTTCCAGAGGTCCTGAGTTGATTTCCCAGCAACCACATGGTGGCTCACAGCCATCTGTAATGGGGTCCAATGCCCTCTTCTGGTGTGTCTGAAGTAAGCAACAGCAATAGTGTACTCACATATATAAAATTTAAAAAAAAAAAAAAAAGCGCCGGGCGTGGTGGCGCACGCCTTTAATCCCAGCACTCGGGAGGCAGGGACTACAGAGGTCTACAGAGTGAGTGCCAGGACAGCCAGGGCTACACAGAGAAACCCTGTCTCGAAAACAAAACAAAACAAAAAAGCAAAAATCGAAGCTGGGCTGTGGTGGTGTACACCTTTGATCCCAACACTCAAAAGACAAAGGCAGGTGGATGTTTGTGTTCAAGGCGAGCCTGGTCTACAGAGTGAGTTCTAGGACAGCCAGGACTACACAGAGGAAACCCTCTCTTGAAAAACAACAAACAAAACAAGGCAGCAAAAATAAATATTTTATAGCAAGATTGGAAGAGTCCTGAAGGTGAGAACCCTGTAGTACGCCACTTGCCGTTCTCAGCAGCAGTCCTCCTTTTTGTTTTGTGTTCTTTGAGATAGGGTTTTTTCATTTGTTTTTGTTTTGTTTGTTTTTTGAGGCAAGAGGCAGGTAGATTTATTTCAAGGTCAACAAGGTCTCCATAGGGAGATCTAGGACTCTGGGCCACATAGTAAGTGTGTATGTATATCTATATCTATATCTATATCTATATCTATATCTATATCTATCTATCTATCTATCTATATAAAAAAAATGTGCATGTCCCAGTACCATCATGTATATGCTGGGAATCGAACCGTGGTCCTCTAGAAAAGCGGCCAGTGCTCTTAACCACTGAGCCATCTCTCCAGCCCCTTGCTCCTGTCTTAAAGGGGGCTGGAGAGAGCTCAGCTAGAGCACTTCTGGAGGACCCAAGTGCAGTTACATGGTGCCTCTCATTAGTCTGTACCTCCAGTTCCAGGGCATCTGTCTCTTTTGACCTCCATGGGCAATTCACACATGTGGTGTACATACATATATGCAGGCAAAATATCTATACACATAACAAAGAAGATGCAGAACACAAAGGACTTCCTCTATAGTCCAAATCACATTTTAAAAGGAGGGCAATAAGTCCAGTAAAAGCTGAAGGTGTGGTTCTATTTATTGCACCCTAATAAGGCCCATTGTTTGAGGCACCTGTAGCTGTTTACCTAGCCAGGCTCCTTTCTAGACTCTGACCAGTAACTGCTGCCGAGCTGTGACAGCTGTGAGCAATAAACATGGTAGAGAGGGTGACCAGCCTCAGAGTGGAAGAGCATCCTAGGCAGACTGGCCTGGAGATTGTTTTCCCATTGGGCTTCAGGAAACTCCCCCAGACTTCACACACATACATTTCTCTTACATTTCCTGAGTTAAAGGTTTCAAGAGAATTGGGATTGTTGGTTTGCTGGATTTTAAGGGAGCAAAACAGACCAAGGGAGTTCTGTGCAGTGAGGACCCTGGAAGGAAGGGAGATAGGCAGGCATCCTGGGTGTGTATATTTATTCAAATACTATCTGATGGAAAAGTTTTATATATGTGGGTGGGTGTGTTTTGTTTTACTCTGTGTGTGTGTGTGTGTGTGTGTGAGAGAGAGAGAGAGAGAGAGAGAGAGCGAGCTCTTTTTT
>NC_034602.1:25872124-25884168 GCF_900095145.1 Mus pahari
GAGAATTAACACATTGTACCAGGGGAGTGTAGACAACGTGAAACCAGCCATGCCTTTGGGGGCATCAAGAAAGACATTTGATTAAGTGGAAAGATGGAAAAAGTGTGCTTCAGGTGTGAACGGTGAGANGGCAGGCTGTGATCATAGGGCGGGAATTCAGAGTGTCTCGTCACTAGAGATCTCCTTGTTAAGAGCAATGGGGCCTCCAGGTTCTTTGGGGTCACCTGGTAAAAGCCTCCTCGGTTTCAGGACTTGAGCTCAGTATTCCAAGTCTATATACTGGACAAAGGGTAGAGCCAGGGAAGGACGGGGACACAGAATAGAGCCTGTGTCTGAGGAAGGAGGGTGCTGGGGTTGAGCTTGAACGCTGAGCAGGTGCTAACCTTAGTGTTCACATGGAGAAAATCGGTGGTCTCATTAGGAGTGCAGGAAAGGGGAGGGTTGGTGCTCTCAGGTCTGTAATCAGCCGACATCATTGATTCAGAGCCAAGGTGCTGAGTTGCTCTGTCAGTGGGTGGCCAGGTTAAACCCTTTTTCTTGGGTTATAAAGCAAAAACAAGAAGGGTGGTGTAAGCCGGGCAGTAGTGGCGCATGCCTTTAATCCCAGTACTTGGGAGGCAGAGGCAGGCGGATTTCTGAGTTCTAGGCCAGCCTGGTCTACAGAGTGAGTTCCAGGACAGCCAGAGCTAAACAGAGAAACCCTGTCTCAAAAATAAAAAAAACAAAAAACAAAACAAACAAACAAAACAACAAAAAGGGTGGTGTGTGGTCTGTGGGAGATAAAAGGATCAGAAGTTCAGGGTCACCCTCAGTTACATAGTATCTTAGAGGCTAGCCTATGCTATATGAGTCCTTATTTTAAAAAAAAAAACAAGTCCTTCAAAACCAAGGTATAGCTTTAAAATAATGAGATGTTAGGTAGAAGTCGAGGTGGACATTTCTTGTAGGTTATTTGTGGATGGGGCAAGGAGGCCAGAGGAGGGTGTTAGATTGGAGCTGCAGCTACAGGTGGTTGTAAGGAGCCTGACATGGGTGTTGAGAAGCAGTTGCTTAACTGAGAAGATTCATTTGGCCCTGGCTTATCCCATACCCTCTCATTGTGATCCCTGGAACTCACAATGGAAGGACAGAACTACTTCCAAAAGTTGTCCTCTGACTTTCATAGACACTGGCACATGCATATTACCCCTCTGCCGTTCACACGCATGCAAGAGCACACGCCTCACACACAGTCAATATGTAAGTCCTTCTGGATAAGTAGGAGTGTAGCTGAATCATAGGACCTTTCCATAGCATTCATGGGACCCTGGGTGATCCTCGCCACACCGCAGCGCGCACACACACTTTTCTCTCTTCCTTCTCCCTCTCCCTCTCATTCGTTCATCATCTTGCTCAGTGTGTCTAACCTGGCCTGGGCCAGGTTAAAAGAGTAAAATAAAACCTTTTTACTTTGTAGTTTTGAAGAATGACACTGTATGTCCACTGAGTACCACTATTCTGACACATAAAACCACACATGCATATACCCCATACATGCAAACATACAATAATAAATAATAAAAGTGTTTTAGTGTACTCCTTTAATCCCAGTATTCAGGAGACAGACGAAGGAAGAGCTCTGTGAACTTTAGGGTATCTTAGTCTACATTTCAAGTTCCAGGCCAGCCAGTGCTACATATAGAGATCCTATCTCAAACAAGACAAAAATTATTGTAAAAGAAGCGGGGAGGGAAAGACCTTCAGATTCAGGAGGACTAGGTGAAAAGCCAGCCTGGCAGCAGGCCCCTTAAACGTGGCTATGGTGAGTCAGGGAGAGGCAGGTAGATGGGCAAGTTCAAGGCTCGTAGGACAGAGTAAGAGAAGGGCTAGAGTGGTTCCTTATTGTGCCCAAGGCTTTGGATTCAACCCCAGGAACACAAGAAAAGAAAGGAAAGCGACTGATGGGCATTCACATGTCCTGAGCCTGAGGAACCAGCTTGAAGTGCTGACAGCTCTGCGGCACAAAGGCAACAACCCCCACACTGGCTGCCCCCATAGTGCTGAGCAGTCTTGAAGTCCCCCAGCCGTGCTTTGTCCATTCATGGCCCCTGTGCCTGTGGCAGTGTAGAGTTACCGAGAGAGAACAAAACTGTACACAGAGTGTACCCGGGAGTCTTGTACCAACCTTGCCCCTGTTTGTAGAGTTAGGTACCACGGCTTGATTTCAGCTGCCTATTTTACTTGAAGAAGTTGGCATTTGAGCCACACCAAGAGCACTGCTGTGATTGGGTTTCCTCTGTGTAAGAGGGTCACATACTCGCCTGTACCGGTCTTAACCCACACCCTGGGGCATCCTTCCTCCTTTGCTAAGCTTCTCCGGCTTCCAAGACTCAAAGCTCTGCTTTTCTATGGAGACTTTTCTGCCCTTAATTGAAGGAACAATATTAGCATGGAAAAGAGAGAGTAGAGGTTAGTGCCACATACACACACACACACACACACACACACACACACACACACATACACACTCACACACACGTGAGCACACGGCCCTTAGCATTAACCCATCCATCCATTAAAGACTACAAGATGATTTGAGATTGAAACCCTTTGGATCTGAAAGCAGCAGTAGTTCTTAGCACAGGAGACAGGAAACATTCATTAAAGGCTTACTCTATTGTCACCAAATTAAGGCAGTTCTGTCTCTGAAGCAGAAAGTTAAGAGTATGGGAGAGCGCTTCTTTTCCAGTGGATTTGCTCTTTAAACATCAAAGGTGATGTAACCATCAGCCTGCATCCTATGGCTTTGTGTGGAGAGGACTAGGTGTGTTGGTTGATTGAATGAATGAGCTCCTGGACCAGGTTATGGGAAATTCAAGACAGAGTGTAAGCCAGAACTGGAGGGGGGGGGGGAAGAGCAGGGAGTGGGTGCGGGGTGGGATGGGGTGTCTGGTACTACCTGGAGACAATCATGGGAAGGAGGGAGACCCTTTCACATCTGCTGATAAGAGCACAGGCTGAAAGGTCTGAAGAAAGTGATGGGGTTGAAGTTTGTTAGTAGATTTAGGTTTGGGGGAGAACAGTCAGTTATTTTAAATTACAGTCTTATTTAATGTGTGTACTTTTAGAATGTTTTCAGGATCTCAGGAGAGACCACCATGACGAGAAAGGTGTTCTCCCCACATGGGAAGGACGGACAGCTCACTTTTATTCTAACACAAGTGGTCACAGCGCCTTTTCCCCATTGACTTGGGGCTGGCTAGTTTTAGATGAATTGCATCAATGGACAGCAGAAGTGGACCTGGCTGCTGAAGTCACTTAAGTGCTAAGAACACAGCATGGTCACAGTATAAACCAGAGTTTTACCAGATCAGGGGATTAAAACATTTGCATAAAGGTTTTACAAGGTGAGGCAGATAAAAAAATATTTGAATTCCTAGTCATAAAAGTTTTATAGTGTTTGATAGAAAAGACTAATGTTTAATGTCTTACATACACTGTGGCCTGTGTGTGGCAGAGGGCGGAGTAACTTCTCCCTCCACCATGTGGGTCCCAGGGACCCAGCTCAGGATGGCAGGCTTGGTGGCCCTTACCAGCTGAGCCATCCTACCGGCTCCATCAGAGATTTTTGTTTTTTAATTGAGATTACTTTTGAAGCAGGAGTTCCCTTCCCTAGAGAGATGTTGGCATGAGGCTTGCCAAGTATTTACCTGAGGTTTTGTGGAGGGGAAACAGCTCAGGCAGAGCCTAATCCCATCAGTGGGAACTTCTGTTTTTCACATGACTGAAATTCTGTTCCTTGCTTCCTGCTACTTAGGGACTCTGACCGCCTTGGTTTTGTTTCAGGTGATGAAGCCTGGAGGTGTCGGGGCTGTGGCACCTATGTTCCCCTGAGCCAGAGGCTCTACAGGACTGCTAACGAAGTCTGGCACAGCTCCTGCTTCCGGTAGGTGCCTCTCATTGGGCCATGGCCCCTGCCCTGCTTCCACGTTCTGAGAAACGCAGAAAGCAAGCTCCTGGCTAGAGAATTTTAATCTTAGTGGGGCGTTAGGGGCAGGGGAGGAATGTGCAAGGAGGAACAGTCCCAACGCCAGATTCCAGTCGGGAACCTCGGACAGGTCAGGTGCCCTGGAAGAGCCAGGCGAGGGGAGGAGCTATTCTAGAGTTTCTCCAACACCCCTGCTTCCCAGCGTGGAAACAGGCCAGAAGGAGCGCCTTTCTTTTCCCATGAGCACACCACTGCTTAGGAAGGTGCCTGTGGCAGTGAGGGGGGTCTGGCAGTGTCGTCTCTCCCCCACAGGACTCCCCACCCTGTGGCCCTCCCTCTTGTGACTGACTTTATTATTGCTTCCATATTATTGTTGAGAAGTAGCTCCGTTTCTTTTGTTTGTTTGCTTTTTTGAGATTGGGTTTCTCTGTGGAGCCCCGCCTGTCCTTGAATTCGCTGTGGACTAGGCTGGCCTCCAACTCAAAAGATCAGACTGAGTCTGCCTCCCCAAGGTTGGGAGTAAAGGTGTGTGCCGCCACCACCCAGCCGAGAAGCCAGGCGCAGACCCTCGCTGCTGTGCCTGGCCATCTGAGTTCCATCCCGGCACTGTTGAATGAGAGAGCCAACTCCCGGAAGTTGTCCTCTGGCCTGCTCATGCACGCCATGGAGTGTGCACCTGCACATAGACACACACCAAACAAACAAACAAACAAACAAACAGATAGATAGATGGGTGTTTAAAAATGTACAGGCTTTAAAGTCACATTGGTTTCTGTTTTCTGAGACTCCGTTATAAGGAACTGGAGATGTTACTAGGGACCCCAGCACGCCATGTGCAGTAGGTACCCACTGAGCACTGGCTCCTTTCCAGGGCAGAAACTTGTCTTTGCATACGACAGTTCTAGCCCACAGTCATTCCAAATGAGGGGCCTCTCCTGTAGAGGTGGGGTGGGCATGCGGTACCCTAAGTCTGACAGTGAGACGGATGTTAACAGAGACTGTGTGCTGCACGGCTCCTGGCTCCCACACACAGCTCTATATGCAGACCTCCTGTCAAACAGTTGAGCCTCATGTACCTACCTCTCTCCTCCACCCACCAAGCTCAAGGTGGAGGCTGGCCTGGAGAAATGTGGCCACCAAAAACTGGAGACGGACCAGTGTTTTCTGCACTTTTATCTTCAGTCCAAACTTCTTACTCTCTGTGGTTCTGATGGCCTTGGATTCTCCTCCCTCGGCTCCTGGGAAAGTGCGCTCTGCTTTTCCTGTGCTGCTGTACATAGAGAAGCAGTGACTATCAGAGCCTTAAGAGGCCTGTAGGTAAAATCTTGGCTAGTCCGTTCATTTCACACCTGAAGGCAGCCTTGCTTTGGCGTGGACCCACACAGTCTAAAGCGTTCCTGCTGGAGGCCTAGTCACATTATTTTCTGTCCAGATCAGCTAGCCAGGGTAGAAAAGCTGCCCTTGTGGCTTCTCTTTGGTAGGAGGTATGGGGTTTCGAGACAGGGTTTCTCTGTGTAGCCCTGGCCAGGTAGAGTAGCTCTGCTGACCAGGGTTATGAGCTACTCTACCTGGCTCGTTCTTGTTAACTTCTGATGACTAGGAAAGACAGACCACCTGTTACAACTGTAACCCTTCACACTGAGAAGTAGACAGCTCAGGGTCACTCAGGCTTTGGATGCCAAGAGCTGGCCTTTAGACTGAAGTCCTGAACCCTTTGCAGTTTTGATCAGATGTTTGCGTGTAAGGGCGTGAAAAGAAATGTATGGGTGGGGTGGCATACCTGTCATTCCAGCTCTCAGAAAACTAAGGTGGAAGATTCTGAGTTTGAGGTCACCCTAAGCTACACAGCAGTACCCTGCCTCCCTGCCTTTAAAAGAAAAAAGTATGCAGGTCGGTGCTGCTGGTGCTGGTGGTGCTGGTGGTGGTGGTGGTGGTGGTGGTGATGGTGATGGTGGTGCTGGTGGTGATGGTGGTGATGGTGGTGATGGTGCTGGTGGTGCTGGTGGTGGTGGCACACCCTTAGTGCCAGCACTTGTGAGGAAGAGGCAGTCAGATCTCTGAGGCCATCCTAGTCTATAGAGTGTGTTCCAAGACGCCCAGGGCTACACAGAGAAACCCTGTCTCGAAAACAAAACAAATGTTAGCATGTAGGCACAAGCTATAGAGTGAGGTCAAGTTCTCAGGCAGAGCCTTTAAAGTTATTATGTGGCCCTAGGTGACTTCCCTGCCCTTTTGAAATGAAGATAAGAATATGACCTCACAGGCTTATTGGGAGTAAGTGATTAAAATGTGATACTCTAAAGTACTCGGCAGATAATTTGCCCTTGAGAAACACCTTACTACCAGTAGCTGCGGCTTTCTGTTGTGTGGAGAGTGTGCATCTACATACCTACAGGCACACACTCACCTCTGGTTGCACGTTCTTTGGGCTTCTGTTGTAGAGTCCCTGGGGATGGCATCTTTGAACTACTGTGGCACAGTTAAATCACAGATCGTGCCCATGGGGATGGGGGGAGCGTAGAATGCCAGTTCCTGCTGATGGCTGCTTCGCCTAGAGGTTCTGTAATAGCTCTCCTGAAGGAGAACATCTCTCATCTTATGAACTGTCTCACGGTAGAAATGGGATGCCATGGCACCTTCCACAGAGCATGATCGTTTGCCCTGAGGAGCATAGCACTCTTTTGGATCCAATTTTACTTTTGCCCAAGTCAGGTAAAGCCTTTTAGGGCTGGGAAGGGCTATTTGTTTGACCTCAGGGGCCACCTGGGCTAAGGGGGATGAGGGGATAAGGAGCCTGAATAATAGTCTTTTCCAGTCCTTTCACCGAGCTCTCCTGCAGCTCTGGTGAGGTTCAGAGTATCTGGTACAGGCCCACGGGAGGTGGGCTCTTCCTTCCCTCTGTGCTGCTGAGAGAAGTTCATTCTTCATGACTTCCATCCGGCCCTGCTCTTCCCAGCTGGGCCACAGTTAAAGAAAAGGAAGCAGATGTCTCCCTCAACACCTCTGTCCCCGGATGAGGCTAGATTTGAATGCAGAGACTGCTGGGATTTGGTCCAACCCCCACCCCTCCCCTCTGTCACTGTGTTCCATGGTGACCGTAGTTCCACCTCTGAGAGCCTTCCCTGGGTTCTCCAGTGCCCAGGACGTCTTTAGACGGGAGCCTGGGCCTGTTGGGTGAAGTCCAGCTCACAGGCCTCCTGGAGGTAGCTCAGGGCATTGGGCAATTTGGATTCTTCTGACCCACCAGATAGATGGCTGAGCAGCCCTTGTTCCCGTTCATCTCCTTCCCACAGGTCCCATTTAAACTGGGTGCCTCTGGCCTGTTTGCCCTTCCCTTTCCTCCTTTCTTTCTTTCCTTTTCCTTTTTCTTTTCCTTTTTTCTTTCAAGACAGAGTTTCTCAGTGTAACAAGCCCTGGCTGTCCTGAACTCACTGTGTAGACCAGGCCGGCCTCGAACTCACAGACATCTGACTGCCTCTGCTTCCCAAATGCTAGAATTAAAGGCATGTGCCACCACGCCTGGCTTTGGCCTGCTTTTCTTTGAACAGTGCCATTGAGTCTAAATCTGGAGTTGTTCTCTGAAGCTCCTGGCCTGGACCTCTCTTGGGTCAAGAGTGGAACCAGACAAAGCACATGTTCAACACAGCTGAAGTTAGCCTGCAGAACTGTGAATGGTGACTGGGCTGTCCCACCTGTCTGTCTTGTCCCCCCCCCTTTTTTTTAAAGATTTATTTATTTAATGTGTGAGTACACTGTTGCTGTCTTCAGACACACTGGAAGAGGACATCAGATCCCCATTACAAATAGTTGTGAGCCTCCATGTGGTTGCTGGGAATTGAACTCAGGACCTCTGGAAGAACAATCAGTGCTCTTACCCGCTGAGCCATCTCTCCAGCCCCTTCCCCTTCTTTTTAATAGCTTCTCATATCCCAGGCTGGCTTTGAACTTGTGCATGTAGCTGAGGATGAGGCTGAACTTTTCTGATCCTCTTTGCCTCCCCACGTGAGTGCTGGGACTACAGGTGTGTGTACCAGGTCTAGCTTATGCTCTGCTGATTGAGCCCGAGTTTTGCTGCATAGCATGCAAGCATTCTGCCAACTGAGCTACACTCTGGTCCTTTTACATTTTAGAGGTAGAGTTTTGCAATGTAACTCAGGCTAGCCTTAGAATCCTTCCAGTATCCTTAGCTTTGGGATTACAGACGTGCATATCATACTCGTCTAGCCTGTCGGGGATTTCAGGGATTTCATTGTTTACATTGTTGGGGATTGGACCCATGGCCTCACAGACTGGGCAAGGTGTTCCGTTCCACGCCTGAGCTGCAACTCTGGTCCTTATAGAATTCTATCCTGAGACCAAGTTGTCCAGGCTATGAGCTTCTCAGGCTAACCTCAAGTTTGAGACCCTCCTGTCTACACCCTCTGGAGTAGCTGTTGTTGGGATGTATCACCACAGCCTGGCTTCTCGGTTCCCGTGGTTGCTGCTGCTGCTGCTGCTGCTGCTGCTGCTGCTGCTGCTGCTGCTGCTGCTGCTGCTTCTGTTTCTTCCTCCTCCTCCTCCTCCTCCTCCTCCTCTTCTTTTTCTTCTTCTTTTAAAGATTTACTTATTCTATATATATGAGTACACTGTAGCTGTCTTCAGACACACCAGAAGAGGGCATTGGATCCCATTACTGATGGTTGTGAGCCACCATGTGGTTGCTGGGAATTGAACTCAGGACCTCTGGAAGAGCAGTCAATGCTCTTAACAGCTGAGCCATCTCTCCAGCTCGGGGTTGCCTCTTATGGGGGAGTTCAGCCTTTTAAGCAGGGTCCTAGAAGAAGGAGAAGCTGCCTGTCAGTCTTCCACAGCCCCGAAGGAACTGCTATTGTTGGATCAGACCCTTAGCCTAACGAAGGGAACCTACCATCCCGAGGGCACTGGTGACTGTCTGGCCTCCTTTCTCAGGGTGACAAGCACTGACTGAGCTGTATCTTGTAAGAAGCATTTGTCAGTGCCTGTCCTCTGGGGAAGGGCTGATGCCAGTGGGAGATGGTACTCATCCCATCTGGCAGCACACTGTCTGCTCCGTTTGTGAGTCCAGCAGGGTGTAGCATACAGAGAATCAGAAACTGTAGGGTAACAATCGACTGGCAACGGGTACCTCAGAAGTGCCAAGCCATATTAATTGTTCCCATCTAGGTGTGGCATCCTAGTTACAGTTCTGGGAACCACAAATTAGCATTCCATGCCAGATACTGTCCTTACTGTTTCACAAGCAGGCGCTTATTTACTCTTGAAGATAACTCAGGAAATGAGTTACTTGTTTTACCTACTTCAAAATAAACAGCCAGGATTTTTCATATGCACCTATGATTCTAACCCTTTGAGAGGCTGTCTCAGGGGGATGTGAACCTGAGGCCAGCCCAGGCTATTCAGTAAGACCTTGTCTCAAAAGCACATGCCAGAACCAAGCCAGGTATGGTGCTTCTGCCTGTAGTCAGAGCACCAAGGCAATGGGATCATGGATTCATGGCTGCCAAGTGAGAGACCCTGCTTCAAAATAAACAGACACACAGGTGTAAATAACAATAAAGCTAGAGAAGTGAGAGTTACCTACTAACATTGCAGAGCCAGACAGATCTGAACCCAGGCTCCTGCAGTTGTGAGTCTTGGCATGCGCTCCTGAATTATGGGCATGCCATTTAACCCCATTTCTGCTTCTGCAACGTAAGCCACGCACTTGCCAGTGTCAGATAACCTCGAAGTCTTCTTGCCTTACTTAGTGCAAGAATGCAGTCAACTCCTTGCCTTGGTTTCTGCGGGCAGGCTGTGGAGCCACTCTGCCCTCTGCTGGTCACTGCTGGTGCTGGCCCAGGCTTTGACTGCCTGTGACGTCTCAGGAAAAAGATTGTTTATCCAGTTTATCTCTGAGGAAACCACAAACAGGCGAGCCACTGAAGTGGGCTGTTGGATGCTGACTGGGGCCTGCCTGACAGAAAGGAAGGAAGGAATGACAGACAGACACCTGGGCCTTCCTCTTCCCTTTGTGACCTCTGTGTGCCTTAATCTTGCACTTTGCTTTGCTTGTAGCCTTTAAGCAGGCAGAAGCGAAGAGGTGGCAAGGGGCAGGGCAGCTATCTTTGAACTCATAGATTAGTCTTCCTCTGCCACTAGAGTGCTGAGATTAAAGGTACCAACACCAGACACAGCATACCTCGGACTTTCTAGGTAACTAAGGATGACTGAATGAAGAGGTTGTGGGGGTGGAACTTTCTAGGTAACTAAGGATGACTGAATGAAGAGGTCGTGGGGGTGGCACATGCCTTTAATCATGGCATTCAGGAGGCAGAAGCCAGCCTGATCCAGTCCAGCCAGGGCTACATAGTGAGACCCATTTCCAAAAATAAAAATAATAAAAAAGCACTCTGAAAATTCCAGAATGGGTACAGTGCGGAGGCACAGTGCTTGCTTCTCATATCCAGTGTCACCGTAAATGTCCTCTGCTGATGAAGGCACTGAGATTAGGCACTACTGGAGATGCACAGGTACCGTTTCTAGCCCAGTTCCATAACTGACCCAGAAAGCCAAGACCAGCAGAACCCAGCATCCCTGACTCTGCACTGCGGTCTGACCTCCATTCATCCTGGCTCCTGTGATGCGTGCTCTAATGATGTAGCAGAGAGGTCAGCCTGGCTGGTCAGTCTGCTCAAAGGCTCCTCTTAGCTCCATCCTGCATGGCCTCCCAAGTGGGCTGAGTGGGTACAAGCTGTGTGTCCCTAATCCAGAATCTAACTCTCCCACCTCTGAGTGCTAGCATGAGCCTCATGCTCATGACTTCGTATGACAGATACACTAAAAATATTGTGTAAAATTACCTTTGGGGTACTGGAGAGATGGCTCAGCAGTTAAGAGCACTGATTGCTCTTCCAAAGGTCCTGAGTTCAATTCCCAGCAACCACATGGTGGCTTACAATCATCTGCAATGTGTCTGAAGACGACTACAGTGTACTCATATACATAAAATAAATAAATACATCCTTAAACAAGAATCAAGGAGGGTAAAATTACATAATTAAAAAAAAAAGATTACCTTTAGGCTGAATGTAAGAGTGGCATGAAGGATAAATGAACTATAAGCCTATAAGATTATGTTCATATCCCCCTAATTGAAAACTCTGCAACAGTTCTGAGCCTGGGCATTTAGGTTGAGGGCTACTCAGTTAGTGGCGGCAGTGGTCGTGCTGGTAGTGGAGGGTAGAGGATATGGTTATGGTATTGGCACAGAAAAATGAATTAGTGTTCCTGGACAACTGTTGGAGTCCAGCTGAAGGGACTTAAATCACAGCTTCCTGCTTTATTCAAAAGGGCTAGTCCCCAACAAGGAGAGCTCTGCAGGTTAAAATTGGTCGTACATGCAAAGTTCCTCACCACCTCATCCACAATCTTCAGCTTCCTGTGCCAGGATTATCGGCCTAAACCATTGCGTCCGGCTTTGTCACTTTTGGCTTCTATGACATCCATACACACTCCTGTTTCCCTCCAGCCTCCCTGGTCATTGCAGTTTCCTTTTTCTCCCTGGCCTGTGGTGAGGCCCTCCCTGTAGTGCATTCCTCTCCCTGAGCACTCTGACTCCTGCTGTCCACGACACACAGACCCCGAAGTCAGGGCTTCCTGCCCAGCTCTCTCTGAGCTCTAACCCAGCATGTCCTGCCAGCTACCTGACACATCCCTTTTGTTGTTCTTATGTTTTCAAATGGAGTCTCACAGTATTGCCCAGATTGTTGTCAAGCAGTCATTGTGCCTCAGCCTCCTAAGCAGCTGGAACTCACAGGCAAACACTGCCATGGCCCACTTTGGTATGTCATTCAGAGATCTTTTAGATACATTAGACTCAGTTGGGACTTGCAATGGTCTCCCTTAAGCTGGCTCCTCACCCACTTTAACCAGATTCACTGAATGACAGACATCACCATCCCACATCCGCCTGCGTCACAAGTGTCCTTGATGCCTCATGCCTTATAGCCCAGCCTGTCAGTTTTAGTCTGTTTATTTACATTCCCTTCCTTCCTCCTCCTCCTCCTCCTCCTCCTCCTCC
>NC_034602.1:25885033-25886574 GCF_900095145.1 Mus pahari
TGAGCTGCATTTCTTTGTAGGTACAGGCCAGACTAGAGCAAGCCCTGGGTACATAGGGACCTCTGGAAAGAAGAGCAGGGGAGGGGGCTGGAGAGATGGCTCAGCAGTTAAGAGCACTGACTGCTCTTCCGGAGGTCCTGAGTTCAAATCCCAGCAACCACATGGTGGCTCACAACCATCTGTAATGGGATCCGATGCCCTCTTCTGGAGTGTCTGAAGACAGCTACAGAGTACTTACATATAATAAATAAATAAATAAATCTTTAAAAAGAAAAAAATAAGAAGAAGAGAGGGGCAGGAGGAATGAGTTCAGCTGCCCTAGCCCCCACTAATTCTGAAGTGTAGTAAATGTGACCAAAGTGAGAAAGTCTCCTGAGAATAGTTTTATCAGTAGAGGCTCCATTTTCCCAGATGCCACCAGCTGGTGTCAAGTTGACAAAAAATAAATTAAGTAAACCAACTAACCATCAGGTGAGTGTTAGAGACAGCCTCAGCTACACAGTGAGTTTGAGGCCGACCTGGAGACTGCCATCACTTGTAGCCTGGGCAACAAGGGCATGAAGAAGTAACAGACACATGGACAGAAAAGCTGGGCTCTGGTGGACTGGGCTCTGCGACAGAGAAGCACCCAGAAACTCAGAATGTTTATTATAGGGAGTTGGACACAGAAGAGGTATTATCTACAGCTGAACAAGGTGGTGGATTGTTACATAGAGATAAGCAGAGAGGCAGGGTTATTCCATACAGATGAACAAGGAGTCGGCAGGTTTAGCTGATCTCAGTAGGAGCAGGCTCCATAGGGGAGCCACGAACACCCGGGAGAGCAATCAAGGGTGAACATTTTCCACACATGCTGTCAGCATTTAGATTCAGAACAGGGGGTGGCATTGCCGTCACTTGAGCCTCACTGAGGTGACAGGGGACAGTGAGCCTTTGCCAATTTCCCTTGTGTCTGAGGCTTTGTCCTCAAATGTCTGTGTCATGTCAACAACACACACCCACTCAGGACTTCACACACTCAGGGTTTCCTTCACTGCCCACACTGGGGTTCATGAGATCCTGTCATAAACAAACAAAACAGAAGTAAAGGCAAGTAAGTAAGTGGCCAGCAGTGAACTAGAAGTGACAGCCGTGATCCCTGTGCCTGGGTCAGGTTGCTGAGTGTGGCCTGACTTCCACCAAGCTGGGTTCTACATTATAGACTAGGGCTAGTATGGCCACAGGGAAGATCTCTGTGGCAGCTCTTCTGATGCCCAAGTTAGCCCATGGGGGTCTGTCTTTCTTTCTTTCTTTCTTTCTTTCTTTCTTTCTTTCTTTCTTTCTTTCTTTCTTTCTTTCTTTCTTCTTTTTCTCTTCTTTCTTTTTTTTCTTTTTCTTTTTAATTAGATATTTTCTTTATTTACATTTCAAATGCTATCCTGAAAGTTCCCTATACCCTCCCCCCCACCCTGCTCCCCTACCCACCCACTCCGACTTCTTGGCCCTGGCCTTCCCCTGTGCTGGGTCATATAAAGTTTGCAAGACCAAGGGGCCTCTCTTCC